>NC_081290.1:8327727-8630757 GCF_030435805.1 Mustela lutreola | reverse complement strand
GCCACATTTTGTCACTGACATTATCTTTCAGCCAATTAGCAAAGAGTTTGCCTCATTTGAAAGCATTATTCAGTTTTCACCTTTTTTGGGGAGGATTTGGATTTTACTCTGGTGGACAGCTGGAGAAACAAAGGTTATTCATGTCTTGAGTTCACATAATATGAGGATTTGTTTCCTCCTCCTCATTCTTGTCCTTATCCATCTCTACTTTCTCTTTTGAGAACTTCAGGAATGTTTGTTCTAAAGTCTCTGTCCTGGGCATATCTAGGGACAGCGAGCAGCAGTCAGAAAATACCATTTATCTTTCAGTTGATATGATTTAAAAATGGTAAACTTGAGAATCACTCTCTGTTCTCAAGTGTTATATCTTGCACGAATTTTTACATTTGGTTTAGTAAGCAAAGGGCATATAACATTTTTATATATATATTTTTAATATTTTATTTATTTATCTGACAGATAGAGATCATAAGTAGGCAGAGAGGCAGGCAGAGGTAGAGGAGAAGGAGGCTCCCTGCTGAGCAGAAAGCCTGATGCAAGGCTCGATCCCAGGACCCTGAGATCATGACCTGAGCTGAAGGCAGAGGCCCTAACCCACTGAGCCACCCAGGTGCCCCAACTTTTTTATATTTTCAAAGGATCACAGGTTAAAAAAAAGTTAAGAACCACTGAAGTAATACCTAAAAAGAAAGCTCATCTCTTTCATCTTAGCACATTTAAAGTTTATTAAACTAAACCTGTGAGAGACCATTCTTGTTCACTCCCTGACCTCTAGAAATACTGTGTATGGTCCTCTGGACTCTGGTCTGTGAGAGACAGACGATGGGAAGAAGGAAGCAGTGGAGGCTTCTCCCTCAGGGAAGTTCACTCTGTCACTGGAGTTCCCTGCATGCTGTTCTCCATCTCTTAGCCTGCCTGTTGCATTTTGCCTTTCACTCCAGTCCTGAAGCATACTCAAAGAATTTGGATGGCTGATTCACCCAAGAAGGAAACCGCCACCTGCCTGAGCTGGTTACTGTTTTATCAATATCCACCACTAAATGACAGCATGAACTAAAACTGTAATTTCCATACTAGATTCTTTTGGGTTCATGCAAATGAAACAAGAGACAAAGATAAACATTTCCGGGTCCTTTTGCCAAGACTGCTCTTGGGGGAGGTTCTACAAAGTGGGGCATTTGTACTTCACCTAAGAAATGTTTCTAGAGCACCTGTTCATTGCAGGCACCACGCCAAGAGGCAGCACACCATGTAGATAAGACAGACATGGCCTCTGACCTTGTGGAATTTCCAGTCAAGTGAGTGAGACACAACAACAATTACACAAATGGATTGAGTACTTCTCCTCATTTTAACAGAATCTACCAACATGGAGTTTGTACTGTGGACAGATGGTGTCTTCAGTATTTCAGCAACCCCTAATGCCAAAGCTGAGAGAATGAGTTAAGGTGAAGCTCACATTATGAAATGAAACACTTTAAAACAATCAGCGTTTCAAGGAGAGTTGTAAGGAACAAAATAAAGGAATTACAACATGAGACTTTTTTCCACTTAAGTTACTTTCTTCAATTCACTGAGTTTCATCTCCACAGAGCTTTTTATTTTTTTCCTTATTTTTTTTAAGATTTTATTTATTCATTTGACAGGCAGAGATCACAAGTAGGCAGAGAGGCAGGCAGAGAGAGAGAGAGAGGAGGAAGCAGGCTCCCTGCTGAGCAGAGAGCCTGATGTGGGGCTCGATCCCCAGACCCTGGGATCTTGACCTGAGCCGAAGACAGAGGCTTTAACCCACTAAGCCACCCAGGCACCCCTCCACACAGCTTTTTAAAGTCTCACATGCCTAGAACAAGCAAAAGATAAAAATAACAAAAGAACTTTTGAGAAAAGAAGAAAACTATTCTTATAAAATCATACAACCATACTTCACCAGCTTCATAACATTTTTCTTCTGTTACTTGACTCAGTTGCTTCTGTGACTCTTGTTTACCTCAAGACATAAACACACACTTAAGTCCAGTCATTTCTAATACAGCAACTTCCCTTTCTGCCAAGTGATTTCATTTCCTATGAACTTTACTTTACACGAAAGAAACCCTAGTGACAAACAATATATAATTGTTATTTCAAAGATCTTTTTTATTGCAAACATTGGAGTAAACAATCTCTAAATAGTTTTAGTATAAATCTAACAAAGAAAATAAGAGTATAAGAAATTTTTGTTTTATGGATTTAACAAAGAAATGACTACAAGTAAATATTTATGTTTTTTTCATATTGAAGACAGATATCCCCAGTCCATAATAAACGCCTATTTCCGCAACCAGCCTCTTCCTCCAATCCCATCCTTTAAATATTGTCTCAGAATCTCCATGAATTTGGGAAATAAAATTGGCAACTGTACTCAGTTCTTTGCGTGCATTTACGGTACTTTTTCAAAACACACGGACGTGACTTGAATTACTAGGTATAAAAATGAAAGTTCTACAAATGGAAGAGGGGAAAAGGCAGCCAGATATAAGCTTGAAGAGATTTGTTGTGTTGATATATTTTTACTTTTTGATTGCTAAATTTTTTTTTTTTAAGTTTCTGTTTATTTATTTGAGAGAGAGAGAAAGAGTGAAGCCCAAGCAGGCAGACAGGCAATGAGAGGCAGAGGGAGAAACAGGATCTCCATGGAGCAAAGAGCCCAACGAGGACTCTGGGATCATGAGCTGAACTGAAGGCAGATGCCTAATGGACTGAGTCACTCAGGTGCCCCTTGACTGGTAAACTTTTAAAAAAGAAATGTGGTTTTCCCACTCCAAGTAAAATGTGACTAATGTGACAGATCAGAGAGGAAGAAAACTGATATTTATTGAGTATCTCCTTGGTGCCAATTCCACTCTTGGGATTATTTATGTATTTCCTCATTTAACTCTCACTGTGATCCAACGGAACCGGTGTTAGTGTCATTCTACAGATGAGGAAACACAGGCAGGTTTAAAAATCTCCTCATAGTTGTTCAGCTGGCAAGTGGTGGAACTAGGCTCTAAAGTAGGTTTGTCTTAGCCCAACACCTATGCATGCATTTAAAATTAAGTTATTGTGACTTGCCATTGCTCAGAACCAATACCTTTAGCTGTCTGATCTCCCAACTTGCCAAGACTGGAAAAGGCCTTTTCTTTCAAGGTAGAAAGAATACTTTTTAGCAGCAACTTTATTTGGCATTTTTGCAAATCGTATACTGGAGATATTTGAACTTGGAAATGGAATCAAAATGTCCTTGAGACATTAGAGCAAGAAAAAGTTATGCTATTAACAAAGTAAATATACATGTTTGTTAAATGTAGAAGTAGGAACCCTGTTTTACGTCTCTGAGCTAACTCTGAGTTTCGCTAACTAAAATTTCAGGGGGTAGATATTTTATATTTATGATTTCATGTTAATGACATTGTAATTCCCTGATACATGTTTAGCATTTGTGTGTGGTTCTCCTAAAGTTGGGGGCTGCTGAGCTGTAACAGTTTCCTCAAAGAGAGAAAAAATTCCAGGTGCTAGTTAAGACTTTACTACCAGGATTAGGAAAGTAGCTCAGATATTAGCAGCAGTGTGTAATAGTATTATGTCTAAAGAAAAATGTACATACTTTAATTAAAAATAATTTATTGCTAAAAAATGCTAACTATTATCAAACCTTTCAGTGATTACAATATTTTTGTTGATGGAGTGTCTTGACTCCATGCTGAACTGCAGACTGGTCAGAATGGTGGTTGCTTTAGACTGGAATGTCTGTAGCAGTCTCTTTAAATAAGACAGTAATGCAGTTTGCCACATTGATTGCCTCTTTTATGAACAGTTTCTGTAGCATGCAATGCTGTTTGATAACATTTTACCCATAGTTGAGCTTCTTTTAGCACTGGAGTCCTTCTTCTCAAACCCTGATGCTGCTATCAGCTAAGCTGATGTAACATTCTAAATCATTTGTTGTTATATCAAGTATTGCCACAGCATCTTCACCAGCCATGGATTCCATCTCAAGAAACCATGTTCTTTGCTTGTGCATTAGAAACAACTCTTCATCCTTTCAAGTTTTATCAATGAAATTGCAGCAACTCAATCACATCTTCAGACCCCGCTTCTGTTTCTTGTTCTCTTGCTCTTTCCACCACATCCGCAGTTCCTGCCTCCACCGAAGTCTTAACTCCTCCAAGTCATCCATAATGGTTGGATTCATCTTCCTCCAAACTTCTGTGAATATTGATATTTGACCTCTTCCCATTAATCATGTATGTTCATGGCATCTAAAATGATGAATCCTTTCCAGAAAGTTTTTCAATTTACTTTGCCCATATCCATCAGAGGAATCACTATCTATGGCAACAAGAGCCTTATGAAATGTATTTCCTGAGTAATATGCCTTGAAAGATGAAATGAATCCTTGGCTGCAGAATCGATGCTGTGTTATGTTAAGCTGGCCGGCAAACAACATTCATTTCATGGTGTATCTCCATCAGAGATTTTTGGGGGACCAGGTTCATTGTCAATGAGCAGTAATTTTTTTTGATAGGATTTTTTTTTTTTTCCTGAGCAGTAGATAGTGGACATGAAACATTCTGAAACCATGTTGGAGACAGATCTGCGGCCATCCAGGCTTTGTTTTTCCATTTACAGACCACAGGCAGAATAGATGTTGCATAATTCTTAAAAACCCATGCTTTTTGAGATGGTAAATAAGCACTGTCTTCGACTTAAGATCATCAGCTGCTTTAGCCCCTAGTAAGAGAGTCAGCCTGTTTTTGAAGCTTTGAAGCCAGGCAATGGCTTTTCCTCTCTAGCTATTAAAGCCCTAGATGGCATCTCTTCCCATAGAAGACTTTTTGTCTACATTGAAAATCTGTTACTTAGTGTAGCCACCTTCATGAATGATTTTAGCTAGATCCTCTGGATCACTTGTTGCTGCTTCCTCAACAGCACGGGCTGCTTCTTCTTGCACTACTTTAATGTTGTGGACATGATTTCTTTCCTCCAATTTCACAAACTAACCACTGCTAGCTTCAAACTTTTCTTCTGAAGTTTACTCACTTTTCTCAGCCTTCACAGAATGTCAAAGAAATTAATTTAAATCTTCTATCAGGGCACCTGACTGGCTCAGTCCATTAAGTATTTGCCTTTGGCTCAGGTCATGATTTCAGGGTCCTGGGATGGAGCCCCACAGCAGGTTCCTGCTCAGTGGGGAGCCTGCTTCTCCCTTCCTGCCTCCCCTGTTTGTGCACACACTCTCTCTCGTCCTGTCAAATAAGCAAATAAATAATAAAATCTTAAAAAAATAAATCTTACATCAATGTTTAAGCAAGTTACTTCCTCAAGAGTTCTGGAATTCTCTAGATTTTAAGATTCTCCATATTCCAGATTTTCATTTGAAAGGGCAACTCAGATGCTAATGCAGTCATATTTTTATTTGGAGCTTTAATTTTAGCAAACCATAACTGGAACTGATGATGTTTCTATTTTATTATATTGTTACATTATATGCTGTAAGCTGGCTCAACTGGTATTTCAGAAACTGATCTTTTATCAAGAATGCCTCTAAGGCAAATGATATTTTTAGGAAATAATTGTTGGTTGAATATCCTTGCAGTATAGAAATTAGTAACCTGATAAAAATGAGAACTATAAGTCATAACATTTGAAATAGGTGGGAATTTACCAATTTAAAAATTAATCCAAGAAGTTTACATATATTAACTTTATGAGATGGGAGTGCTATTAAATCCATTTTGTAGATACAGAAACTGAACTCAGAAAGTTTAAAAGTCATACAAAAATTAAGCGGCTGAAGCAGAGTTTGAACTTAGATGCCTTTATCCACTAAGTATAATTAGCTACCAGCCCGTCCCACCTCAACCAAGTAACCCCAGTGAACCACTGCCTAGAGCACAGACATATCTTCATTCACCTGTCCTTGAACCATGTCTTTATATAGAATGGACTGCTTTTCTCTACCTTCTCTTCCTTCAATATCCTGCTCACACTGTTTATGGAATATTGTCTTTATGCCCTTGTTGGGATTAACATATCAATATCAATTATCTGTTCCATAATATAGTGAAGTCTTTATATCGCTTTCTTCTTCTGATGGACCAAACTCTTTGAAAACATGTATCTAGTCTTATCTATCTCTAGATCCCCACATGACTCAGAATTTACTTGATAAATATTTTTGGAACTGAAAGATGTGTCTTTTCATTCTTTCAAACATACACTAGAAAGCCAAATCTTCTGAAGAGTTGTAATATGTTCCTTGGGAACAGTAATAGTTCCTGGAAACTTTCCAAAATGCTCAGAAAAGGACTTCTCAAAATTATGTCTTCAATAAAAGTGGTTGGTAGAGATTACCTTCTCTGTCATTGAAGCACATGTAAGTTACCTAAAGAAATGACCATGCCCTTAAAGAGTAATCATAAATGACCTTACTTTAACAAATGCCAGATAGTACAATAAATTTATTTATACATAAAAAATTACAACTGATAATAATGTATCAAAGAAGCTTGAATATTTAACAATGATTTTTAAATGTGCTTTAAAACAGATATGTTTTTAAATAAAATAAATTCTGTTAAAGATCCAATAGAACTTCAATCCTGCCAAAAATATGATGAGACAAATTAGAGTCTGATGACTCAGGTCTGCTCTCAAAGGGCAAGCGGATGGTTGCATATTGTGGAATTTCCTCTGACATAATGCAAGAATGAGAGTGCATATTCTCTGCTGCTCTGAATAATATAAAAAGCCGCAGGAGCTCTCCAACCAATAGAAGCCCCTTGGGACAGCAGAGCTCACAAGCCTCTGGGACAAGAGCCAGAAAGAAACCAGACCGAAGGCACCTTGCATCAACATGACTTCCAAGCTGGCTGTTGCTCTCTTGGCAGTTTTCCTGCTTTCTGCAGTTCTGTGTGAAGGTAAGCAAACTTTTCTGGTCTACAGAATTTTCCTGTGTCTAAATGTGATCCTCAGATAGCAAGATTTCCCTTAATGCTTTAATAGCAAAATCCTCTTTATTCAACTAAAGGAAATAATATTTGCAGTAATTTAAAATTAAATTGAAGCTTTAATTGTTTAGGTTTTATCTCTACAATACTTAGAAAGACATCTTGTTCTTATTTTTCATACTTTATAGGATGCATACATATAAACGCATTAATATAAATCTAAAATTTAGAGCATAGGGGAGAGGCAGAGAGAGAGAGAGAGAGAGAGAATCTCAAGCAGACTCCACGCTGAGTGAGGAGTCAGATGCAGAGTTTGATCTCATGACCTTGAGATTATGGCCTGAGCCAAAACCAACAGTCAGATGCTTAACCAACTGGGACATCCAGATACCCCTAGAATATATCTTACTAGAGACCACAGTTACCCATATTATTTATTAATATCAAATGAGGTAACTCCTTAACTTTATTCCACATGTTGTTTTATTGACAAGCTTTCCTCTTTGATTTAAAGACAACCTGACAAATTGTAAACCTTCTTGGGATCTCTCCCTTGAAAGAAATACAGTTAGAAATGTTTGTTTTTACATTTCTTTTCTTTTCCATTAAGCATTACAGATTTTGCTAAGAAACATCTTTGTGCAACTTATATATTTCTATTAATGCTTTCTGAAGGCAACTTCTCTGTTATTGAATCTTAGTTTACATACTATAAGTAGCATTGTGGTATCATGGAAGATTACACAATCAACTAGAAGAAAAAGTACCATAAGGATGTCAGCATTTCCCAAAGACAACTCCAAGTCTTTATGCAGGAAGTCCACCAATGCTGTCATTAATGACAGCTGTGGTTTTCTTAATTGAACTCAGGGGCTAGGAGAATATCCAGCCTTCTCCTTCACGAATGAGTTTACTAAAGAAGTGCTGTTTACCAAACATACTGTCACCAAATTATCAGATTGGAATTAAGGAGAGAGTAGCCAACAGATCCATGTTTGGGATGAAATTAATCCTTGTTTTTATTATTTTTCCACAGCTGCAGTTCTGACGAGAGTGAGTTCAGAACTCCGATGCCAGTGCATTAAAACCCACTCCACGCCTTTCCATCCCAAATATATCAAAGAACTGAGAGTGATTGACAGTGGCCCACATTGTGAAAACTCAGAAATCATGTAAGTACTTTCAAAAGTGATTAGATATGTTACTTCAGCAAACCTAAAATTGGAGAAGGTGGAAGTATCCAGCAAAGTTCTAGGTTCAGGAATACAGTAGTGGGCAGAACCAAAAAAAAAAAAAAAAAAAATTCTTTGTCTCCATGACATTTAAATATGCCTTGTAACTAAAAATGAGTTGGACTCAGATTTTATGCTCATACTTCAGGAACCACAACTTGAAGGGCAAAGGGATGTCTGAAATCTTCTAAGTACTGATTTAATCATATCTCTCTCATTTCAGTGTAAAGCTTGTCAATGGAAAAGAGGTGTGCCTGGACCCCAAGGAAGACTGGGTACAGAGAATTGTACAGATATTTTTGAAGAAGTAAGTTGTGGTTTTTGTTTTTTTTTAATTCTTCATTTACCCTGATACATACTGTCTAAAAGTTAGCCTATAAATTTTCTGTTGCTGCTGGAAGTCTACTCTCTTGGGGGATCTGAGTCTTTGATTAAAAACCAAACAAAACCAAACAAAACAAAACCATAGCAATAGTGAATTTGTTGCACTCATGACTGGGAAGACCATACATCTCAGTTTGTCCAGGGAACTGGCTCCCTTTAATTCTCAGAAGTTTCCTAGTTTGGATGATAACTTACCTGTCTCTCTACTCATAGAGAGAGTAGAATATCATGAATATCTAAGACATGAATATCTAAGACTATTAATTTCCTAATAAATATATTTTCAAAAATGATACTTTCCTCCTCATTAGAACACTATTAATTAATTTTTCCCATTTTATTTATTTTCAGGGCTGAGAAACAGGCATCGTGAAACAAACAAACATTCTCTGTGGTTTCCAAGAATTCCTCAGTAAAGATGTCAATGAGACTTCATATAAATCTACTTCAGCACTTCATGTTCCATTTGGGTCTGGTGTAGGGTTGTCAGATAAAATATAGTATGTCCAGTTAGATTTGAATAGCAAGTAAAACAATGAATAGGGTTTTTTTTTGATGTCTCATACATGTTGTCTTATGCAATATCTAGGCATACTTATGTTAAAAATATTATTCATTGTTTACTGTATATTCAAATTTAGCTGGAAATCCTGGAAATATTTTGTTGTTGCTACAACTTTCCACTCCAGTCTGCTGGTCAGGATACACCGGTCCCTATTAAACTTTGTCTTGGTTTCTTCTTTATTCCTCAACTGGAGAAAAAGTGTCAGCCACCATCCTAACTCACAGAAATGTGAGGACATGTGGAAGCACTTTAACTTTTTCTCATATTGTCTGAATTATGTTCAATTGAAACTTGTTTGCTTATTTATTATTTATATATTTATTTAAGAAATAAATATAAGAATATCTGTGCATAAATTTGGGAAAATGGGAAAGAAAGCATTGTTGATAGACTAGTAGAATGATGGTAGTGAATTTATATTTATTTTAATACTAAATGATATTTTATTAGAGAACTATTCTGAACAAGGTTGCCAGATATAGCAAAATTAAAAACAAACAAGACACCCAATTTGTTTTGAATTCAGAAAATTATTAATTTTTTAGTATTTCATTATTTATCTGAAATTTTCATTGAACTAGCAATCCTGCTTTTGATATTCTCACTCTTATCTTGTCATGGGTGGCCTTGTTATACTGTGCTGTGTTGAATCATCAGAACTCTGAGTTAGAATTGTTTCTCAAAACAGCAAAAATTCAACAGGCAATATTAACAAAGTAATTTCTTACTAGATAAAACCTATTTATTATTTATAAATGGATTCTAAATAATTTTACTTAAATTAATGTGTTTTTAAACACTGACTTTATTTTTTTTACTTTAAAATTGTATGTGTTCCCAAAGAGATTTTTTCCTATTTTTGATATATGGAAATATAAATGTAATCATAAAATATTTAAAATAAAACTTATTGTCAAAATCATCAGGTGTTTCTCTTTCCTTGGCAGTTTTAAAAGTTATCATTTTACCTATTTTTACATTAAAAATAATATTTTGAATTAAAAAACATAAATGCTTGGTGTCCTGTGTGGCTCAATCAGTTACAGGTCTGAATCTTGAGTTCAGCTCAGGTCATGATCTCAGGATCATGAGATCAAACCCTGTGTAGGTCTCTACACTCCACATGGAGTCTGCTTGAGATTCTCTTTCTCCATCTGCCTCTATCCCTCCCCTGTTTTCTCTTTCTCAAAATAAATAAGTAAATCTAACAAACAAACAAATAAACATAAATTCTTCCCCTAACATTTTGTATATTGTATGTAAAATTACAAAACTCTAGAAAAACAGATATCTTTTCCAGAGATGGGTTACAAACTGTAGTCCCTTCCAGAGAATGATGGAAAATTTCTCAACACCCCATTGTATTCCATTTTGCCAATAAGGCTGACTTCAGATTTCTAATTAACCAACCAGGAGTTTGTACAGCTTAGTACAGCTGAGCACTCAGTGGAAAAGGGAAGTGGATACTCCTTACAAGATACTTCTCAGATCATTGAGGAGTAAAACTGACACATATGAGAGAAGGAAGTTTGAATATGGTTAAAGACCAAACATATTTGTAAAAAAGTCAAACAAAACTCTAAAAATACAGTAGTTTGACTAAAATATTCAATGGAGGAATTTTATAACAGAGTAGACACAACTGAAAAGAGAATCAGAGATCCGGGAACTAAAACCAAAGAACTTTATCTGGAATACGCAGCAGAGAGATAAAGAGATAAAGGGGTAGTAAATAGGAAAAAGTAATGAAAAGATAAGAAGGATTTGGGGATAAGGTCTTACTAATGTCTAGTTGGATTTTTAAAGGTGGAGGAAAGTGTCAGAGACATTTGAAGTGACAATAACTGAAAACTTACCACATGATGAAAATTAATAATCCATAATTTCATGAAATTCAACTTACCAATGCCTAACTTTACATTCCAGGTGAAAAAAGATGAATCTTCCATTCACACTTATCTACCTCCCAACTCATTTACTATTGCTTTTGGGTATTTTAAGTTGACTTTCTTTTAAAGCTCCACAACACTGAGTGAGGAAGTTGTCTCCTATTTTCTCACTTACTGGTTCACACTGCAACCTCTTTTTCCTGTGTCATTTAGCTCCTTACAACTCTTTGGGTACCTGCAGCTGCCATTCTTTCCATGTGTCGACATTATCTGTGATGTGGAACACAAAACCCATTCCATCTCTCTTCTAATTCCCAATATACTTCCCCACGAAAGTGTGCAGCATAATACATTAATGAAAGATTTATGAGTAATACATAAGCAGGAACCAACTGGAAATTCAACCCAGCACTCACTATTCCTAAAAACGTTTCCCTCTCGAGGTGACTTCTCCCTTTCTATATTTCTTCTCAGACCCTATTAAAGTCCTCTTCTTCCTCAGAGTTCTGCCCAAGTTTCATTTCCACATTCTCCTCTGAAGATTCAAACTCCCTTGCCTTACCACCATGTAAAGTCTCTCATCCTGTGGATTTCATACACAATGAATAGAACAGATAGCAGATGAGTAATTTTAACAAAACGTTCATACAAAAGATACAGGATTTTTCAGAAGCAGATAGCAAAGAATTATCTAACCTAACCAGACTAGGCTTCACTGAAAAAATTTAAACTAGAGTCTGAATGGTGAGTAGGAGTTAGCCACACAAAGGGAAGAAGGATATATGGGAAAGGGTAGTCTAGACATCAGGGGAGAAGTAATTTGTAGGCAAGAGCATGACACAAATTGAAAGTGAAATAATTCAGTGTGGCTGGAGTTTAGCATGAAGCAGAACAAACACCAACAGATCAAGCTATGTTAAATGGACTATGGAACCTCAAAAGGGCATAAATTTGGCATTGAGAACTTCTAGTAGATTCCAATTACCCTCATTTTAAGTTGTGAACCTTATAGGCTGTTCTTCCTGTGGCTCCTCCCAAAAGGAAGTGAGAAACCATTAAAAAAAAAAAAAACACCCTCAAAAGTCTGATCTTGGGGGATTTTTAATGTTATTTGTATTATTATTTTTATTAGAAACAGTAATGAAGTGTTCACCTTAAAATGCATTAATCATAAAATACATATGTGATATATTCAATAAGCAGAATTTGCTAATTTTCATAACTGCTGTTTTTGTTTTTGCTAAAAATGCATTAAGAAATAGATTCATAGGTTAAAGTTACCTAAGCCGAATCTTTTATTCTCAAGATTTTGATAAATAAGTAGATAATCTGAATCATAAAAAGTCTTCCAATTTTATATAAAACCTCTTACTGTGTTGAGTACATATTGTTAATATAATCAGTGTCCAACATTGAAAGCCAGGTGAAGACATCTGCACCAATCTGGTAAATCTTAACAATGACTACTTCTCAAAGAATCTACTTCCTAATTTCATCTTTATTAACTTTAAAATGTGCTAAAGGATTTTCTCCTAAAAGAAAAGTCTACTAAAGGACTTTCTCATCTATGCTGTCATTGATATAGGACAGCAAAGTATTTCATCAAGGGGTGCCTGAGTAGCTCAGTCGGTAGTGTATGCCTTTTACTTCAGGTCATGATCTCAGAGTCCTGGAATCAAGCCCCACATCAGATCAAACTAGGGATTAGGTATCATGCAAATAAGCCAAAAAGGAACAATGTGAAAGAAGAAGAGAAAGAGTATGAGAGACTAAGAGTGAGAGAAAAGGAAAAGCCAATCAATTTGATGAACTGAAAAATTTTGCTTTATTTTACATAAGTGATATTAGTAAATTTATGTAGGTAGACATGGGTTTTATTTGTATAGACACAGACTTACACACAAACCTGAACATGCAATCTATTACGCCATAACTTTATTTTTTAAGATTTTATGTATTTATTTGACAGAGAGAGGCACAAGAGAGGGACCAGAAGCAGGGGGAGTGAAAGAGGGAGAAGCAGGCTTCACGCCAAGCAGGGAGCCTGATGCGGGGGTCAATCCCAGGACCCCGGGATCATGACCTGAGCCAAAGGTAGATGCCCCTATTACTCCATAAATTTAATCTATTTATGTGGAACACAAATTACAGATCTAATTTTACCGAGTAGAAGCACAAATGTAAATACACAGACACACACACATACAAAATAAAAAGGTACAGAGAGATAATAATAAAGTGCTCACCTTAAAATTGTATTAGTTGTAAAATACCATAATACATAATACATCATATGCATAACATACAACATCAAGTAACTTTCATAATTGCTGTTTGTGTGTTTTCTATAAATGTACCAAGATATGGATGCATAGGTCAAAGTTACCTAAGCAAACTCCTTTGTTACCAAGATTTTGGCAAATCAGCAGATAATAATTTCTTACTATAATACATCTCTTTTGCTATCCAGGCTAGGTTTCAAAACTTCAGAAGATAAGATGAAAAGGTTTTACTTTTGGTTTGTGGTAGAAATATAACAAACAAAAATTGCTTAAGACTGTATTAACCCTGCCATAACAAAAAAAAAGCTTGAAAAGCAGTAATTTCTCCATTACTCACTTAAGAAGAAATAACAGCATTCAGCAAGTTGCCCCAAATTTAGTAACCATCGGCTGAATTTGCAGAGATCGCAGACAACAGATAGGGAAATTTTTAATGTAATACGGTAAATACCAGGCTGTTTGTCCCCACAAGATTTACAGATGGAGCAATCAGGAATTCTCCAAAGGATTACTTAAGGGTCAAAGAACCCAACTCCCAGTGAGGGA
Organism: Mustela lutreola; assembly: GCF_030435805.1. NCBI lineage: Eukaryota > Metazoa > Chordata > Mammalia > Carnivora > Mustelidae > Mustela > Mustela lutreola. Next base: position 8,616,888 of record NC_081290.1, on the reverse strand, counting down.
AGAAAGGGTTTTTTTACACTTTTTGCATTCCCATAGATAAAATTCAAGTTAGATAAATATAATTGTCATAAGATCTTTAAACATCATCATTTAGTAAGCTAATAGACTTAAAAAAATGTATGTTGGAAAATGAAGATGAGAAAACATTTGTATATATTTTCACATAAAGTCTACTTCAGACCTATCTAGGGGAACGTCCTAATAGCCATGTAGCAGATCATGTCAAAGAAGAACAAGAACCAGCTGAAAGCTGGAAAAATGGCCAAAGTTTGAACAAATTGAGAATAAAATAAGCAGTGTATTATAACAAACATAACAAAAATATTCACGAGTCCATACTGATATAAATAAATGGTTGAGTAAATAAATAAATGGGGAAGAGACAAATCTCCCATGAGGAATTCCAAATAATTTACACAAACACTCCTTTCTCAAGGAGATGGAATATAACTATGTATTCCTAGGTGTGCCCTATGCATAATGACTTCATTCCAAAAAAAACCACATGTTATGGAAGGGGGCAGAGGAGGAGTAGCTTTACAGCAGAGAAACCTAAAAAACACTATGTCAACCAAGGTCAACATCAACAGTGATAAACTGTATTAGTGAAATGCAATGATGTAATGGAAATGGCACTTTACCTCTCTGGTCTTCCTCCTGAAAACCCAGGATTCCAGTCTGATCACAAGAAAAACATCAAATTCCAGGAGAGAGCCATTCTACAATATATCTGACCAGTGCTCTTCAAAATTGTCAACTTGTTATTAAACAAGAAAGCTCTGAGGAAGTGTTATACTAAGAGGAGCCTAAGGAGACACGACAACTAAGCATAATTAAGGTATCCTGGATTAATCTTAGAACAGAAAAAGAACATTAGGTAAAATCTGTGAAAATCCAAATAATATTGTCTTGGTCAATTTGGGCTGCTATAAAAAAGAACTATAGACTGGGTGACTTATAAACAACAGATACTTATTTCTCACAGTTCTGGAGGCTGGAAAGACCAGACTGGTTGGGTTCTGTTAAGGATCCTCTCCCTTGTAGTCTTCGGACTCCTGCTTGTCATCTCACATGACAGGAAGCAGAGTCTGGGCCAGATCTCATGTCTTTTCTCATGAGGGCCCCAATCCCTTTCATGGCTTAATTTCTTCCCAAAGTCCTTGCATTTTAATGCCATTACTTTGGGGGTTAGGATTTCAACACACAAATTTGGGGAGGACAAAACATTCAGTCCATAACAATAATGTAGTGGTATTGGTACCCTACTAGTGTAAGATGTTAGTGATCCTAGAAACTGGTGATAGGATATATGGAAACTCTCTGTAATAGCATCTCAGTTTTTCTGTAAAACAAAAACTGTTCTTTAAAAAAGAACAAAAAACCTATTTTTAAAAAATAAGTAGGGAGATGGGAACAAAATAAATAACCTACAGCAGGTAGTAAGTTGTAATTTTCTGCCAATAACAGTAAACCTGTATGTGGGCTGTGAAACTGGTCTGTAAGGAGCATGTCCCTTAGGCAGCAATGGAGTTAAGCTGATCATTCATCACATCCGTATAGCTTTGTCTTTTCTTTCTTGAGGTTTTCTGAGTTTCTAGAGTTATGCTGGGCTTTGAGAACTTGCCATATCTCTAGATATATTTCACAAACTATATCAAGGTTCTCCTATAATAATGATAATCATAGTCAATGACCTAACAGGTTAGGAAATTGAATGTAACAGCTAAGTACCATCAGCAGAAGGTCGTAGGTAGTGTGGTGGACTGGAAAACACATAGTGTACCTAGAGTCATAATAATTTAAATTATCTTAAAACAGAGAACTTGCAAGCCAAACTCTTGACCGCCAGTCAATAGTAGAATTGACTGATAACAACTAAGCCCTCAAAGAAATTTTTTATCTAAGAGTAAAATCTGGCACTACAGATATTCCTCTATGATTAATCCTACAGTTCCATTTATGTCCACTTGCCTTAGATTAAGATTAGATAATCAATGTTGGACCTTGTATATTAAATACAATATGTTTTAGGGCTGTGGTGTTGGCTTTGGGTTTTTTGTTTTGTTTTGTTTGTTTTGCATATGGAATGGCAGAGTTGAGAAATATGAATAAAATACCATTCAATAAATATGATTTAAAAGTCAGAGTATTCCTGAATTCTTCACTATGCCCAATTAAAAAGAAATGCAGCAACAAAACAGAGGTAGAGGCTAAAAGAAATCAAGTGTTAATGACTATTTCCTTTACACCCTGTTTTCCCCAGCTACCTATAGCCGGCTCAACAGATGGGCTAAGCCTGAACTTCAGTTTTCCCCAGTTCTTAGGCTTAAACTGACAGGATGAATAAAAATATAAGCAATAACCTCATGGCCTGTTAGCTCCCATGGTCTTGCATCTAAACATGTTTCCTAATAATTTGCCCTAATCAGTCCTTGAATTAATATCTCCTTGTATCTGTGTTCTGTACTGACCTTGGTCAAAAAACAGGACTCATTGGATGCCTGGGTGGCTCAATGGGTTAAAGCATCTGCTTTCCACTCAGGTCATGATCCCGGCATCCTGGGATCAAGCCCCACATCGGGCTCTTTGCTCAGCAGGGAGCCTGCTTCCCTCTATCGCTGTCTGCCTTTCTGCCTACTCCTGATCTCTCTCTCTGTCAAATAAACAAATAAAGTCTTTAAAAAAAGGATTCATTTACTTAGAATTTTCTCTGTAGTTGCTCTACCATTTACCTCTGTCCTCTTCTCTCAGTTTAATCTCAAGCATTAATTGGACTAGCCAGACTGGTCTAGTTCCAGGCAATTCTACTCATTGGGTCTAGAGACAATTCTTCAGCCTCCTTGGCCCATCCCCCTAACAGAAATCTTACCACATTTGGACATATGTTCACTCCCAGAACAAACTGAGCCATCACTTGGCATTTCCTGCCCACTTCAATGGACCTTCTGATACTGCTGACTGTTTGAGATTCCACTGTCCTTTGGAGATATAATAAACCATAGAAGTGCCTTAACTGGCATTTGTTTCTTCAGTTGACTTAGTTGTCTCCAGTCCTGTCTGAACTCAAGTGCACTTCTTGGCTACCGTCTGTTCTCCACACAATTTCAACTTCCTACTCTTCTCTCTTATCCAATGTTAATAAGATCCTTGCATGATTTGAATTGTGATGACACAAGAAATGAAGACAGAAGATGGGAAAAGATACATATGGAGATGGAAAAAAGAATGTAATAAATATTAGGTCTGTATATAGAGAATAAAATATGAAAACAAAGTTCCTCTTACTAGGACTTTCTTTTGACTGACTTCAACTCAGTAAGACTTGGTTGGCATTCCATAAATGTAAAGCTAAAGGCTTTTCCCTTGAACCATAGTGTATTTTCTTGCCTAACACTATGTTTTGGCAAACCCAGATTCTGACCATTTCCTTTTCCTCCTAACTACACCTCCCAATTTTTTCTTTAGACGTAATAATTGAGATTGGATTTATAGTACTGACCCCCTGGCTCACTTCCTTGACTATTGTCTGTACTTGCCCCTTGCACTGTGTCTGTCTCTGACTATTCAGAATGTCCTTCTGCTTAATTCTAACATAACCTTGAGATCTTTTTGTTTAGTTCTAAAAACAAAGAACTTGGCAGCCTAAGACAGAGATATTTTAGAAGTATTATATGTTGAGTAGAGATAAGTAAAGGATAACTAATGGAATTAGGATAAGCTATACTGGATTTCCAACTTAAGAAGCATCAAAGTCTGAATTCAAGCCTGCTCTATCTGTATTTCTTTGCCACTTTTCTTCAAGTTAAGAATTCTTTAAATAGGGGCACCTGGGTGGCTCTGTCAGTTAAGTGTCTGCCTTCAGCTCAGGTCAGGATCCCAGTGTCCTGGGATTTGAGTCCTGCATTGGAGGGGGGGTGAGGAATCCCTGCTCAGCAGGATGTCTTCTTCTCCCTCTGCCCCTCCCCTTCTGAAATAAATAAAATGCTTAAAAAATTATTTAAATAAATCTCAAAAGTTTCCATCCATCTATTATCTATTTATCAATTTCTATTATCTATATCTATCTATCTATCTATCTATCTATCACCTCTCAATTATTTAACTATAAGGGTCACTGGGATTTCCTATTATGTTAAAACTCTTTATTGTGATAAAATAAACATAATGAAGCATACCATTTTAACAATTCTTAAGTTCACAGTTTAGTGGCATTAAGTATATTCACATTGTTGTACAACCACCACCACTATACATCTCTATCATATTCCCAAGTTGTAATTCTGTACCCAATAAACAATAATTCTCATTCCCCCTTCTCCTCTAGTTCCTGTCAACGACCATTCTATTTTTCTGTAGCTGTGAATTTGGTCACTATAGGTACCTACTACAAGTGGAACTATACAATTTTTATCCTTCTGTGACTGGCTGATTTCACTTAGCATAATGTCTTCAAAGTTTATCCATGTTGTATCATGTGTCAGAATTTCTAATATTTTAAAAGTTGAGTAGTATTCCCTTATATGTATAGACCACATTTTGTTTAATCATTTATCCATCAATGGACATTTGTATTGTTTCCACCATTTGGAAATTGTGACTAATGCTATAATATAAATTATGAATAATGTATGAACATTGGTATAGAGGTATTTGTTCAAGTCTCTGCTTTCAATTCTTTGGAGTATATGCCTATAAATGAAATTCCTGAATTCCAAAAATTCATATGGTAATTCCATTTTTTGAGTAAACACCATACTGTTTTCCATAGCAGTCGTACCATTTTACATTCCCACCAAGAATGCACAAGATTTCCAATTTCTCCATATTATTGTCAGTACTTGTTATTTTCTTTTCCTTTTTAAAGTTATTAAATGGATATGAAATGGTATCTCAAAATGATTTTGATTTTAATATTCCTATTCCTATTATTATACTATTGAATTTCCATTACTAACAATTAGTAATGTTGAGCATTTTTTTAAAGATTTTTAATTTATTTATTTGAGAGAGAGCATGAGCAGTGAGAAGGGGCAGATGGAGCAGGAGAAGAAGCCTCCCCACTGAGCAGGGAGCCCATTGCAGGTAATGTTGAGCATTCTTACATGTGCTTATTAGCCATTACATATCTTCTTTGAAGAAATGTCTATTTGAACCCTTTGGCCATTTTTAAATGGAGTCTTTTGGGCTTTTTGCTGTTGAACTGTAGGAGTTCTTTACTTATTCTAGATATTAATCCCTTATCACAGGATATTATTTGCAAAAATTTTCTCCCATTCAATGGGTTGCCTTTTCACTCTGTTGATAGTGTCTTTTTGATGTGTGAAAGGGCTTAATTTTTTTTTAAAGATTTTATTTATTTATTTGATAGAGAGAGATCACAAGTATGCAGAGAGGCAGGCAGAGAGAGAGGAGGAAGCAGGCTCCCTGCTGAGCAGAGAGCCCGATGCGGGGCTCGATCCCAGGACGCTGAGATCATGACCTGAGCCGAAGGCAGCGGCTTAACCCACTGAGCCACCCAGGCACCCCGAAAGGGCTTAATTTTTATTGAGTCCAATTTATCTGGGATTTTTCTTTGGTTGAATGTGCTTTTTGGTATTATGTGTGTTCAAACTTTTGTAGCATTATGTATTTCCCCAATTTGATCTTTGAGATGTATTATCTGATGTTCTAGACTCTAAGAAAAGCATATCTTTATGAAAAAGCAAAATCTTGAGAGCCAAAATACAAAGAGTTCTTGGATCTATCTGAGGATTGTTCTCTTGCTCCTGGGTCCTTGTTTTATGATACAAGGACCAAGAACTCATAAGAAAAGCAATTACTGAATGAGCTCTCTCAGTAGGTTCAATTTTCTCTCTTTCTCTGGAAATTCCCCTGCCAACAATCAGTGGGTATTGGTTATTACGCTATGGAGAAGAGTATAGGAAAAAACACTGCCATAGAAAAAAGGATTTTAATCTATGCAGAGATTTGAAAAAGCTTACAGTTGTGAATTGGGCTTGGAATGTACCATTTTCTAACTCCATGGTGCAACAGTCATCATGAGGCTTTTAAAACTTTCCTAAATTCTGCAATGCTGACTAGTTTCTATCCTTGCTATATAAAGCTTCCTCTAGGGGCACCAGAGTGGCTCAGTGGGTTAAAACCTCTGCCTTCAGCTCCGGTCCTGATCCCAACGCCCTGGGATCAAGCCCCACACCTATCTGTCAAATAAATAAATAAATAAATAAATAAATAAATAAAACCTTTAAAAAAATAAAATAAAGCTTCCTCTAGAAGCTTAAAGAGGTCACAGTCACCAAAGGCATGTACTACTAATAGCAACAGTAAAATTATTTCTGAATTCTGAATTTTTATGAAAATGGTGAGTAAATAATGCCAGATATTTTATGTAAACACTATATTACTACAAATAATGGCAAGACACTTTTAATAAAATGTTTCCTTACTTTCAAAATAAATATCTATTTTCTCTCCTGAAAGGTAGTAATAGTCATATTGCATTTTAATGCCAGTTAAGTTTATTCTGTTTAGTCGCATACTTCTTTTTTTTTTTTTAATTTTTTATTTTTTATAAACATATATTTTTTATATACATATATTTTTATCCCCAGGTCTGTGAATCACCGGGTTTACACACTTCACAGCAATTGCACTATTGGGTATTTACCCTAAAGATACAAATGTAGTGATCCAAAGGGACACATGCACCCGAATGTTTATAGCAGCAATGTCCACAATAGCCAAACTATGGAAAGAACCTAGATGTCCATCAACAGATGAATGGATCAAGAAGATGTGGTACATATTGCATTTTAAATAGAAAAAGAACTAAATATATTTCTTTTTTTTTATAATTTTATTTACTTATTTGACACAGAGAGAGAGAACACAAATAGGCAGAGAAACAGGCAGAGGGAGAGGGAGAAACAGGCTCTCACCAAGCAGAAAGCCTTGTGTGGGGCTCAATCCCAGGACCCCGGGATCATGATGTGAGGTGAAGGCAGCCTCTTAACATTAACCCACTGAGCCACCCAGACACTCCAGAACTAAATGTATTTATAGTTATTTAGACATACAGAGATAGAGTATTGCCACTAAAATTTGCAAATAGTTACACTAAAAACTAGAATTAAAACCTCACAGAAATGTTTCATTGAACCCCTTTTCACAGGGGCCCATAGCCATACAAAATTAAGCAAAAGTGTTGTTCTAAATATAAGGAAAATAGTACTTACTATACCAAACTTTAATGCAAAAGGCTTATAATCTTTGAAGACCTGGCAATAAATGTATATTTGATTTATTTTTTTAAATACTTTTATTTACTTATTTGACAGAGATCACAAGTAGGCAGAGAGGCAGGCAGAGAGAGAGAGGAAGGGAAGCAGGCTCCCTGCTGCAGAGAGCCCGATGCAGGGCTTGATTTCAGGTCCCTGAGATCATGACCTGAGCCGAAGGCAGAGGCTTTAACCCACTGAGCCACTCAAGCGCCCCAATAAATGTATATTTTACACACACACACACACACACACACACGTTGTATTCCTATGCTTATTATCTAATTGGTACTTTTATATTCTTTCATTTTAGTACAAGCCTTTGAGAAAGGTAATATTATCTCATTTTGCAATTAATAAGACCAAAATTCAGAAAATTTAAGGAGCTTGCTTAAGGTTACCTTGAGCCACGATTTGGCTTAAGTCTTCTAGTCCCAAAATCAATCTTCCCTTTCCGTTATATTACAAGATTTTGTCAGGCTCCCTTAAATTAATTTCATAAGAATTCATTATCAACCATCTATATAATCTCTGTGATGGAAATTTTAGGTAATAGATACCTACGATAATAAACTACAGAATAAGCCGTAAGAATACACTTACAGAATAAACCACAGAATAAACTACAAGAATAAACCACAGCTCTTTTTCTTAAAAAATAGGTAGAACATTTGGTAGTCATAGGTATTATCATTTGACATAGGTATAGTCAAATGTCCTATATCCCACAGACATTGGCAAATGTTTTAGACAACTTCCATTTCTGAGTATTTAGTACTGTCACCATTGTTTTTTAAGATGTCAGCTGGAGCCCTCCTGCCCTTGAGGATTTGGTTAAACTTATTCTAAGCACTATGTCCAAACCCTAAATCTTACCCAGATTACATCTCCAAACATTACTAATTCTAGACCGTCTATGCATTTTTAAATCTGTTATAATACTAGTTGGGGAGGAGGGGCAACTCGGTGGCTCAGTTGGTTAAGCACCCAACTCATGATTTCTGCTCAGGTTGTGAGCTCAGGGTCCTGATACTGAGCTCCACCAGGCTCCATGCTCAGCGTGGAGCTTCCTCATCCCTCTCCCTCCCCTTTTGCCCCTCTACTTTCTCTTTCAAATGAAAAATAAATAGATAAAATCTTGAAAGTTATACCAGTTGGGGAGGAAAGAGACCCATTGAAAATCATGGTTTTCTGTATCTCTCTGATTCATCTCCTCCATTCTCTTTCTCCTCTTTTTCTCAAGTTATTCCATTTTCTCACATGAAACAATTCAATCACATTTAGCACCCTTAGGAAATTCACCAGTCTCCCTATTTGCCATTATTGTTTTTTCTTTTTCAAAAATTACAATTTTACTTTTATGAGGAGTTCTGGCAAATAAAATACTTTGCTTTCATTATGTTTTCCTCTCTCTCTCTCTCTCTCTCTCTCTCCTTAACCTCCATTATCTGAGGACATTGCATTTATATCAACTGAAATTATTAACATTTAATTTAACTATGGCATAATCATACTGAATAAACTATAGCTGGTATCGATGGGAAAGAACTTGAATTGACTATGATGACTTTTCAGTAGGAATTGGTATGACTACTAGGAATCCTAATGTAGTAGACATGGTGGTGGTGGTGGTAATGATGGTGGTGGTTATTATCTATTAATACTCGGTCTCACTAGATCATTTAAAGTGTTGATCCTTGGGGCACCTGAGTGGCTCAGTCGGTTAAGCATCTGCCTTCAGCTCAAGTCATGATCCTGGGGTCCTAGGATTCAGCCCTGAGTCAGGCTTCTTGCTCAATGGGAGAGTCTGCTTCTCTCCTTCCCTCTGCCTTTACCCAGCTTCTGCTCTCTCTTTCTCTAACTTTCTCTCTATCAAATATATAAATAAAATATTTTTAAAAAGAGATGTTGATTCCTTTTACTAGGTCCTTAAACGTTATTATTATCATTATTTTTTGAGTAGGCTTCACACCCAGTGCAGAACTAAACACAGTGTTCAAACCCATGATCCTGAGATCAAGAACTAAGCTGAGATCAAGAAAGAGTCCAATGTTCAAAAGACTGAATGGCCCAGATGCCCCTAGATGTTATTTTTAAAAAGAATTTTTGGTCTTTCATTCTGTAATCATTAAGCATTAACAATTCTTTTATTAAGAAACAAAAACTAAAATAAATATATTAAGGGCCCATCACATAGCCTAATGTTGTAAGGATATAAAACATACAAAATAAAACAAGATATATGTTTGTATTCTCTTGAGATTTTGCCAAGCACTGAACCATGAAAACGCAGTGTTGTAAGGGCTGTTAATAATCATCTAGTTGGGGGCACCTGGGTGGCTCAGTGGGTTAAGCCTCTGCCTTTGGCTCAGGTCATGGTCTCAGGGTCCTGGGATCAAGCCCCACATCGGGCTCTCTGCTCAGCAGGGAACATGCTCCCCCTCCCCCCGCCTCTCTGCCTACTTATGGTCTCTGTCTGTCAAATAAAAAATAAATAAAATCTAAAAAAAAAAAAATCATCTAGTCACTTGTTCCTGGGAAAACAATCCTCTGAGAAATGAAACTCTGAATGTTGCCAATCCATCAGTTCTTTCTTGAGAAGAGTAACATGTGTCAGCCTGCTAAAATATTCTTCTTCTTTGGTTGCAAAAATCTTCTCCAAGCACGTAGCTTAAGTTTACCCTGGTAATAAAGATGACTGTGGATAAAAATATATCTGGGCAAGAGAAGAATTTAATCTGTATTACTTTGATTATTACCATATGTTATTGCCTTGAGCCTTGAAAACAAGTTATAAAATCACTTCCTGAGGAACTGTAGGTGTTCTCTTTGATTGTATAACTTGTTTATTGTATAACTTATTTTTGTTTTCAAGGCTCAAGTATATATATATATTTTTTTTGCTAGTTCTGGCCAGAATGCAGAATTTGCATTTGTCAGTCTAAAATCAAGGAATATAGAATTAAGATCAGTTGGATACTAAGAAAAAGCAGAACTAGCACACTTAACGAGATTTCAGAAACCTATTTCTGAGAGTCTTTTAATTCTGGTGATAAAATTAATGCCAGGGATGATAATATCCATGTTTCCAAGTAAATGTACTATTTATATCTGATTTATTTTAAAAAAAAATGTACCTTTTTGGAAACAAAGCTGGATAATTGTATTGCACAAATGACTAAATTCTACACTCTAGAATAGCAAAAAACCTTATGGGCCTGGTTAGAAAGAAAATAAAACCACTTGTCCTTGCAAAATTAACAGAATTGGGAAACATTTGGATGAGCCTCTTGTCTTGATAAGCCTCGGGGCAGAACAGTAAGAAAAATATAGCATTTCTGCTACCCCTGTGTGTAGTAGCTATGTTGATAAGTATAAGGACGTGTCTTAGAGCTTTTCCAAAGAACACATTCAGGTAACAACTGTAGTGGTTAAAATTTGCATCACTGAGCTGTAACTAGATGTTACTTTAGTGCATAGTCACCTTATTCATCAGTGACTACGAAGAGTTTAAGGAGGAATGGAAGACAACCATGATTCTATTCATATCAGAAAGATACAAAATTAGCAACATTTCTGATTCAAAGAACAAGCAAAACATAATAAAGAAGTAGGATAACAATCAGTAGTAATCATTCTCTGCGAAGTAATGCTTCAGAAACAAAGTAATTAGAAATCCATCTAAGTATTAACACAACTGTAGATGAACACTAAGCTCACCCATTAGAAAGGCTAAAATAAAAAGACAGATGTGGAGCAACTGGAACTCTTAAACTGTACTGATCAGGATGTAAATGTTATAGTTTGGAAAATCGTTTGACAGCATCTGTTTAAGCTGACATACACATTACTTATGACCCACTAAATCTTTCCTTAGGTAAACTCAATATAAGTGTACATGTGTAATCATTCCTTAAAAGACAAGTAATGGAAGATACGTAGCTGAGTAATATTCCATTGTATAAACATACCACTTCTTTACCCATTCATAGTCAATGAACACTTGGGATGTTTCCATGATTTGGTTATTGTAGATAATGCTGCTATACACATCAGGGTGCATCTATCTCTTTGAATTAGTATTTTTGTACTCTTTGAGTAAACACTTCAGAGTGCAATTGCTGGATTGTAGGGAGTTTTATTTTTAACTTTTTTAAAAAGATTTTATTTATTTATTTGACAGAGATCACAAGTAGTAGGCAGAGAGGCAGACAGACAGAGGAGGAAGCAGGCTCCCCGTGGAGCAGAGAGTCCGATGTAGGGCTTGATCCCAGGACCCTGGGATCATGACCTGAGCGGAAGGCAGAGGCTTTAACCCACTGAGCCACCCAGGCACCCCATATTTTTAACTTTTTGAGGAAACTCCATACCATATTCTAGAATTGCTGCACCACTTTGCATTCCTACCAACAGTGCAAGAGGGTCCCCCTTTCTCCTCATCCTCACCAATACCTGTTATTTCTTGTGTTGTTGAATTTAGAAGATGTGGTATATTATACACACACACACATATTATGCTATATAATATGCTATATAATATTATGCTATATAACATATATGTATAGATAATGTATAGATATATGGAATGTATAATATAAATATATAATGGGAGATGTGATATAGATACATAATGGAATATTACTCAGCCATAAAAGAAGGAAATCTTGCCATTTGCAATGACAAGGATTAAGCTAGAGAGTATTATGTTAAGCAAAATAAATCAGTCAAAAACAAATACCATATGATTTCACTCATATGTGGAATTTAAGAAATAAAACAAATAAGTAAGGGGAAAAAAGAAAGAGAGAAAGAGGCAAGCCAAGAAACAGACTCTTAACTATAGAGAACAAATGATGGTTACCAGAAGGGCAGTAGGTGGGGGAATGGGTTAAACAGATGATGGGGATGAAGGATCACACTTGTGATGAGCACCTGCTGTCGTATGGAAGTGCTGAATCACTATGTTGTATGCTTGAAAGTAGTATTACTCTGTATGTTAACTAGAATTTAAATAAAAACTTAAAAAGAATGTACATAACAATACTGTTTTGTAGCGTTGCTAAATTGACAATTACTGAAAAGTTTCTCAACAACAGAATAAATAAATCAGTATGCTATATTCACATAATGGGACATTCTACAGCATTGCAACATTGAGAATAAACTATCCATAATTATACAGAAAAGTATGGTTGGATCTCACAAGTGTATTGTTAAGTTTAAAAATCCAGACACACACACACACACACACACACACAAATCCAGACACAAAAACTTACATACCACATGATTCCACTTATACACGGAAGAAAGAAAAGGTAAAAAGCAAGGTATGCTTTCAGAATTCAGAACATGGTAATCCTTGGGACATAGGATGTGATTAGAAAGGAGCATGAAAGAAGATTCTGGAGTACTCGTAATATTCTGCTTCTTGATCTGGAAGTTAGTTCAATTTGTTAAAACTCAGTGAGTTTAAACTATGTGCACTTTTTAGTATATCTCAATAGAAATCTCTTAAATAACGAGTAAATATCCTGTGTAGTGTAGAAGAGTAGAATGTGAATGAACACGAGAGTTCACCATGGAATATGGATCTAAGGGATAGGAATGGGGGGGGGGTGACTGTGTGTGGAAGCATAGATTGGGGACAATGAAATACAGATCTGTCTGTTCATATCTGTTCATATATCTGAATTACTCATCCATCATTCAGATATTAACCTAGGGTACAGCAGAAGATACATTCATGTATGTGTGAGTCCACACTGAGGAGTCGATGTCAGGTTTGGATATGCAAGAAGTTTATTAGAGTAAATGCAGGTGGGAGAAAATGGGGAGGGACCTGGAGGAGGCTGCGAGAGTCTGCAGAGGGGGCAGGTCTGATCCTGGGTGAAGGTGGGAGTGAACGGTTGGCTGGTGGCATCCTGCACAGCAGTGCAGTTCAAAGGAAGGTTGGGTAAGGTCATCTGGGAATTGTAAACTCAGAGTGATCCATTGGAGGAGATCTGCCTCTCCCAGGAAGGGGATCTACCACAGCATCCCTGTTGTGCTTCCTTGTCAGTGAGGAGAAATACTTAAGAAGGCTGGTCTTAAGGCAGAACTGATGGTGGATTTCTGGGCATCACAGCTGAAGGCAAGAGTCAATTAGGCTCCTTGTAGTTGGAGGTCTGAAAGGCACATTTTCATTACCCCAAGGAAGACAAAGTTGTGACAGTCAGGTGCTGGCAAAAGACTCTTTAAGATTAAGAGTCTGGGGGGAGGGGGTTGGGAGAAGGGGGTGGGATTATGGACATTGGGGAGGGTATGTGTTTTGGTGAGTGCTGTGAAGTGTGTAAACCTGGTGATTCACAGACCTGTACCCCTGGGAATAAAAATATATGTTTATAAAAAATAAAAAATTTTATTAAAAGCCTTAAAAAAAAAAAAAGACTCTTTAAGAGCCCTGACTGGTAACATTTGTCAATCTCTGAGGTGTATATACTTTCATCATAACACTTTTCAAGCTACCAGAGTTTTCACAACTGGCTGATAAAGTTTCTGAGTAATCTAATGAAGCGCCAGGATCAGCTAGCACACCATTGCTTATAAAGTTTGTCTCTACAAACAAGGGCAAAACCGTAGTTACAAGAGGAAAAACCTCTACAACTTTCCATATAAAATCTCATGTTTTCTTTCTTTCTTTCTTTCTTTGTTGCTTTGTTTCTTTGTTTCTTTCTTTCTTTTTTTCTTTTTTTTTTCTAAAGTAAGTTAATTGGCTAAAACCAAAAAGGGAATGCTCCCTGAGTAGGTTAAGAGAATTATTAGGGAGGACAGTTCTATTTCTTGTGATCTTCCAGGGAAACCTCGTGATTTGTGGCATATACATGCGAGGCGTATCTCTGTGCCCTTATCTTGGCATCTCCCCCTTACTTAAGTCACGTCGGCACTGCTTCCCTCGTGATTTCTTTCTCCCCCTTTTTTGACAGTTTGCTCACTTGGGTGTTGGCTCAAGATAATGGCTTTTAAATACTTTCATTTTTAAAATACTTTTAAATACTTGAGTATTTAAATAGATATCAGAGAGCAAAAGAGATCAAGAACAATGAAATCCATCAAAAATAGGAAATACTGGTGTAAGTTTAACAAAAACTAATATGCCCTAGGAATAAATTCATCCAACCATGGCTAAGTAAGAGTCTTTTCTTACAACTAATCAGTTAATTGGTGCACTCTTCCTGAAGAGTGGATTTAGATACAACAACATGTATTCATAATTGCACAGACCCCCTTGGCTAGCCAGTATATAGCTAAGGGTAATGGAACCAACAAAATATGCTGGTCAACTGAGCCCCTATAATTTGAGCTATTGATTTTTTACTTTGGGCCATGAACTAAGAGATAAACTATAGCATTAAACTATAGCTCATATAACATTTTAGTTATGTGAATTTCCAGCAAAAGCAAAGATCGTCTTTAAACTAGTGGAATCCAATGTATCAGGATCAATGTATTATCTCATTAAAATAATGTAGGTTTCTATTGTCCCTACCACTTCACATCTTCAAGTGATAAGCAGAGTCTGGGTGGCTGGTCTTAGTGCACCTCATATTAACTCACACAGTCTTCTTAGAGAAGTCCTGATGGGAATAATGAAGGGATATTATTGAACACCCAACACTGAGCACTGGGCTGGGAATACGAAGGTGTACAGTAATCTCCACAAAAGCCCAGCGAGACTCAGAGGACCCATAAAATCAAAACAACAAGACAGGAGCATAGAGAACAGAGCTCGAACCTTTGACTCCGGGATTTTCACTGTTCCACACATCATTTGGAGGACAAAGACTAAGGTGTCATGAGTGATCCCGCATAAAATAGTGGTAAAACATGGACTTCCTTAAAACTTCCTTAAAAAGTGGCTGGCCTTTATCTTGCTAATTTGTCACAGTCTTCCTCCCCTTTAAAAATAAATGTAATAATTAGCACAATGTTACAAATTTATTTTTATTTAGGAAACTTCTAAGTAGCACCCATTTACTACTAAGACCATGTTATAAGTTAAATTGTGTCTAACCCTCCTACCCAAATTCATATGTTGAAGTGTGAGCCCCCACTATCTCAGAATAGGACTTTATTTGGTCAGTGCAGATGTAATTGCTTAAGATAAGAACATACTGGAATAAAGTGGGTGTTTAATCCAATATATTTAGTGTCCTTATAAAAGGAGAAAATTTGGACACACATACACACAAAGGGAAAATGCCATGTGAAGATGAAGGCGGGGTTGCTTCCACAAGACAAAGAAAGCTAGAGATTGCCAACAAACGACCAGGAACGAGATGAGAGGCATGGGACAGATTCTTCCTCACAGATCTCGGAATGAATCCACCCTGCCAACACCTTGATCTCATACTGCTAGTCTCGGGAGTGATGAGACAATAAATCTCTTGTGTTTAAGCCGTCAGGCTTGGGATACATTGCTATAGCAGCCCTAGAAGACTATTTGTCTAAATACAGACTATACAAAGAAAATCAATAAAAAATAATGTACTGATAAGCAGTGCTGTGTTCTTGTTATGGTGGAGTTATGTGGGACAGTGTGTACTCCTTCTTTCCAGGGAATCGGCTGCTGCAACACTTTTTATGGAAGGTCTTAGCCAGAAGTTCTCATGATACCTGACAAAGTAGCATTGACGAGTTGTTGAAAGCATGAGTCTAAACCAAGATCGACATAATGTTAACTCCTCATTCTGCTACTGCACAGCCCTGTCAGTTGAAACAAATAATCTAAGATTGAGTTTCTTCACACTTCAAAACAGTATATAATGCTAGCAGGAGAGAGTTATTATAAAAATTATATAACATGATAAGTGAAGGTACATAAAAAGCAATCAATAATTGGTAGTTTTGAATATATTGTCCTAAATGATCCGAAAGACTTAAAATCTTAAAGATGTAACATTTCCTCCAATTGATTTATAGGTTTGATGCTGTATCAACCAAAATTTTAATCAGGATTTTCATGGAACTTGACAAGTTGAATTTAAAATTGATATGAAAAAATTCTAGAATAGTTATGACTCTTTTTTTTTTTTAAGATGTGTTTATTTATTTTAAGAGAGAGCATGAGTGGGGAGAGAGGGAGAGGGAGAAAAAGGAGAGAAACAGACTCCCTGCTGAACATGCTTGATCCCACAACCCTGAGATCAAGACCTGAGCCAAAATCAAGAGTCAAGCATTCAACCGACTGAGCTACCCGATGCACCCTAGCCAAGACTCTTAAGAGAAAAAGGATGGAGAGGGGAGACTTGCCATACTGGGTCTCAAGAATTATTACAAATCTATACTAATTAAGACAGTGTGGTATACGTAGTGACTGACAAATATGGTGAGAGACAAACAGAACAAAGGAACGTTCAAACAAGTGGGCTCAGAAGTAGAAACCAATGGAACATGGACACATCACAAAAGCAACATGGAAAATTGGTGAGGAAAGGAATATACTGAGAGAAAAAAAGCTTATTTATTTATTTAAAAAATAAAAGTAGCTCCTTACCTCACAACATGCACAAAAAACAAATCCAAATGAAATCTTTAAAACTCTTAGAAGAAAAATAAGTGTTTTTTTTTAAACGTTGAAATATGGAAGGATTTTTAAAATTAACTGTAAAGATTATTATCAAATAATGAGTAGATTTATCCTCAGAAAGGAGGCTACCCATCTAAAATACAGTTCTTTTGCCCAGAACCATTTTTAGTTCATACCTTTTGTGGTGGAATCTATGACTCATTAGGTTAGGTAAGGAAAACATAAGAAAATAGGAATACTTAATAAACAAATAGGTTTAGAAGCATTGTCAGCATACTTTGTATCTCTATGAAAATTCTGGTCTACAGACTATGAGATCATAAAACATTAGTATTGTTCTTTCAGCCTTTCTTTATATCTTTATAGATTAAGGTGTTAGTTGGATTAGAGAGTTAAGTGATTACAGGGCTTGTATATACAGTGCTTATATATACAGTGATTGTATAGTTTTTCTTTTGAATGAGTTGATGTATAAAACCACTGATTAGAGAATCTCAAAACTGCTTGCTGACCGTAACAGTATCTTCAGGCATCCGTGGGGATTCTCAAAGTGGACTCTGTCCCTGGAAAAAAAAAAGTTCTCAGATGGAAGATCAAACTTATGTTTAAAGAGCTGCCCACCACTAGGGGGCTGCGTGGGCTTTCTCTTCTGGACTCTGGGTGCACCCACAAAGGGAGTAGGCGGTGTTGATTTAGGGCTGACTTACCCAAGGTCTTCTAAATTCCAGACACTTTGTGTTCAGACACTTGGTTCTGACTGAATATCCCCCCTGCCCCAACACACACACAACACACACACACACACGACACAGGTGGACTCAGTTGACACAGTATTTAGGAGCAGATTTATTAAGTGAGGAAATGTTGTGTCTAATGACAGTATGCAGCCATATTTCTGGATGTTAATATTCCATGAGGTGTCCAACAGAATTCACAGTTTGGTCAGAGTAGAAGGTTGTAAGCAACAAATATGCTGAGTGAGGGAATGCCACATTCTCTCATTATATTAAGGTTATATAATTGTATTTATTACATGAAAATGATATTCCTGAATATCAGCCCCAAGTACATTAAAATCTATTAGAGCCACCGCTTATCATATATGCTTCCACACCATGAAAGGGGAGGTCAGGGAATTTTAAGATAGGGAAAAATAAATGTGAATGTGAATAAATATAATTATGGAAAACAAATCAGAATTGTTAGTATATAAGTTCTATTTTAAACCAGTAATCCTAGTTTTCAGTACAACTCCTTTTCTTGTCTTATAGAAGCACTCTAATGAGAAAAAGTAGACAAAGATCTGACTTAGAAACAGCATCTTCTTTAGTGTAAGCTTACTCAGAGACAATAACAGATATATTAAAACCGACATCATGCCAAAAATAGTAGTCATTAAGGGGCTAAAAGTTTTACATATTAAAACCAGAAAGAGGAGTACCTGGGCGCCTCATGCGGGTAAGCGTCTGACTTCAACCAGGTCATGATCTCAGGTCCTTTCCTACGCACGTCCCGCACCAACCCAGCTAGTGCTCTGTGCTCAGCAGGAAGTCGTCTTCTCTCTCTCCCTTGGCCCCTACTCCCTTGGCCCCGACTTGTGCTCTCTCTCCCTCTCTCTCAAATCAATAAATAAAATCGTAAAAAAAATGGGTGCCTGGGTGGCTCAGTGGGTTACAGTCTCTGCCTTAGACTCAGGTCATGATCCCAGGGTCCTGGGATTGGTCCCCACATCCGGCTCTCTGCTCCGCAGGGAGCCTGCTTCCTCCTCTCTTTCTCTCTGCCTGCCTCTCTGCTTACTTGTGATTTCTCTCTCTCTGTCAAATAAATAAAATCTTAAAAAGAAAAAAGAAAAGATTTTCCCTTTCTCTTGAAGCCATTTCTAGTTAGAGATAAGGAAGCCTGAAAGAAGTCTGTTCAAATTGCCACACTTTTAGGAAAAATTAATCTTAAAATTAAGATCACAAGCTGAAAATCCTTTCCATAAACTCAAAAAAATAAAGTGTAGTTGATTGTTTTCTCCACTAACTTTAATTAAGAAAACATGATTAGTTGATGGAATTATTTTACAGGTTTAAGTTTAAAATATTTGAATATATGTTTTTATTCCTATAATGATAGTGAATTATAACTACTCAAAACCTCGTCACAAGTATGAAACTTTAATTAGTGAAAAATTCTGAATTTCTCAGAAAGACTGAAATGGTAAAAATTTTTCTAAATTTCTTGTATTTCCTTATATAATTTATCATTATCTAAATTGGTATTTGAAAGTTTATGAAAGGATTTGAAAGTGTAGGTTTGTAACTACATTATTCGTCAGTAAATAAAGTCCTTTACAATTGGTTTCTTTGGGGGTACCTGGGGATCCCAGTGGGTTAAGCATCTGCCTTCAGCTCAGGTCATGATCTCAGGGTCCTGAAACCCCCACAAACCCCCCACCCCTGCCCGTATTGGACTCCCTGCTCAGCAGGATGGCTCCTTGTCTCTCTGCCCCTCCCTCTGCTTGTGCTGAATCTCTTTCTCTCAAATAAATAAATAAAATCTTTTTTTAAGTAAATAAATAAATAAAATTGGTTTCTATTACAAATCATATGCTTCTATAAAAATTATTCCACTTAAGTTTTCCAGGCAGATTCTTTTAAAATTCTGTGACAGGGCGCCTGGGTGGCTCAGTGGGTTAAGCCGCTGCCTTCAGCTCAGGTCATGATCTCAGGGTCCTGGGATTGAGCCCCGCATCCGGGCTCTCTGCTCAGCAGGGAGCCTGCTTCCTTCTCTCTCTCTGCCTGCCTCTCTGCCTGCTTGTCATCTCTCTCTGTCAAATAAATAAATAAAATCTTAAAAAAAAAAAAAGAAAAATGTCATGGAAGTGCTCTTCTTCATGTATAAATTGGGGCACATGCTATCTACATTATTTATTACTGATAACATTAACCTTAATCATCTGGTTAAATTGGTATTAGCCAGCTTGCTCCACTGTAAATTGTTTTCCTTTGTGTACCCTATTTGTTAGAAAGGAGTCACTAGGTCCAGCCCATATTCAAGGAGAAGGAAACTAAGCTTTACCTCCTGGGACAGGACTATCAAAGAATTTGTGGTCATATGCTAAAAACAGCACAGTAATTAAATATTTAAATATTTAAAAGAAAGAAGTACTTTGGGGCTATACGCATTTTCTTTTGATATCTCTAGTAAGTATAATGTATATTAAAACTACAGGTATTTTTTTTTAATTTTTAATTTTTTATAAACATATATTTTTATCCCCAGGGGTACAGGTCTGTGAATCACCAGGTTTACACACTTCATAGCACTCACCAAAGCACATACCCTCCCCAATGTCCATAATCCCACCCCCTTCTCCCAATCCCCCTACCCCCAGCAACCCTCAGTTTGTTTTGTGAGATTAAGAGTCACTTATGGTTTGTCTCCCTCCCAATCCCATCTTGTTTCATTTCTTCTTCTCCTACCATCTCTCTCTGTCAAATAAGTAAATAAAACTACAGTTTTAAAATTTTTCAATAACATTGTAATTTTAAAATATTTTATAGAATGATAATCATAACTAACATAGAGAGGTGACTGTGCTGGGCAGTGTGCTAAGTGTTCTATCTTTGTTATGACTCGATGAGGTAAGTACTATTATTTTTTACATCAACCAGATAAAAATATTGAGACATAGAAGTGATATGATACGCCTATTGTTATATGGCTAGTAAGTACAGATCTGAGATTTAAATCTAGAAAGTGTCAGTCTGACTCAGAGCCTGCTTTGTCTTCTTAAACATGATGCTGATTTTGTCTCTCTGAGACAAATAGATATGTAAAGAGATCTATATACATAAGAGATTTTGTATGCAATATTGAGGAGTGAGGCTAGAGATTCAGGATAGATGTAAAATAAATTGTAAATTTGTTCTACTGAGACCCAGTGAAATTGAAATTAAATGGGTACATATAAATGTCCTAACAGATATTAATTTTAAACTAATTAATTTTAAAATAAAAATTCTTAATTTTCCTAGATCCTAGGACCGTGAGATCACGATCTGAGCTGAAGGCAGATGTTTAACTGACTGAGATACCCAGGTATCCCCATAAAAATCAATTTTAAAAATTCTTCCGCAATGGGTATCTCAAATATATTACAAACTGCCATGTATCAAAAGACACCAAAAACAATCCAACAGAAAATAACCAAGATCATGACTAGGTGATTTGTAGAACTTAATGGATACTTAGTTTCATTAGTCATAAAAGAAAATGAAATTTAAACCACAATGAGATAGTGTTTCATATCCAACAATCCGTGAATCTGATGACACTGACTTTTGGTGAGGATGTGGGGAAATGGGAACTCGAAAGTAGCTGGAGGAAATATAAATGCACGTAAGCACCTGGGAAAGCAACTTAGCAATGCCTGGCTGTAGTTGAAGGTATGTACATCTTACCCTGCACTTTATTCCTTCTAAGTGTCTGTCCTAGAGAAATGCTCCATCAGGTACATGAGAAGTGATGCATAAAGATGCCGACAACATGCTGTGGGTAATAGCAAGGTATGGAAACGACTGTCCCTCAGTGTTGAATTGGTAAACCTTGCTAGTATACAGAGTTAACATGAAACAGCTCAGCCTAATTAGATTAATATGAGTAGGACTTTAAAACATACTTTGAGATAAAAAAAAAAAAAGGTACCTTCAGTCTAATACTGTTCATGCAAATGGTAAACTACCAAATCGTGGTATTGTACCTATAATTTATAGAAATGTGCATGCACAGTAAAGGGGCAGAACATTAATGAGGGTGACCCTATCATTCTAGGATATGGGTAGCGAAGGGGGAAAAGGAATCAAATGGGGCTTTAGTCTCTATATTATTTTTTCATTAAAAAAGCAAGTATAATAAAATGTTAATCTTGCTTAATCTCAGAAGTGAGTAGATAGGTAAGTGTTACTGGCATACGCATTTTACTTTTTGTTTAAAAGATTTTGTAATCAACTGTTATACATGGAATTTTTTTTCTTGTAATGGGAAAAAGAAGGGGATTTAAATATTTCTTTAATAAAAATCCCTTCGAGTTTTTATTTGAAAAACTTCCTTCTTCCTCGTTTTGGGGATTAGCAATCTCAAATTGTATTTACTTTTGTGGTTTCATTCTGAAAAAGAACATTTGGCTGGTTTACATAACGCCCTCCAATAACCTAGATTCTAAGCTGGAGTTCTAAAAGGAAATCATTTTCTTTGGCAGGGTTGCAGGGAAAAGTCAAAACATTTTGATGTTGACACAACTTCGGTGAAATGTTGTAAAGGTCACCAAGCCTGTGTTCCCTCATGGTGTCTGAAATGCGGGCCTTGAAACTACCTTGTTTCACTCCTCACTTGCTGCAAAAGTGTTCAGAGCAGAGTGGAAAAACTCTGAGAACATGCCTGATGTTATTTTGGGATTAATACTTCACACACTGCTTCTACTTGTTTGCAAAAACCTCAAAATTGTTTTAAAACTTTTACTTAGAGTGGCTATCTTGATGAAAATGTATGGCTTTGCAAAGATAATAAATGACATCCAACTGGTATTATTTGAAGTCTTTGTAATCCAAAGAAATGCTTCCGAGAATTATATTCCAGTATGTAAAATGTGTGTTTGATATATTTTACAGGTAGTCTCTAGAAGCTGGATGTCGTTGATTTTGTTAACTACTCTGGTATATCATTGTAATACCACAGTGCTTGACAATTTGTTTTCAGTCGCTAGAGACACATTAAAAGCGTACTATTTTCACTACTTGGTTATACTTAATTTTAAGTAAATAATGCATTTGAGCCAAAGCAAATAAAACCTTTGCTTCTTAAAAATATCTTAAGCTTAATGGGGAAAATGTCATAAATGATCACAGTTTTTTCATTTTTCCATAGTTTAATTTATAAAAATTATATTTTAATAATAACGATGTAGTCATTAAGTACTTCTTAAAATTAGTCTTCATCTTCATCTTCTGGGTTTTTTTTTTTTTTTTTTGCTTCCCACTTATAAATTGTGTTATTTAAAATGTGCCAAGTTCAAGAGCCTTTTAAAATTATTTTATTCAAATCATGTTTTTTGGAAGAAAGGGCTCTGTAGCAATTGACTTTGGAAAATTTTCATACCATTTGGTGACACTTGATGGAATAAAAATTTCAGATGGGTTTGGTGTCCTCTCAGCCTCAGAAATAGCAGAGTGGTAGAAACCGCCCCACATTTTACGGGTGACTGAATGAATGAGTCAGCTGAGGAATGCCTCACCATCTCCCACAGGATGGCTATGGCTGCAAAACCACCGACATTCCAATCAGAGCCATAGATGAGTCTGGAAGACGTTCAGGGCTCCAAAAGGGCTTCCTTCTCCAGATTCAAGATCTACAATTTTGGGGTGAGGATGGCATTGTGTTTCCCATCTGTGACAAATTCTGGGAGTGCCATTCTGACATTCTGTTTGAATAGGATATGAAGAGCAGACATATTCAGATTTATCCTGTCTACAGTAAAAACATCCTTTTAAAGAATAGCGTTTGATGTGTTTTGACAAAGCTATCAACCTATCTAACCACGAATGATCTCAGCATCTTTTCATGTGCTTATTGGCCAATTGCATACTTTTTTTCTACAAACTTTCTACATACTTTTTTCTACCTGTTTAAAATGTTTTCCTATATATTTTTAAATTACTTGTTTCCCTATTATGAAGTTGTGTGAGTTGTTATATATTATGAATAATTACGAATCTTGTCAAATATATGTGTTGCAAATATTTTCTCTCTGTGATTTGACTTTACATTTTCTTAACAGTGTTGTTTGAAAAGCAGCAGGTTTTAATTTTAATGAAGTCAAATTAAACAATTTTTATTTATGATTAATATTTTTACTATCTTGCAAAAAAACTCTTTGCCTCCCCCCTCCAATGTCACAAAATATTTCTCCTGTGTATTCTAGAAATTTGATAATTATAGTTTTCTATATTTAACTATATGATACATTTTAAGTTAATTTCTGTGTTTGATGTGAAACAAAGATCAAGGTTCATTTTATTGCATGTGGATATTTACTTGACCAGAATTATTTATTAAAATGTCTATCTTCCTTTGGGTGTTGAGTTTGATAAGTTCTTTATTGATCATACATACTAGCCCTTTATCTGATATGTCATTTGCAAATATCTTCTCCTATCCTGTCAGTTGTCTTTTGGTTTTGTTTACTGTTTCCTTTGCTGTGCAAAAGCTTTTAATCTTGATGAAGTCCCAATACTTCATTTTTTGCCCTTGCTTCCCTTGCCTTTGGTGATGTTCCCAGGAAGAAGTTGCTGCAGCTGAGGTCAAAGAGGTTGTTGCCTGTGTTCTCCTCAAAGATTTTGATGGATTCCTGGCTCACATTGAGGTCTTTCATCCATTTTGAGTCTATTTTTGTGGGTGGTATAAGGAAATGGTCCAGTTTCATTCTTTTTTTTGTTTTGTTTTGTTTTTTTTTTGTTTTATGAATATGTTGTTTATTTTATGAATAAGCAATATAGTCATAAAGTGCCAAAATTTTGAAAAGTACTAAAAGACCCATCCATGTGGCTGTCCAGTTTTCCCAACACCATTTGTTGAAGAAACTGTCTTTTTTCCATTGGACATTCTTTCCTGCCTTGTCAAAGATAGAGTTGAGGGTCCATTTCTGGGTTCTCTATTCTGTTCCATTGACCTATGTATGTGTTTTTGTGCCAGTACCATACTGTCTTGATGATTACAGCTTTATAATAGAGCTTGAAGTCTGGAATTGTGATGCCACCAAGTTTGGTTATCTTTTTCAACATTCCTCTGGCTATTCAGGCTCTTTTCCACAGGTTCCCTATAAATATTAGGATTAATTTTTCCATTTCTTTGAAAAAAGTTGATGGTATTTTGATAAGAATTGCATTAAATGTGTAGATTGCTTTAAGTAGAATAGACATTTTCACAGTATTTGTTCTTCCAATCCATGAGCATGGAACGTTTTTCCATTTCTTTGTGTCTTTCTCAGTTTCTTTCATGAGTACTTTATAGTTTTCTGAGTACAGGTTCTTCGTCTCTTTGGTTAGGTTTATTCCTAGGTATCTTATGGTTTTGGGTGCAGCTGTAAATGGGATTGACTCCTTAATTTCTCTCTCTTCTGTCTGGCTGTTGGTGTATAGAAATGGAACTGATTTCTGCGCATTGATTTTATATCGTGACACTTAATTGAATTCCTGTATGAGTTTTAGCAGTTTTGGGGTGGAGTCTTTTGGGTTTTCCACATAAAGTATATCATCTGCAAAGAGTGAGAGTTTGAGTTCTTCTTTGCTGATTTGGATGCCTTTTATTTAGTTTTGTTTTCAGATTGCTGAGGCTAGGACTTCTAGTGGTATGTTGAATAGTAGTGGTGATAATGGACAGTGCTGTTGTGTTCCTGACCTTTTTGAGGGGGAAGACTATCTTCCCTCAATGAAATATCTTGGCACCTTTGCAGAAAATCAAAGGTTGCTGTTTAAGAACTCAGCCCTTGCAATTAGTTAGACTTTCTGACTTTGAATCCTGTCTCAATGCCAGAGTTTGGTAACCTTGAACAAATTACTTTCCCATGGTAAACTCTAGGTTATTCATCTTATTCCATGTAGAAATAAGGGAAAGAGCTAAAGTCAAGAGGACCTTAGTAACAAGACTTGTCCAAAGTCACACATATACATTAGTGACAGAGATTATTTGAGCCCAAGAATTTGATCTTTTCATAACTCCCTGGACTCTAGTACATTGACTTTCTTATTTTTTTCTGATTTTATTGAGATATCATCAACATATAATATAGTGTGTGTTTAAGGTATAAAAGGTATACACTGATTATATTGCAAAATGATTACCATCAGAGCATTAGCTAACACTTTCATCATATCACATAATGATTATTTTTCTTTTGTAGTAAGAAAATTTACTAGTGTATTTACTCTATTAGATCTACTCTCCTAGCAATTTTCAAGAATATGATAGAGTATTAATAACTGTAATCAGGGTGTGTGTGTGGCTCAGTCTGTTAAGCCTCTGACTATGGCTCAAGTCATAATCTCAGGGTCCTGGGATCAAGCCCTGTGTCACGCTCCCCACTCAGCAGGGAGTTTGATTATCCCTCTCCCTGTCCCCCTACTCCTGCTCATACACTCTCTCTCTCAAATAAATAAACAAAATCTTAAAAAAAAAAACTATGCTGAGTGAAATAAGTCAAGTAGAGAGAGTCAATTATCATATGGTTTCACTTATTTGTGGAGCATAACAAATAGCATGGAGGACAAGGGGAGTTAGAGACGAAAAGGGAGTTGGGGGAAATTGGGAGAAGGGGAGGTGAACCATGAGAGACTATGGACTCTAAAAAAAACAATCTGAGGGGTTTGAAGGGGCGGGAGGGGGGCGGTGGGAGGTTGGGGGAACCAGGTGGTGGGTATTAGAGAGGGCATGGATTGCATGGAGCACTGGGTGTGGTGCAAAAACAATGAATACTGTTATGCTGAAAAAAAACAACAACAACAACCTATAATCACCATGCTCTATCTATATCACACCTCTAGAAATTATTCATCTTGTAACTAGAAGTTTATACCCTTTGGCCAAGATCTTCCTATTTGTCCCACTCCCAGCCCCTGATAACCACCATTCCACTCTCTGTTTCTATGAGTTCAGCATTTTTAGATTCCACCTATGAGTGGTATCATACAGAATTTGTCTTTCTCTATCTTCCTTATTTTACTTAGCACAATACCCTCAAGTACTACCCATGTTCCTGCAAATGGCAAGATTTTCTTTTTCTTTTTTTTTTTTTTTGGTTGAATAATAGTCCTGATATACACATATACCACATCATCTTTATTTATTCATCCACCAACAGACACTCGGTTGTTTCCATATCTTGGCTATTGTGAATAATCCTGTGATGAACATGAGAGTGTAGTATCTCTTTGAGATCCTGTTTTCATTTCCTTCAGATATATACCCAGAAGTGAAACTAGTAGATCATATGGTAGTTCTACTTGAAGTTCTATGAGGAAATTTTATATCGTTTTCCACTGTGGCTGCAAAAATTTACACTCCCACAAACAACAAAACAGTTCCCATTTCTCCAGCCTTGGCAACACATGTTATCCCTATTTTCTTTAAACTCTAGCTAGTTAACATAAATGGTAAATTAATTTCAGGTGTAGAATTTACTGATTCAGTCTTACATATAACATCTAGTGCTCATCACAAGTTCTCCTTAATACCCATCACCCATTTAGCCCATCCCCCATTCACCTCCCTCCAACAACCCTCAGCTTGTTCTCTCTAGTTAATCTGTTTTATAGTTTGTCACTCTTTTCCCCCCATGTTCTTGTGTTTCATTTCTTAAATTCTACATGTTAGTGAAATAATATGGTATTTGTCTTTCTCTGATTCACTTATTTCGTTTAGAATAATACACATTAGCTCCACCCATGTCATTGCAAATGGCAAGATTTCATTCTTTTGATGGCTGAGTACTATTCCATCATATATATGTATATATATACACATATATATCACATCATCTTATCCATTGATCAATCAATGGACCTTTGGCTCTTTCCACAGTTTGACTATTGTAGATAATGCTGCTATAAACATCAAAGTGCATGTACCCCTCTGAATCTGTATTTTTGTATCCTTTGGGTAGATACCTAGCAGTACAATTGTGGGGTAGCTCTATTTTCAACTTCTTGAGGAACCTCCATAATGTTTCTCAGAGTGGCTGTACCAGCATGCATTCCTACCAACAATGCAAGAGGGTTTCCCTTTCTCTGCATCCTCACCAACATCTGTTTTTTCCTGTGTTGTTAATTTTAGCCATTCTGACAGGTGTGAGGTGGTGTCTCATCGTCGTTTTGATTTGTATCTCCCTGATGACGAGTGATGTTGAACAACTTTTCATGTGTCTGTTGGCCATCTATATGTCTTCTTTGGAAAAATGTCTGTTCATGTCTTTTGCTCATTTCCAACATGATTATTTGCTTTTTGGGTGTTAACTTTGATAATTTCTTTTTTTTTTTTAAAGATTTTATTTATTTATCTGTCAGAGACAGAGGGAGAGAGAGCGAGTGAGCACAGTCAGACAGAGAGGCAGGCAGAGGGAGAGGGAGAAGCAGGCTCCCTGCCGAGCAAGGAGCCCAATGTGGGACTCGATCCCAGAACCCTGGGATCGTGACCCGAGCCGAAGGCAGCTGCTTAACCAACTGTTTCTTTATAGATTTGGATATTAACCTTTTGTGGGAGATGTCATTTTCTTATATCTTCTTCCATTCCATAGGTTGCCTTTTAGTTTTGTTGTTTCTTTTGCTGTGTAGAAGCTTTTTATCTTGATGAAGTCCTGATAGTTCATTTCTGTTTTAATTTCCCATGCCTCTGGTGATATGTCTAGAAAGAAACTGCTAGAGCTAAAGTCAGAGAAGTTGCTGCCTATGTTCTCCTCTAGGACTTTGATAGTTTCCTGTCTCACAATTAGGTCTTTCATCCACTTTGAATGCATTTTTGTGAATGAATGGTGTAAAAAAGTGGTCCAATTTCATTCTTCTGCATGTTGCTGTGCAATTTTCCTAACACCATTCGTTGAAGACTATCCCTTTTTAATGACAGGCATACTAACAGGTGTGAGGTAATATTTCATTGTGGTTATGATTTGCTTTTCCTTGATAATTAATGATGTTATTTTTTCACTTACTTTTTAGTCATTTGTATATCTTTTTTACAAAAATGCCTATTCAGTTTCTTGGCCCACTTTAATTACATTGATAATTTATATTTTGTTATTGATTATATGAGTTCTTTATATATTCTGGATATTAACCAGTTATTAGATATGTGATATGTAAATGTTTTCTCCCATTCTGTATATTGCCTATTTCTTTTCTTGATTGTTTCCTTTGCTGTGCAGTAGCTTTTTATCTTGATGTAGTCCCACTTACTATCTATTGCTTTTGCTGTTTTTGCTTTTGGTGTCATCTCCAAATAATCATTGCCATAATAAATGTCAAGGAATTTTTTTCTGTTTTCTTCTAGAAGTTTTATGGTTTCAGTTCTTGTGTTTAACTCTTTACTTTAACCCATTTGGGTTAGTTTTTATGAACAGCATAAGATAAGGTCCAATTTCATCCTTCTCTCTGTAGTTTTCCAGTTTTCCCAACACCAATTATTGAAGAGACTACCCTTTCCCCACGGAGTATTCTTGGCTCCCTTTTCAAATATTATGTGACTGTATATGCAGGGGTTCATTTCTAGATTCTGAGAGGGCTCTCATTTCACCGGTCCATTCTATTGGTCTATTTTATGCCACTGACATACTGTTTTATTTCCTATAGCTTTGTAGTACAGTGGAAATCAAAAGGTGTGATACCTTTTTGTTCTTCTTTCTAAGGTTTCATTGACTATTTAAGGGTCTTTTGTGGCTCCATAAAAATTTTAAGATTTTTTTTCTATTTCTATGAAAAATGCCATTGGAGTTTTGATAAGGATTACATAGAATCTGTAGATGGCTTTGGATAGTACGGATATTTTAGCAATATTAATTCTTCTAATCGATGAAGACAAGATATTTTTCTATTTGTTTGTGTCTCCTCTAATTTCTTAAAGTCTCAGTGTTTTCAGTGCAGATCTTTCACCCCCCCAGTTAGATTTATTCCCAAGTATTTTATTCTTTTTGATGCTAATATGAATAGGATTGTTTTATTTCTTTCTTATTTAGATGTTTCTTTATTAGTGCATAGAATCACAACTGACTTCTGCATGCTTTGCATCTGGCAGTTTTACTGAATTTGCTTATTCCTTCTAAGAGTTTTTGGTGGAGTCTAGGATTTTCTATATATAAGATCATAGCATCTACAAAGACAACTTCACTTATTCCTTTCTGATTGGATGTCTTTTGTTTCTTTTTCTTGCCTGACTGCTCTGTTTAGGACTTTGATTGGAATAGAAGGAATAGAAGTAGTGAGAGTGAACACCCTTGTCTTGTTCCTAATGTCAGGAAAGGAGCTTTCAATCTTTCAATATTAACTATGATGTTTGCTGAGGGCTTATCATATAGGGCCTTTATCATGTTGAGATATCTTCCTTCTACACTGTGTTTTTTTTTTCATCATGAAAGATGCTGTATTTTGTCCAGTGTGTCTTATCCATCTATTAAGGTGAGCATATATGGGTTTTATCTTTCATTCTATTAATGTAGTATGTGTAATTTGTTGACTTGAGTCTGTTGAACCATTCTTGCATCCCAGGAATAAATCCTGCTTGATCATTGTGTATGATCATATGCAGGCTTGATCCAAGCCCACAGTATCTCAGGGGCCCAGCCACTAGTGCATTCTCCTGTGACAGCACAGTCTCTTCCTAACCATGCAAAAGCAGTGGAGTTTGAGGATAGATGTCAGGACAGCAGTGCACAAGTACACAGCTGGTGAGAGGGCATATACTGGTAGGAATGAGTCAGAGGGGTCCCACCTGCTCTTGTGTTCTACAGCAGCAGAGACCTGCTCGGGCTGCCAGCATGGTTCCTGGCTCTAGTGGGGTAGCTGGGAGAAATCAGAGAGGAATGTAAGTGATTGACATTAGTGAATGTGAATGCCTGTGGACCGAAAGCTAGTGAAATCTGCAGAAAGTAGTCTATGGCAGAAATGTTGGTCATTGTTTTTTTCAGGACAAAAATGGTATATTTATCTGCTGAGCAGGTCACTGTGAACTGTGATTGCTATCTCTGTGTGGGTACTGGTAGACCTTGCTATCCTTTCTTGTCCTTTGCCATCTCTGTATGTCTCAGTTTTGCTGGCTTGGGTTGGGTGAAACTGAAGTGAACCCTTTGTACAGTGTTCTGCAAGTCTAGAGAAGTTTTCATTCACTGTGTTCTTAATTTCCTGGTAAGGGGGAATTTTTCTAACTGAGAGTTCTCTGTTGGCACAGGCTGTTTATGGGGGGGGGGGGTGGATAATGCAGGCAAAATAAAACTGTCTTCGTTCTGTTTTGTGTGTGGTATTCTCAGATTTTTTTGTACTATTGAAGTTTCTTCAGAGGACTACATAGCTCTCCCAGAGGTGTTTGTTTTGTGACTTTGTGACATCTAATTGTTAATCTTTGTGGGGAGACTGAAGCTGGGGTCTCCTAGGCTGTTAATTTGGTAATGCCACTTCTAGACTGACTTTCTTAAAAAGCATGACTGTGAATTATTTCCATGAGTTTGGGGACATAGTCACACTTATTGACTTTTCATATGCTTACTTGTGATAGAAAAGCAAGAAATCTACCAACCCATTTTCAGTTTTATGGGAATAAAATCCTAGTCTTAGTAATTCCTGTAAAGTTCTTCCAACCAAAAAACTCACCCAGAAGTCCAAAAATAGTATTTTCATATTTTAAACATTTATTTCAGGTATCTCTTCTGTTTGTATGTTACATTTCCCTAAGAGCTTAAGATAATCACTTCAAAATAGCTTCAGATGATCAAGGGTTCAGAACAAATAAATGAAATTAATAATTAATGCAGAATAAGTATTGTTATTTTGGAAGCAGTATGGCCTTTCAAATCCTTTGAATAAGGCTAGTACCTCTCTAAATCTGGGATTATAACCTAAATCAAAGCAGAGACATTGGAATAACAAGTCATTCCAGAGAATTTCACCAAGAAAACAACAGGCTGAGACTCTTTCCTACTTAAATTTATATCTGTCATTCTGGAATTTTCATTCAAATTTTACAAAAGGACTTTATTCTATGAAATCAAATATTGTGTTGCCATATTGTCCCTGATAATACACTTCACAAAACTTGTGACATGACTGTGTACAGTGTCAAATGAAATTGTGCTATAAGCAAATTTGGTTTGGCAAAATAGTTAAGAAACTGCAGCATAAAATCTGTTTCAGATGAAGTATTAACTTCTCTTTTCTTTGAAATATACAAATTCAAAAAACTAAACATCAGAACAAAGCATTTACAGAACTTCCTTCTTTCAAAGATAAAGTGTTGGAGAACTATCTCCTTTAACAAAACAGGTTTTGTTCTGGTAGATAACAGCATGTTTCTGAATAATGTGCTTGATCAAAAATCTTTTAATTTATACATTTTAATTGACTTTCTACTGATGTTTTGCTATAAGAACTGATAATCTAGTCTCCTTACTTTTTTCTGCCACATTCCATTCTATGATCATAATTAAGCTATCTGGACTTCTTGACTGTAAAATTTATAAACCACTAAACAATGTTTACCTAGTCTATGAAAGTATCGTTTACTGAAAAAAAGTAGGATATAGTGATAGCATTAATTGCCATACAAATTTTGAATTATCTTGAGATTCAGTGCACTTTTTCTTTTCTATTCCTTACTTGTTCTTATCCTCCCCTGCCCCGTCCCCGGTTCAATTTTCCCTGTTCAAGGATCCTATCTAGATTACCACATTACATTTAGTTGTCAGGTTTCCTAAGTTAACTCTTGGTTGTAACAGTTGCTCAGACTTCCCTTGTTTTTGATGACCTTGTCAGTTTTGAGAAGTACAGACCAGACAATCTGTAGAATGTCTCTCAACTTGAATTTGTCTGATTTTTTTTTTTTTAATAATTATAGTGGAACTATTATTGGTTTGGGGGTAGAAGCCCACAAAAACAATATGTCATTCTCATTACATGATCTCAAGAGTATTGTATCAATTGTATCATATCAATATGACATTGCTATTGATATTAACTTTGGTCATCTGGCTAAAGTAGTCTTTATCAGGTTTATGTCCTTTGTGTACTATACTCTGTGGAAGGAAGTCAGAATGTACAGCCCACGCTGATGCTGAAGCTGCTTAAAGACAGATTACCTACATAAATTTGGAATTCTTCTGTAGGGGAGGTTTGTTTAGTCTCTCTCATTTATTTATAGAAATTTCTGAACTCATGAATATTTACCTTATACTTTGCTTTATTATCCAGTATTGTTTTATTTTTTTGCTCAAATTCCTCCAGCTTTGGACATTGGGAACTCTTCCATGGGCTTCTATGTCACTTTGTTAGACCCCATCATTGTGTGTTTCCTTTTAAGAATTTCTTGCTTTCTGGAACTCAAGATGCTCCAGAATCATATAATGTATTTTGTGTTCCAATCTTAGAATCGCCATTTACCCAGGGATTCCTGGTTCTTTTTTTTTTTTTTTTTTTGGAGATATTAGAAACTAAGATCTGAACACTAAGTATGCTCATTTTTCTTGGGGGATTGTTGCTTATTGACCCATTCACCTGACAAAGCAGGAAAACATGTGTGACTAGTAACCAAAGTAAGTACATGTATCTATAAATAACTCTGTATGCAGTCATCCATATCTATATTAAGCTAAACATGAGTTCACACTGATGTTTTCAATTCTAATCCATTACCATGTAGATCAGCAAGACTTCTCCCCTTGCTTATCTCTAACTTCTCACTTCAACAACTTATATAGTTTTATAAATGAATTGTCATTTTGTAATTTTACAATTAATAATTTGCTTTATAGGTTGGATGTAATTGTATAAACAAGAAATACAGCATTTAGCACATTATCTATATTGCCATGCATGTTTTCATTTACCGTGAAGTTGATGGGCATTCAAGTAGGAAACAAAGGCAGAAGAAAAATTATTAAATTTCTTTACTACCTACAGCCCATTGGCAAGTCCTTGAAACAGTCAGAATGACATTCCTCTCATTCCTCTCATTCCTAGGCAGTGACTCAACTGCCTAGATGTTAATAATTTGCTATGGTCAAAAGGCAACCTAACATAACCCCCCAACCACCACCCCCTGCCCAGAATCCTGTAGGCCTACTTTAACATATAGAAATTCCTTTAAAAATTTCCCTTATCTCCTAATCCCCCCAAGATTTGGTTAGCAACCATCCCCCAAGCATATGGCTCACCAAAATACATCTGAAGGGTCTCATGACTAGTTTTATTAGATGGTAATAAATTACACCTTCCCAACAATAGCTAGCCCCCTCAAAGTCCTAGAAATCTTGCTTCCAAAATTCCTTAGAGACTTATGCTGTCCCTAACCCCTTCCCAACTTGGAAATATATAACGGGCCACTCCTCATGACCCCATTGCAACTCTTTCTGCCCACAGATCCTGTGCCTGTGCTTTAATAAAAGCATTTTTGCACCAAAGATGCAAAGAATTCTTTCTTGGCCATCAGCTTTGAACCCTAACGCCATGTCCTATGCCAGGCATTATACTCAGACTGTTTTGGATAACTCATTCTTTTTCTAAAATTTTCAGACCCCTTTTGACAAGTCTGTGAGTAATTAACTTGGAATGTCACCAGAAATATTATGTGCTTAATGGTCAGAAGGGTTTTTTCTGGCACCCAAATGACCTTTTGTTCACAGGACTTCCCAACTGGCCCTTAGGGGGCCAATTTACACATTTTCTTTACATCTAGAGTTTTAAATATCATACATTATTTTCTCTGACTTATATGCACCTCTGTTCTTATTCCATTAAACTACTAAATTTTCATTAAACTATGATTAAAGACATGGAGAGAAACATTATATACAGATATTCTATGTTCTTCAGTTTATATTCACACCATTAATATTTTTTCCATCTAATCTAATTACCCAAGGTAATTGATAGAGAACATAAAAATGTACCTTCAAGGAATATAAATTACGGAACAGTTAAATAGAAATCTTCTCTAAGATTGTTGTATCAAATTCACATTTTTTTTAGTCAATTTCTTTCTTATAAATTTACCAGAGCACAATTCTTTCTATGTATGTTCCAGTGCTTCACCTGGCAATAGCATGTTGGAATCTAGTGGATGATCAACTGTAGGACAACCAGAGCCAATATTCTGTCATTTGAGTTTGTAAGGATTTTGTTTTTTGGGTTTTTTTTTTCTGTTTTTTTTTTCTTTTCTTTTTAAGGTTTTATTTATTTATTTGACAGACAGAGATCACAAGCAGGCAGAAAGGCAGGCAGAGAGAGAGGAGGAAGCAGGCTCCCTGCTGAGCAGAGAGCCCGAAGTGGGGCTCAATTCCAGGACCCTGAGATCATGACCTGAGCCAAAGGCAGCGGCTTAACCCACTGAGCCACCCAGGTGCCCCTGTTTTGTTTTCGTTTTCATTTTTCAGAATAACAACAGAATTTGAAATGTTAAGCAGTCAACTTATAGCACTGGGGGGGAAAAAAAAACAGTAACAAACACCAATCACCCCATTCTTGCTGAGGTGTTACTGTGGGCCAGCTCTGCACAAGAGTGATGTAGTTTCAGAATATAGGTGAGGTATTGTGTGGTGATCCAGAGCTGATGGCCAAGAAAGAATTCTTGAGATGTTTTGGTGGGAAATGGTGGTTTTAATTAAAGCACAGCAAAAGGACCCTGGGCAAAAAGAGCTGCACTGGGGTAGTGAGGAGAAATCCATTATATACTTGGAGTTGGGCAGAGTGTGTGTGGGGGGGGTGGTAAGGGAAAAGGCAGGTTTTCTAAAGAACTTTCATATGCTAAAGAGGACTTACAATATACCTGAGCCCTTGCCATTGTCAAGTTGTTTTTTCCTTCAGTAAAGCATTAACATGAAGACAGTTGGGAGCTTCCTGGAGGAACCATATTCTCTCTGCCTACCTCAAGTTGTAAGGATATTTACTTTTATCTACATTTCCTTCCGGAAGTTGGGTTATTGAATAGAAAAAAAATTTTTTTTCTTGTAAATCACTAAGACATTTGTAAACTGAGGTAGACTCTTTTTGTTTTGCAGGACTGTAATCTCTATAGGTTGACCATTTTTTTTGTTTTGTTTTGTTTCATTCTTTGTTTTTTTTTTTTTTATTAACATTTAATGTATTATTTGCTTCAGGGGTACAGGTCTGTGATTCATCAGTCTTACACAATTCACAGCACTCACCCTAGAACATACCCTTGCCAATGTCCATCACTCAGCAACCCTATCCTTCCCCCCCTCACCCCCAGCAACCCTCACTTTGTTTCTTTGGATTAAGAGTCTCTTATGGTGGGGCTCCTGCCTGGCTCAGTGGGTGGGGCCTCTGCCTTTGGATCAGGTCATGATCTCAGGGTCCTGGGATCCAGCCCTTCATCTTACTGGGCTCTCTGCTCAGTGGGGAGCCTGCTTCCTCCTCTCTCTCTCTGCTTGCCCCTCTGCCTACTTATGATCTGTCTGTCAAATAAATAAATACTCTTTTAAAAAAAAAAAGAGAGAATCTTTTATGGTTTATCTCCTCTCTCCCTCATACCATCCTGCTTCATTTTTATCCCTCCCTGCCCCCCATGACCCGCCCATCCTGCTTTTCAAATTCTTCATATCAGAGAGACCATATTGATGGTCTTCATCACATATGATAATTATCTTTCTCTGATTGACTTATTTTGCTTAGCATAATACCTTCTAGTTCCATTCAAGTCTTGAAAATGGCAAGATTTCCGTTTTTTGTTGTTGTTGTTGTTGTTTGGTGGCTCCCTAGTACTCCATTGCATATATATACACCACTTCTTCTTTATCCATCCAACTGTTGATGGACATTTAGGTTCTTTCCATAGTTTGACTACTGGAGACATTGCTTCTGTAAACATTCAGGTGCACGTGACCCTTCGGATCACTACATTTGAATCTTTAGGGTAAATACCCAGTAGTGCAATAGCTGGGTCATAGGGTTGCTCTATTTTCAACTTTTTGAGGAACCTCCATACTGTTTTCCAGAGTGGCTGCACCAGCTTGCTTTCCCACCAACAGTGTAGGAGGGTTCCTCTTTCTCTGCATCCTTGCCAACATCTGTCGTTCCTGACTTGTTAATTTTAGCAATTGTGACTGGTGTGAGGTGGTATCTCATTGTGGTTTTGATTTATATTTCCCTGATGCCAAGTGATGTGTGATGAAGTTCTAGAACCTAGGTGAGGTTCGGTGGGCTGAGGTCCAGAGCCGATGACCAAGAAAGAATTCTTGAGACATCTTTGGTGCAAAATGGTGGTTCATTAAAGCAAGGGGACATGTCCCATGGGCAGAAAGAGCTGCAGCCCCAGGTTGTGAGGGATGGCAGGTTATGTACCCTGAGGTTGGGAAAAGGTGAGGGAAAAGGGGGCTTTCTGATGGAGCTTGCATATGCTAAAGAGGGCCTATAAGGTGCCTGGATTCCTGAGGTCTTGCAGCTTGATCAATGTTGTCTTTTGGCAAGCCTTTCACATTTCTGCTATCAAGCGTCTTTGTTAGTGAGATTTGATTTTAGAAGAAATTTAATTTTATTTAGGGCTTGAGGAACTGAGTTATTTGCCTCTGGAAATTGTGCTATTATTAAGATAGCGTCTTTGTTTTAAATCTCTAGGACATTTGTAAACCAAGGGAGACTCCTGTCTTGCAGGATTGTGATCTCTGCAAGTTAACTATTTGTTTCTCATTTATGGCAGTCAGGAGTGCTTGGGGACTGTAACATATATTACTGAGGGGAGGGGAGCAAGTGGAGAGGGGGTGCAAGGTCCCATCTTTTGCTTTGTCCTCAGTCAGCCTCCTGCTCCCTCATCAATGTGGAACACTTTTTCATGTGTCTGTTGGCAATATGGAGGTCTTCTTGCAGAAATGTCTGTTTATGTCTTCTGCCTATTTCTTTATTGGATTCTTTGTTCTTTGGGTGTTGAATTTGGTAAGTTTTTTTATAGATTGTGGATACTAGCTCTTTATCTGATATGTCATTTGCAAATATCTTCTTCCATTCTGTCAGTTGTCTTTTGGTGTTGTTGACTGTTTCCTTTGCTGTGCAAAAGCTTTTGATCTTGATGAAATCCCAATAGTTCATTTTTGCCCTTGCTTCCCTTGCCTTTGACGATGTTTCTAGGAAGAAGTTGCTGTGGCTGATGTCGAAGAGGTTGTTGCCTGTGTTCTTCTAAAGGATTTTGATGGATTCCTAGCTCACACTGAGGTCTTTCTGATGAGGGAGTAGGAGGCTGGCTGAGGACAGAGCAAAAGCTGTAAAAAGGAAAAAGTAAAATAGGTTCTTTGTCTCTTTGGTTAGGTTTATTCCTAGGTATCTCATGGTTTGGGGTGCAATTATAAATGGGATTGACTCCTTAATTTCTCTCTCTTCTGTCCTGCTGTTGATGCAGGACATCAGCATCAGAAATGCAACAAATTTCTGTGTACTGATTTTATATCGTGATGCTTTACTGAATTCCTGTATGAGTTCTAACAGTTTTGGGGTGGAATCTTTTTGGATTTTCCACATAAAGTATCATATCATCTGCAAAGAGTGAGAGTTTGACTTCTTCTTTGCTGACTTGGATGCTTTTTATTTCATTTTGTTGTCTGATTGCTGAGGTTAAGACGTCTAGTAGTATGCTGAATAGCAGTGGTGATAGTGGATAGCCCTGCCATATTCCTGACCTTAAGGAAAAAGCTCTCAGGTTTTCCCATTGAGAATGATACTTGCTGTGGGTTTTTTATGGATGACTTTTATGATATTGAGGTATATACCCTCTATGCCTATGTTGTGAAGAGTTTTGATCAAGAAAGGATGCTGGACTTTGTCAAAAGCTTTTTCAGCATCTATTGAGTATCATATGGTTCTTATTCTTTCTTTTATTAATGTATTGTATCACATTGATTGATTTGCAGATGTTGAACCAAACTTGCAGCCCAGGAATAAATCCCACTTGATCACGGTGAATAATCCTTTCAAAGTACTGCTGGATCCTATTGGCTAGTATTTTGGTGAGAATTTTCACATCTGTATTCATCAAGGATATTGGTTTACAATTCTTTTTGATGGGGTCTTTGTCTGGTTTTAGGATCAAGGTCATGTTTGCCTCAGAAAATGAGCTTGGAAGTTTTCCTTTCATTTCTATTTTTTCAAATAATTTTGGGAGAATACGTATTCTTTCTTCTTTATATATTTGGTAGAATTCCCCTGGGAAGCTGTCTGACCCTGGGCTCTTGTTTATTGAGATATTTTTGATGATTGCTTCAATTTCCTTACTGGTTATGGGTCTGTTCAGGTTTTCTATTTCTTCCTGGTTCAGTTGTGGTAGTTTCTATATCTCTAGGTATACATCCATTTCTTCCAGATTGTCAAATTTGCTGGTATATTGTTGTTCATAATATGTTCTTATAATTGTTTGTGTTTCTTTGGCATTGGTCTCTTCTCTTTCATCCATGACCATTTGTGTGGTTTCCCCCTCCCCCTTCCCTTAGCTTTGGGGCAGTTGGGAGTGCCTGATAAATTGTCACACCTATTCATAATTGGGGGGGCGTAGGCGGCAGGGAGGGTTGTTGTG
Source organism: Mustela lutreola (assembly GCF_030435805.1). NCBI lineage: Eukaryota > Metazoa > Chordata > Mammalia > Carnivora > Mustelidae > Mustela > Mustela lutreola. The sequence continues at coordinate 8,577,741 of NC_081290.1, read as the reverse complement.
GAGTGTCAGCTTGTGCTTTGTCTTCAGATTGCCTTCTGCTCCCTCAGCAATAGGATTTTTTTCATTATGTGCACTATCTTATGAAATATTCATTAAGTTATTTATATTATTTCAAGATCATGTACCAGTCTGGAAAACTCAAGCACAAAGTCAGCACCCACTATTTTTTACTTAACTGTCCCATTCCATGTAGTGGTTTTGGAATTGTTGACCTGCACTTCCATTGTAACCAACTTTGTCAACTAGGATAGTTTTTTTTTTTTTTTAAGATTTTATTCATTTATTTGACAGAGAGAGAGAGAGAGATCACAAGTAGGCAGAGAGGCAGGCAGAGAGAGGGGGAAGCAGGCTCCCTGCTGAGCAGAGATCCCGATGCAGGGCTCCATCCCAGGACCCTGAGATCATGAACTGAGCTGAAGGCAGAGGCTTAACCCACTGAGCCACCCAGGTGCCCCATCAAGGAGGATAGTCTTAAGTACTGTTCTTTTTCCCTTTAAAATTCCTACAGAATCCACTCATTTCCAGAGATACTTAGGTCTGCACCTTTTTTTCCTTAACTCCTTCAGTGAGGTTGTTTGTCTTTAAATTACTTGTCATACTCTGTATTCTATCTTGGGAATCTCTCAATCTCCTAATTTCTTTAGTTGTATATCTTAAGGCTTACACTTTACACTATAAAATTCTATTAGTTTTGAAGAATGAATAGTGTAATTTCCATGCTAGTACAATATCATATAGGAAAACTTCACCACCCTAAAGCATCCTCTGCATTTCCTCTGCTGAATTTACCTCCCCTTCCCCACTTAAAAATCCTTGGCAACACTGACCTTTCCAATGTCTCCATGATTTTTCCTTTTCCAGAATGCCAAACAGCTAGAATAATATAGGAGGTAGCCTTTTGGGTTGGTTTCTTTCACTTAGCAAAATGCATATAAAATTCTTTATCCATGTCTTTGTATGGCTCAATAACTCATTCCTTTTTATCACTGAGTTGCATTTCATTGTATGAAAACACCAGTTTGTTTATATATATACCAACCATCTTGGTTGCTTTTGGCAGTTATAAATAAAGCAGCTATAAACATTTTGTAGACATAGATTTTCAAATCAGTTGGGTAAATACCTCAGAGCATGATTGCTGGGTGATAATGTATGATTATGGTTACTTTTGTAAGAAACTAACAATCCGTAACCAAAAGTACTTATAGCATTTTGTGTTCCTATGGGCAATGAATGAGGGTTTCTGTTGTTTCACATAATATACTTGCCAGAATTTTGGGGTTGTCAGTGTTTTGGGTTTAAGCCATTCTGATAGGTTTAAGACAGCATCTCATTGTTGTTTCAATTTGTGATTCCTTAATGACAAATTATATTGAACAACTTTTCATGTGATCTGTATATCTTCTACAATACAGTGTCTCTTCTGATTTTTTGCCCATTTCTTTCTTGGGCAATATGAAAACAAGAAAACAAGGGCTGCTTGTTTTCTTATTGATGAGCTTTAAGAGTTCTTCATATATTTTGGATACAAGTCTTTTATAAGACTTGCAACCTTCAAATACAGCAATAATATGCTGGGCAACTACAATTTAAAAATTCACCATGCAAATTACTTAGAATACAGAGATGAACTATGTTATTGTTGTTGTTTTTCCTGCAAGAAGCTTAAAGAGGACATTAAAAGATTAAGAGACAAAATAAAAATAAGTTTTTAAGGATGAGCCTGGTGGTGGGTGCATAACCAACGAATTCTGGAGTGTGGGGGGTATGGTGCATAACCAGTGAATTCTGGAACACTGAAAAGAAATTTTTTAAAAAATTGGTTTTTAATGGAAGGAAAAAAGCACCATATAAATGATATAGCTGACTAGTGATAGTGGTTCTCATGGGAAAACAGAGAGCTAAAAGGAATTTGAGAATGTAGCATCTAAAAAGAGTTTCCCCAACAGTCGAATACAAAAATAGTTATTTTGAAGTGGTAGCATTGGGAAAGAGTAATGGTTAAGTGATCCTGCTTCAGAGCTGAGAGAGAAGAATGGAGAAGCTTGTTTGTTGTAATCAAGAAAAATGAAACTTTCAACTTAAGTGGTTTTCTGCTCTTCTCTGTAAATGGCAAATAAATGTGTCATTTGGAAGCTAGAAACATAAATTAATCACAAAATAATGATGTAATTAGTTCGACTACGTATAGTGAGACTGGTATATCTGAGAATAATATAGAAAAGTGACTAAGACACAAAGCACTGTAGTTGAAGTTTCAAAGCATCTGACTCAAAGTAAACTAGGTTTTCTTAGAGCATAGTACTGCTCATTTTCTATGGACAGGATTATCCCAATTTCAGGCTGAGTGGAAAGTACCTCTTTTCTCCCTCAAATTCCCCATGTATACTCTTGTGCCTGAAATTCTTTTGTGGGCATAACTGACTTTTACTCTTCATTAGGCACTTGGCCTGAAATGCCAAAAACAATGGCTCTATCTCCCAGTCAGACAAAAAACTTTGTAGTAAGATGTGAATGATCAAGATAAGATCTCCCATCTGAGAAAAGAAAAGTTGATAATGAGGAAATGCCAGGAGAGAAAAGGAGAGGTTTGGAGATGATAGTTAGGTAAAGAGGAAGAAAAGTCCCCTCCCTTACTGCTTAATCATAAACCAGGCTTGCCTGTTAACTTCTGTGGTCACTACTTTTAGTTTCACTGTGGTGCCCCAGTGTTTTACATGGCCAATTACCTACCACCCTCTCTAGTGTCAGAAGCAAAACAACAGCATTTCAAAAGGCAAACACACTTCAGCCAGTCATTACCTGTCCTGGGTGGAACAAGAAATTAAGCAGATAGAATACACAGGTGTGGCTTTGCATTATATTTTATATGGACTGACCTTACCAGGAGGGAGGTAATTCTTAAGCAGATGACTACTTCCTTTATGCTAATTCCAAGAATAGAGCTCTGGAAAGTCTTATTCTTGGAGAAGCCATTTCAAATCTATGACTACTCCGTAGGGGCAAACAGTTGATATTCTTAAAAATTCATTTCTGGTGCTTTTGGCTATATCACTTCTTCTTATATTCTATTACCATTAAGGTAGAAAATTTTGCTTTTATAGGAACATAGAAGAAAGAGGTCTACTCTGGAAATCCCCAGATATTTAAATACCATTTATTCATCTGTGTTTTAAAATAAACACCAAACAGTGTATGTATGTGTGTGTGTGTGTGTGTGTGTGTATACTCATGTAACACAACTGTCTTGTTACATGAGTAATGTGGAAAAAATATGACTATGAAAAACTGAGGAAAACCATGAAGAGTACAACAGACAGTAAGAAAAGATCTTTGTTCCTCAGGATGCCAGACTTGCTATCGAAACTCATTTTTGTATGTTCCTTTATTTTCCACTTGATAGTTTTCTGCTGCTTCAAAAAGCACAGAATTCTTTTTTAAAACAAAGTTAACAGAAATATGTATTTTCTACAATTTCAGCGCCATTCCTCTGGGAATTTCTCTGGAAGGGACTATCAACTTGATACACAGGAGTCAGTTCTAAATGTACCGTATCTCCAAAGAGGCAGTAAAATCTTTATTTGAATTCCTATCCTCAAATATATTTAATGTAACATTAGATATGGCTAAGACCTGAACACATCTTTATCATTTTGAGAATGGAGATTGTGGGGGTGAATTTTGCAATTAAAATACAGTGATGGTTGCCACAATGGCCAAAAATAACACACCAGGTCACGTCTCTGTTATTCTTAGAAGTCCCTGAGGAAATTCCCAGCCTCATAAGAAAGTTAGGCAAGACTTTAATAGGAATGAAGGGTCAGAAAGTATCAAAAGAGTACATAGACACTGCCACAAAGAGAGTGAGAACAAAACTTGTTTTGCAGCTAGAAAGAAACAGGTTGCGAAGCTTCTGAACTAGAAAATCACACATAAGAAGAGCAGAGATTGACCTAGGGATGCAAGGGGTAGTTATCCTGGTTATGCAACTTACAAATTACTGGGGTTTCCACCCCTCAGCCTGGCTATGAAGATTTTTTCCCATCAACCTGTTATTGATTCATCCCCTCCATTTTGGAAGTTGCTGGAAAGGGAATGACAAATCCAGGGGCATACCTCATTAGCATAAATTGGTTGGCCAGGTAATTGCTTCTTCTTACAGTGTGTCCTTAAGAGTTTAAGGCCTTTAGGGGGTCCCCCAATAATAGACCACCCCAACAAGCTAGGCACACAGTTTTAGTCAGCCTCCTAAAAGGGCTCTGCTCCTCGACCTTCCCATATCAGTTGGCCCACTGCTAAACTGTGTTTTCAGTTTGGTTAGGCCAATAGATGGAAACAGAACTGACTCCTCTCTCTCCAACTTTCCTGTCCTGTGACATGCTAATTCCTCTATTCCCAGAAGTTGAAAAGAGCCCTTCTTTATCTTCTCCATTCCAACATATGCACTTAGATATCTTTGTTAATTTTAGTGTTAAGAAGAAAAATATTTGAAATTTGGAAAGATGGCTGCACAACTTCTCAGAGCCATACTAGAGTATTTTCTGTCAAGCCCATGTAAGTTAAATCTCTTTCTCTCTCTCCCTAGTTGATGTAGTTTGTTGTTGTTGTTGCAGAATTTTTTATTGAGATATAATTGACATAGACCATTACAGTCATTTCAGGTGTACAATATAATGATGGGGATTACAAATTACATAATAGTGGATGTAATGTTGTTTGATTTCCTTTTTACTATAATTGTGTCCATCCTCTGCAAAGTTAGATGTTAATTTGTAGAGGCTTGATCAGTGCAAATTGCTTTTGTCCTTGAGTGATACAAATTAGTTTTGTCCCATAGAAAAAATAACATCAAGTGTTAAAATTTTATTACCCTGTGGGATGCTAATCAGTTTTATCTAGTTTTGTAATTTAGTCCCAACATTCTCTTTTCCTACTGGTTACCTATATCTCTCCTCTCCTTCTTTGAACCAGTGTTTACCATCCCTTTAGTTTTCTCAGTAATGAATAAAATAACTCATTTGGCACTTTCTCACTTTATGTCCGAGCCACAGTTTTAAATGATTTATTAAGGGGCACCTGGGTGGCTCAGTTGGTTAAGCATCTGCCTTCAGCTCAGGTTGTGATCCCAGGGTCCTGGGATCAAACCCCACATGGATCCTGAGATTAGGCCCTACATTGGGCTTCCTGCTCAATGGGAAACTGCTTCTCCATCTCCCTCTGCAGCTCCCCCTGCTTGTTCTCTCTCTCTCTCTGTCTCAAATAAATAAAATAAATAAAATCTTTTAAAAAAAATTTTAAGAAGAGATCAAGATTCCATCACTGTAAAAGTATAACATAGTTTATAACTTCATAGTCACCAAAAAGATTAGTATACACTTGGATGACAAGTTATGCACATGAAATTTTTGGTAAAACCAGATAGTGTGAAAAGCAGTGTTTATGCATTAAATGATGCAGTGATATAATTTGAGAAAAGCTTACTATATAAGAAGGTGCTATGTGTGCTATAGGAACAAGTGAATCAGAAGTTTAAGAAGGAAACAGTCATCTCTTAAGGGAATAAAAAGTGCTCTTAAGCAGTGATGAGATACTAACTCATTTGTTGTGATATCATCTCTAAATTGTCCATAAATTTTCAGAAGAAAAAAAAAAAAAAAAAAAAGATTTCCCTACTGTGGTTCTCAGGAAGGCTTGAATTTCTAAAGCTCCTCTCAAGAAATAATGCAACCTAGAGCAATATCAGATTTCCTGAGCTTATCATTTCACTTAACACTTGTAAATGAAGGCATTTTATTGCTTAATTAACATTATCAAAATAAACATTATGGGAAACCTTGTTGTTTTCAAATATGAGGTCAACAAAACCACAGAATTGACATTGGCAGAGCTAGTAAGGCCACACTATGAAGTGCAATGGTACAGGCTTACCCTGCCCTAAATACAAATTCCCACATCTGTCTTGTTTCCTTCCTCCTTCCCATAAATATACTTTGAGTGCTTAGATGAGGTTAGTCATTTGACCAGGGACTATAGATAAAATGGTTAGGAGGCAGACACAGTCCTTTGCTCAGATTGGATTCTCAACCTAATGAGAAAGTCAAACAATAAACTAGTAATTGGACAAAAAAAAAATTGTAATTGTAAAAGTATTACAAAGAGAATACATTAACCTATTAATACACATAAAAACAAAAGTTTATAAGATAATGCTTATCTTTTTTTTTTAAGATCTTATAATTTATTTGACAGAGAAAGAGAGATCACAAGTAGGCAGAGAGGTAGGCAGAGAGAGGAGGAAGCAGGCTCCCCGCTGAGTAGAGAGCCCGACACAGAGCTCCATCCCAGGACCCCCAGACCATGACTTGAGCTGAAGGCAGAGGCCCAACCCACTGAGCCAGCCATGCCCCCCAAGATAATGCTTATCTTTATAATGTGCAATTCACACCAACATTTTTCTGTTCCATTCTGCCCTATTTCCTTAAAAAAAAAAAAAAAAAAACAAAAGAAAACCGCTATTCATAACTTCCTAAACTTATTTCATAACTTAGTACCAATGGGGTAGGGACTTTGACTTAGTCAGAAAAGTCAGAGAAGCCTTACCTAAAGAAATGATGATTGAGCCAAAGTCAAAGGATGAGTAAGGTTCATTATGTGGAAGAAGGGAGGATAAATCATTAGAAGATAGAGCAAATGCAAAACCTGGGGACAAGAGGAAATAGATGTGTACTTGGGCTTAAAGTAAGGACAGTATCTGCAATGCAGAGAGCAAGGAAGTGGATGGTGCCTGATGAGGTGGACAGACAGATGGCTTCACCTGATTCTCTGATTGTAAATCCCATCCATATGATAATCACTCCCAACTTTACATAATCCAAACCAAACCTCTTATTCAACTACACACTCCTATATCCAGCTGTGTAATACTTTAAATTTTCACTTGCATGAACTAATAAGAATTTCTAACATTAAAAGACCCAAATAAAATTTTAAATCTCAAACCATTCCCCATCTAATCTTGAATTTCCCTATCTCAATGACCGCAACTTCATGCTTCCACTTTGCTTAGGCCAATCTCAGAGGCATTCTTCATGCATCATGTATATCATATCTTGAATCCAGTACATCCTCAAGTCCCATTAACTCTACCTTTCAGGATACCCCAAACCCAAAAACTTCTCAGTAGCTCTAAGGATCCCACTATAAATGAATTACTGAATTACTGTAAAAGATCTCACACTGATCTCTTCCCATCTTTTTTCACTCCCTTGTGTCCTATTTTTCACGTTGCTCGTGGTATACTTTTGTAAAATGAGAGAGGTTATTTCACCCTTCTGTTAAAAATCCTCCAAATGGATTCATCATCCACTCAGAAAAGATCTGAAGTTCTCTTTATACCCTACAAGTCACAAATCCTGTAATCTTACCACCTCTAACTACTTCTTACTAATAATGCTCAGATACACTTGTTGTTTTTTTTTTTTTTTTTTTTTGTTTTTTTTTTTTAAATATACAAAGCAAACTCCTACCTTGGGACCTTAGCACCTACTGTTCTCTCTGCCTGGAATACTTTTTTTTTTTTTTCTCCTAAAGCCTTTAAGTTTGTCCACTTATTTCAGGCTTTTGCTCAAATATCATTGCATTAGGGTCTTCCTCAGAACACACTTTATAATACACACACACACACACACACACACCTTTTTCCCTTAATTCATCAATTATCACCTCCAATAGAATGCCAGTTCCTTGAGAGTTGTGCATATGCAAAGGGGACCTTGGGAGAGGCAAGGAAGACTATCAGGCATCAGTTACTTGAATGGGTTCTGCTGTCACAAGGCTTGATTTGGAACTCCAGTTCCACCACATTCCCATGTGACTTTAGCCAAGTCATTCAACCTCTCTTAACCTCTATATGCCTATCTAAAAATGGGCTAAAAGATGAACACTAAAGAACCTCTCTAAACCTCTATATGCCTATCTAAAAATGGGCTAAAAGATGAACACTGCAGACTCTGAGGAACTAACTGAGGGTTTTGGAGAGGAGGGTGGTGGGAGGTTGGGGGAGACTGGTGGTGGGTATTAAGGAGGGCATGTATTCCATTGAGCACCGGGTGTGGTGTATCAACAATGAATTCTGGAACAGTGAAAATAAATTTAAAAAATAAATAAATAATTTGTAATAAATGGGTTAAAAGAGTTTGTTGTTGGTAGGACTAAATTAAGATAATTCATAAAATGTACTTTGCACAAAGTAGTTGTCATAAAATATTAGCTATTGTTTATTATTACATGATAGAGTGGGGCTGGCTAGTGGTGAAATAAAGAAAGAGAAAAAAAAAAGATATCAAGAGCCAAGACACTGGGCTTACTCTGGAGCAAATATTTAGATAAGTAAGGCCTTTCTTACCTATTAAAATGCTTGTTTAGAATAAGAAGTAAATGGCAACAGGACTGACAACAGTCGCAGTATTTCTAGTGTTGACCTAGCTAGACCTTTAGTTTTCATGAATAGAGGTGAGGCATAATTAGATCAACTGTCAGATGAAAGAGGAAGGTAGTTGAGAAAAACAAAAAGCCTGATTCAGCAGAGGATTTAGTGCGTCATGTAACACCATATCCTGTTATTTTTTCAGCTATTAACCAGTATCATGTGTCCTAGCAGCATAAGGATAGTTAAACCTAATTTATTCAACGTCAGCAACCATTGCCAGAGGCCACTAACTCCAGCTTTAGTGAACATGGTCATCAAATGATGAAGAAAAGTCCAAGTGAGAGATCTCTTTATAATCCCTGCGTTTGGAGAAATGAGAGATGTATTATAGCATTATGTAAATACAGAATTATATTTCTGTATTCAATCACAATAATAAAGAAATCAAAAAACTCTGTAAGGATATGTTTAATTATATTTACTCTGTCATTTCTATCTCTTACTCATTTCTCCAATATGTATACCTTTAATATGTTGGTAAATCCAAATATTAGCTTACATCCAATCATACCATTTGAGATTTCTATGATTCATAAGCATGCTCAAATCAATTTGGAGCCAATTCACAATTTTAGTATTTGCCAAAACATTAAATACTAAGATTTGCATCACAAGTATCAACATGATGAAGGCAACCAGGTTGGTGAAAACTCTCTCACAGATGACTATCTCAGAAACGGAAATGCACAGTTGGGTATTAATATTGTTTTTATTGGGAATCTCCTAGTTGGCACTCCAACATCTCATACTCCTAAATCAACAGACAGCTCATTCTTACCTGTGTCATGAAGTATCAGGGGTTTTCCATAAGCTCAATATTTGATGAGTTGGCCAGTAGCAAATAAGTCTTAAGTAAAATATTGAAGCAAAGTAGTCTCATTGTTGAACATGAAACAAATGTTTTATTGTAAAATTTGAGTTTTAAATCACATCTGCTGTGGCACCCTGGGGCAAGGTATCTGCTCTGAAGATGGATGTTAAGTAGACTTGGAAAGGCTCCCCCTAAGTGTGTCCATCCATACAGAAAGAAAAACAATGCAAGTCCCTGTTTTGGTGGTTAACTGTGGCATAAGCAAAACAGCCATCAGTCTAGGGCTTAGCAGGATGAGGTCTGGTCCAGGCTGACAGCTGAGTGGAGCAATTCCCCTGTCAAGTCTTTCTGTGATAAGAAGAGAACAAATAAAGAAACGAAACAAGGCTGCCCTGTTGATAAAGCAGGAGGAAAAGTCTCTGATGCTCTTTAACTCCTCATACAAGGTAGAGTGTTTGCCTAGTCACTGAGGCACAGAGGCAAGCACAAAACACGTGAGAAGGGCAGATTATTTCTGGTCAGTCCTTTTCTCAATCTTGATAACTGAGACAGCTTCTTACCTGCCTGGAAACTAACATTTGAAAATGGTTTAGGGGTAAGTGGAAATGTAAATTCATGAGTCGTTTCTAGAGAATAATAGACTTCATAACTTAATAACATTTGATATGCTAAAAGCCCACGTAACATGATAGCCTTTAGGGTTTTAAACATGGTGTGCTTTAGGCATCTGTGATGCTTCAGATGTAGAGAAGGAGAGAGGAATCACACATTTCACCATCTCAGACATCACTATACCTAGATAGAATTCATGGAAACATCCTCTGCATGGCCGCCAGATTGTGAACTAAAGGGTTACATGAACTAAACAAACTAAAGAGTTCATTTTGGACCTCTCTATGTCTGCTGGTCTCCACAAGACCACCTAGAGATGATGGGGCAGTTGTTAAACCACTTCTCTTCCTTTATCAGAGCCTCTATATGAATACATAGCACCTGAAAGAGAGGGACACCTAGGGTTTGTGGGAACTGTCCAAGGTGGCAAAGGAAGAGGATCCCTTAGGAACTAACCTCTAAATCAGTACTTATGGTTACCAAAGTTTAAAAAAAAAATTAAAAAGAGGGAATTTTTCAGTACATAGAAGCCCTAGTTTTTTTTTTAATTTTTATTTATTTTTTAAAAATTTCAGTGTTCCAGAATTCATTTTTATGCACCACACCCAGTGCTCCATGCAATATGTGCCCTCCATAATACCCACCACCAGGCTCACCCAACCTCCCACCCCTCATCCCTCCAAAACCCTCAGATTGTTTTTCAGAGTCCACAGTCTTTCATGGTTCACCTCCCCTTCCAATTTCCCCCAACTCCCTTCTCCTCTCCATCTCCCCTTGTCCTCCATGCTATTTGTTATGCTCCACAAATAAGTGAAACCATATGATAATTGATTCTCTCTGCTTGGCTTATTTCACTCAGTATAATCTCTTCCAGTCCCATCCATGTTGGTGCAAAGTTGGTTATTCACCCTTTCTTATGGTTCATAGTATATATGGACCACATTTTCCTTATCCATTCATCCATTGAAGGGCATCCACAGTTTGGTGACTGTGGCCATTGCTGTTATAAATATTGGGGTACAGAAGGCCCTTCTTTTCACTACATCTGTATCTTTGGGGTAAATACCCAGTAGTGCAATGGCAGGGTCATAGGGAAGCTCTATTTTTAATTTCTTAAGGAATCTCCACACTGTTCTCCAAAGTGACTGCACCAACTTGTATTCTCACCAACAGTGTAAGAGGGTTCCCTTTTCTCCACATCCTCTCCAACACTTGTTGTTTCTTGTTTTGTTAATTTTGGCCATTCTAAGTGGTGTAAGGTGGTATCTCAATATGGTTTTGATTTGAATCTCCCTGATGGCTAGTGATGATGAACATTTTTCCATGTGTCTGTTAGCCATTTGTATGTCTTCACTTGAGAAGTGTTCTGTTCAGTTTTGGGCTATAGTTCAGGACCAGTGATTGGATGGGTCCAATCCTAGGGAAATATAGCTAAATAACCAGCTAAAAGAGAAAGAGATTGATGAAAATCTATTGACAATGTTCTCATCTGGAAGTTTTTCAATGACCAAAGATTTTGAATATCTCTGAGTCTGTGGCCTTACTATTAAAGACTATTGAAGAGATATTTGGAATATGGGGAAGAAAGAAAAGGAAAGGGAAGGAAAAAGAAATGAAATGAAATGAATGAAAAAGAGATATGTCTGTTAACTCCACCAAAGGACAGGAGAAAACAGAAATCTCTTATGTTCTGATGCTGAAAAGCTATTTCTGAAGACAATGGAGAGAGGATTAATGAAATAAATTCTAGAAGATTTTAGAAGATTTAAGTTCACTTAGAAAATATGAGAACAAATGCTAGCTGAAACTAAATAAGTCTTCTGTATAGATATAGGTGAGCTGAGAATGCTGAGTGACCACCCCCATCACCTTAATTTTTGGTCGCTATAGCTAAAATTTGGGAGAATCAAGATAGGGAAGTGGTATTCAGGGCTTAAAATGGGGACAAAAGGAGAAGATTACAAAAACATTCCTGGAAACTCAGCTCATACCTTGGTTATAAGCACTGATGTGTTCAGGACAGCATGTTGAAATCATGCCTTCCACATTAAACCCACATTTGGGTTTTGTGGCTAGCCAGGGTTCCTTCCCTAAGTAGAGTTAACATATCCTCAGTCCTTGAAAAACCAAGGTCCCAGTGGCATACTCATGTATATCTCTGCTACCACCATGAGGCAATTTAGTTACCCACCAAAGGAGTACTGCTTGGAACTAAGAAAAGGCCTCTCTGAAGGAGAGAAGGGATAAAACAGGGATAAAAATAATATAGAAATTTAGTCTGTTAAGGACAAAGTAGACTCTGAAGTACTAAACTCTATTCTCTAACTGATAAGCCTCTATCAGTTAGAGAATAAACAGGATAGAAGAAAGGAAAATTTCTAAGACTTTTTTTCTGATTACTATCTGACTTCCTATTACTTAATGTTATAAGACAATAGGTTTGCCCATTATACAGTTGGTGATCAATAATGTCTGTGAAATAAATGCATTGTTAAGTTAATGAATGGGTCTTTGTTGTTTGAGAACTGGTGCTTTTCTCTCTGTACATTACAGAGAGACTAAAATTATTTGATTAAATTGCAAGATTGTAGTGCTCACTTCAACAGCACATATACTAAATTTAGAAATATACAGAGTAGATTAACATGGCCCCTGTGCAAAGATTACATGAAATTACATTAAGTATTTCATATTTTTAAAAGGATTAAGAATATATTTATCTAGATGAGCACAAAATAATGTATAGAATTGTTAAATCATTATACTCTATACCTAAATTTCATATAATTAGTATAACTAAGTATACATTAATCATACTTTAATTTTTAAATTATGATATTATAACAATATAGGATGGATCATATAAAAGTTATATCACATGGGAATCCAACATGAGCTATAGTAATAGTGACATTGATAGGATTATTTTTATCCTGTCTAAGGTCGTAGTACATTATCACAAGAGTAGTCTGGTAAAAATCAGTTACCTCACCTACTTTGAGGATCTTTTTCAGAAGACCCTACCAACTAAGTCCAAATAGCTTTTAACTGATGAAAGCTAAATGATCTGTGGATAGTACAATATATCAAAGGAAAATTCATGGCTAAGGTTCCTGTACTGTCTCTACATGAAATGAATGCTGGCTATTTACAAGGCAAATGACATCAAAATGTTAAATGATTGTGAAAATATTAGAATAAACATTGGATAATTGCTTTATTTAAGATTAGTGACCTAGAGACATCTGTTATATTAAAGTTCTTGGCTAACAATTGGCCAGAGGTTAGTATAGGATCCCACCATTCAAATACCTTACCAACTGAAAAATAATCCTGAAAAAAGCACGTGAATATCTGTTGAGTATGATACTATTAATTGTCTACCTAAGGCTGGCCAAAAAGCTTGTCCCCCATGCCAAGAAACATGAATTTTTTTGGCTTGCTACAAAATTAGTGTTTGTAATTAAAATGCTGGGTACCAGCAGATGATGAAAACTAGAGAAAATCCTCCTTTGTCTCTTCAGAGAGGTTTTTCTTGCATTTAAATAGATGTCTCAGGATGTGTTATCAGAAGCCCCTGAGAGGTTTCAGCACTTACTGAAGAAAGTATTTGTGGTGAGACTCATCTAGAGGAGGTAGGGTAACTCCAGCAATGGGCAGTGGCAGTGATGGTGGCTACATCTTGTTTCAGCTGCAGCAGTTCTCATGAAAGCATCCACTGCCCAGTATTACAAGTGTGTAGGACTAATGCAAACTGTGGTGTCCATGACCATTGGCGGAAGCTTGTGTTGTCTGCACCAGCCTGGTTCTGCTATGTGGTTTTGGACATTTTTCTTGATGTGTATGTTTTGAGACTGGTTCTTCGGCCTTGCTGGAAATTGTGTGAGCCTGTCAGTATCTTTTGAATGCATGTCTTTTTTTTGCTTAAATTGTTATTTGTTATCTGCTAATGATCATTGCTCTAGCAGAATATTAGAATCACAGGAGAGTCAATATGAAGTCTCTTTGACTAGGTCTCTGAAAAGAGCCAGTTTTGTGAAGTTTTTATATATGGTGTGAAGCAGATTTCACTCCTGACAGAGTGAACAGCAAGAGGAAGTAATAGCTGATAGCACTCTCTAGCCACATTCCACCAAATATGGCATAAAGGCTTTCTCTGGAAAGCAATGTGGCAAAGTGAAAGAGCATGGGCCTTGGAATCCAAAACTACTATTTGCAAGATATGTAATAAGACAGTGAAACTCTCTGGAACTGTGTTTTCCTTATATGTACAAAGAGTAATAGCAGAATAGCATTTGTTTGGCAGGCCTGTTATAAGAATGGAAGAAAATCAATATAAAGTACTCATCCAAAACCCGGAGAGAAGCAAGGATCAGAAATCCAGGGGTGCCTGGGTGGCTCAGTGGGTTAAGCTGCTGCCTGCAGCTCAGGTCAGGATCTCAGGGTCCTGGGATTGAGTCCCGCATCAGGCTCTCTGCTCAGCAGGGAGCCTGCTTCCCCCGCCCCCTCTCTCTGCCTGTCTCTCTGCCTACTTGTGATCTCTCTCTGTCAAATAAATAAATAAAATCTTAAAAAAAAAAAATCCAGAAAAAAGGAAGTGTCTTGAACATGAGAAGAAATACTCTCAGGCAGCAGACCACTAAATATTAAAGTACTCGAGTCACTTTTCTAGAACATGACTTCTTTCTAGCTCTCTTGCTAGGTAGATTCCATAAGTCATTCTTCATGCTGGTGTCACTTACACAAGAGCTCCAACACAGACCAGTTTTCTGAGTTTCAGACTCCAACTTCCTCCTTGATACTTCCACTGGGATATGTCACAGGCATTTCAATCTCTATCTGTCTTAAAGAGAATTCTTAATTCTACAACCATCTACACATGTTCCTTCTCCAGTCTTTTGCCTCTCACAGTATTAGCATACACTCCATTGTTTCCTTCAAACAACTAGGAGTAATTCTTGAATTTTCTTTGCCTGAATACAACCCATCAGCATGGGGAGAAGGTTGTATCTACAAAGTGTATTCATAATATTCCAGGATCTCTAAATCTCCATTTAATATTTTCTCCATCCACCTCATATCTCTCATCTAGACAAGAGGATGGCCTACTTCCCTAAAGAACTAGATGGTAAATAATTTTGCTTTGCAGACTCTGTGATCTCTGTCATAATTATTTAATACTGTCATTATAGCATGAAACCAGTCATAGCCAATGTGCCTACAAATCACCAATGGTTGTATTTCAATACAATTTCAGTTACAAAAATATGTGGCAGGCCCATGAACTATATAGTTTGCCTAAAGTTCACCTAAACTGTTAGAGTTGCCTTCTAACTTAGGTTTCTGTGTCTAAATTTTACACTACTGTTTCAAGCAGAAGTTAGATGTTTTCTAAAACATAAAACAACTCATATCTTCTTGCAACATAAAGTCCTTTAAAAGCTTTATACTGGAAATAAAATAAAGTATGAATTCTGTTCCCTGGTCTAGAAATTTTTGTACAATTCAGCTTATTTATCTTTCTGACCTCACTCACAGTACTCTTCCTCTTTCTAACCAAGCTCTAGCCATCGTCAGCCTTCTTTTAGTTATTAAAACACAAGCTCCTCAGCAACTCTTAGTTTGTTCCCTATAGTTAGGAGTCTCTTATATTTTACCTCCCTCTCTGATGGAAGAGAGTTGGGTTGGGGAGAGGGTAACTGGGTGATGAGCATTAAGGAGGACATTTGATGTAGTGAGCACTGGTGTTATATGCAACTGATGAGTCACTAAGTTCTTCCCCTGAAACTAATGATACACTATATATTAACTCACTTGAATTTAAATAAAATCTTAAAAAAAAAAAGATTTATGATGTTCAACACACACACACACACACACACGCAAGGTCTTTCCTACCTCTGCCTGAAGCCCTCTTCCCTAAGCTGTATGCAGGACACTGTCATATGTATGCATCTGGTTTAAAATATCATCTCTTCAGTGGCCATTATTTGAATGTAAGTCCAGCCCATATTTCCTTTTCCCATGCTATAAAACTCTGCCTCCTTCATAACATCTATTGAATATTGCAATCTCTATCTTATTTCCTTCCTTCTTTTATTTTGACTTCTTTCATTAGATTATAAGTTGGCCACCCTGTTCATCATTGTATATTTAGCTTCTAGTGCTCCTAGCTCAGTGGAGATTTTCAAGGAATAGAAATTGAGCATAAGAATTAATGAATTGGAAAGAAAAGAGAAAGGACACAAATTAATAAAATAATGAATGAAAGAGGAGAGATAACAACCAACATCAAAGAAATGCAAGCAATTATAAGAACATATTATGAGCAACTATACACCGGCAAGTTTGATAATCTGGAAGAAATGAATGCTATCTAGAGACATATAAACTACCACAACTGAACCAGAAAGAAATAGAAAACCTGAACAGAATATACCAGTAAGGAAATTGAAGCAGTCATCAAAAATCTCCCAAAAAACAAGAGCCCAGGGCCAGAAGTCTCCCCAGGGGAATTCTACCAAACATTTTAAAGAAGAAATAATTCCTATTCTCCTGCAACTGTTCAAAAAAATGGAGATGGAAGAAAAACCTCCAAACTCATTTAATGAGGCCAGCATTACCTTGATCCCCAAACCAGACAAAGACCTGATCAAAAAAGAGAATTACAGACCAATATCCTTGATGAACACAGATGTGAAAATTCTCACCAAAATACCAACCAGTAAGATCCAACAGTACATTAAAGGGATTATTCACCACAACCAAGTGGGATTTATTGCTGGGCTGCAAGGTTGGTTCAACATCCACAAATCAATCGAAGTGATACAATACATTAATAAAAGAAAGAACAAGAACCATATGATACTCTCAATAGATGCTAAAAAAGCACTTGACAAAGTCCAGCATCCTTTCTTGATCAAAACTCTTCACAACATAGGCATGGAGGGTACATACCTAATATTATCAAAGCCATCTATAAAAAACCCACACCAAATATCATTCTCAATAGAGAAAACCTGAGAGCTTTTTCCCTAAGGTCAGGAACACAGCAGGGCTGTCCACTATCACCACTGCTATTCAACATAGTACTAGAAGTCCTAGCCTCAGCAATCAAACAACAAAATGAAATAAAAGGAATTCAAGTCAGCAAAGAAGACGTCAAACTCTCACTCTTTGCAGATGATATGATACTTTATGTGGAAAACCCAAAAGACTCCACTCCAAATCTGCTAGAACTTGTACAGGATCTCAGTAAAGTGTCAGAATATAAAATCAATACACACATATCAGTTGCATTTCTATACACCAACGACAAGACAGAAGAAAGAGAAATTAAGGAGTCAACCCATTTACAATTATACCCAAAACCATAAGATACCCAGGAATAAACCTAACCAAAGAGGCAAAGAACTTATACTCAGAAAACTATAAAGTACTCATGAAAGAAACTAAGGAAAACAGATAGAAATGGAAAAACATGCCATGCTCATGGATTGGAAGAACAAATATTGTGAAAATGTCTATGCTGCCTAAAGCAATCTACACGTTTAATGCAATCCCTATCAAAATACCATCAATTTTTTTTCAAAGAACTGGAACAAATAATCCTAAAATTTATATGGAAAAAAGAAAAGACCTCAAATAGCCAGAGGAAAGTTGCAAAAGGAAACCAAAGTTGGTCGCATCACAATTCCAGACTTCAAGCTCTATTAACAAGGTGTCATCATCAATACAGTATGGTGCTGGCACAAAAACAGACACATAGATCAATGGAACAGAATAAAGAGCCCAGAAATAGACCCTCTAGACTCTATGGTCTTCTAATCTTGACAAAGTAGGAAAGAGTGTCTAATGGAAAAAAAAGACAGTCTCTTCAACAAATGGTGTTGGGAAAGTTGGAGAGCCACATGCAGAAGAATGAAACTGGACCATTTCTTTATACCACACACAAAAATAGACTAAAAATGTATGAAAGACCTCAATGTGAAACAGGAATCCATCAAATTCCTTGAGGAGAACACAGGCAGCAACCTCTTCAACCTGAGCCGCAGCAACTTCTTCCTAGAAACATTGCCAAAGGCAAGGGAAGCAAGGGCAAAAATGAACTATTGGGACTTCAACAAGATCAAAAGCTTTTGCACAGCAAAGGAAATAGTCAACAAAACCAAAAGACAGCTGACAGAATAGGAGAAGATATTCACAAATCACATATCAGATAAAAGGCTAGTATTCAAAATCTATAAAGAATTTATCAAACATAATACCCAAAGAACAAATAATCTAATCAAGAAATGGGCAGAGGACATGAACAGACATTTCTGCAAATATCCAGATGGCCAACAGACACATGAAAAGTGCTTCACATCACTTGGCATCAAAACCACAATGAGATACCACTCCACACCAGTCAGAATTGCTAAAATTAACAAGTCAAGAAATGATAGTTGTTGGCAAGGATGCAAAGAAAGGGGAATCCTCTTACATTGTTGGTGGGAATGCAAGCTAGTGCAGCCACTCTTGAAAATAGTATGGAAGTTCCTCAAAAAGTTGAAATAGAGCTACCCTATGACCCAGCTATTGCATTTCTGGGTATTTACCCTAAAGATACAAATGTAGTGATCTGAAGGGGAACGTGCACCCAAATGTTTATAGCAGCAATGTCTGTAATAGCCAAACTATGGAAAGAACCTACATGTCCATCAACAGATGAATGGATAGAGAAGATGTGGTATAAACACATACACAAACACACACACACACACACACACACACACACACACACACTACACAATGGAATACTATGTAGCCATCAAAAGAAATGAAATCTTGCCATTTGCAATGACATGGATGGAACTAGAGGGTGTTATGCTGAGCGAAATAAATCAGTCAGTGAAAGACAATTATCATATGATCTCCCTGATATGAAAAATTTGAGAGGCAATGGTGGGGGGTATTGGAGGGTAGGGAAGGAAAAAAATGAAACAAGATGGGAGGGAGAAATCCCAATAGTTCATTTTTGCCCTTGCTTCCCTTGCCTTTTGCGTTGTTCCTAGGAAGATGTTGCTGCGGCTGAGGTCGAAGAGGTTGCTGCCTGTGTTCTCCTCAAGGATTTTGATGGATTCCTTTCGCACATTGAGGTCCTTCATCCATTTTGAGTCTATTTTCGTGTGTGGTGTAAGGAAATGGTCCAATTTCATTTTTCTGCATGTGGCTGTCCAACTTTCCCAGCACCATTTATTGAAGAGGCTGTCTTTTTTCCATTGGACATTCTTTCCTGCTTTGTCGAAGATTAGTTGACCATAGAGTTGAGAGTCTATTTCTGGGCTCTCTATTCTGTTCCATTGATCTATGGGTCTGTTTTTGTGCCAGTACCATGCTGTCTTGATGATGACAGCTTTGTAATAGAGCTTGAAGTCCGGGATTGTGATGCCACCAACGTTGGCTTTCTTTTTCAATATCCCTTTAGCTATTCGAGGTCTTTTCTGGTTCCATATAAATTTTAGAATTATTTGTTCCATTTCTTTGAAAAAGATGGATGGTACTTTGATAGGAATTGCATTAAATGTGTAGATTGCTTTAGGTAGCATAGACATTTTCACAATATTTATTCTTCCAATCCAGGAGCATGGAACATTTATCCATTTCTTTGTGTCTTCCTCAATTTCTTTCATGAGTACTTTATAGTTTTCTGAGTATAGATTCTGTGTCTCTTTGGTTAGGTTTATTCCTAGGTATCTTATGTTTTTGGGTGCAATTGTAAATGGGATTGACTCCTTAATTTCCCTTTCTTCTGTGTTGCTGTTGGTGTAGAGAAATGCAACTGATTTCTGTGCATTGATTTTATATCCTGACACTTTACTGAATTCCTGTATAAGTTCTAGCAGTTTTGGAGTGGAGTCTTTTGGGTTTTCCACATATAGTATCATATCATCTGCAAAGAGTGATAATTTGACTTCTTCTTTGCCGATTTGGATGCCTTTAATTTCCTTTTGTTGTCTGATTGCTGAGGCTAGGACCTCTAGTACGATGTTGAATAGCAGTGGTGATAATGGACATCCCTGCCGTGTTCCTGACCTTAGCGGAAAAGCTTTCAGTTTTTCTCCATTGAGAATGATATTTGCGGTGGGTTTTTCATAGATGGCTTTGATGATATTGAGCTATGTGCCCTCTATCCCTACACTTTGAAGAGTTTTGATCAGGAAGGGATGCTGTACTTTGCCAAATGCTTTTTCAGCATCTATTGAGAGTATCATATGGTTCTTGTTCTTACTTTTATTGATGTGTTGTATCACATTGACTGATTTGCTATTGGGATTTCATCAAGATCAAAAGCTTTTGCACAGCAAAGGAAAAAGTTAACAAAATCAAAAGACAACTGACAGAATGGGAGAAGATATTTGCAAACGACATATCAGATAAAGGACTAGTGTCCAGAATCTATAAAGAACTTAGCAACTCAACACCCAAAGAACAAATAACCCAATCAAGAAATGGGCAGAGGACATGAACAGACATTTATGCAAAGAAGACATCCAGATGGCCAACAGACACATGAAAAAGTGCTCCATATCACTCGGCATCAGGGAAATACAAATCAAAACCACAATGCGATATCACCTCACACCAGTCAGAATGGCTAAAATCAACAAGTCAGGAAATGACAGATGCTGGCGAGGATGCGGAGAAAGGGGAACCCTCCTACACTGTTGGTGGGAATGCAAGCTGGTGCAGCCACTCTGGAAAACAGCATGGAGGTTCCTCAAAATGTTGAAAATAGAACTGCCCTATGACCCAGCAATTGCACTACTGGGTATTTACCCTAAAGATACAAACGTAGTGATCCAAAGGGGCACGTGTACTCGAATGTTTATAGCAGCAATGTCCACAATAGCCAAACTATAGAAAGAATCTAGATGTCCATCAACAGATGAATGGATCAAGAAGATGTGGTATATATACACAATGGAATACTATGCAGCCATCAAAAGAAATGAAATCTTGCCATTTGCGACAACATGGATGGAACTAGAGCGTATCATGCTTAGCGAAATAAGTCAAGCGGAGAAAGACAACTATCATATGATCTCCCTGATATGAGGAAGTGGTGATGCAACATGGGGGCTTAAGTGGGTACGAGAAGAATAAATGAAAGAAGATGGGATTGGGAGGGAGACAAACCATAAATGACTCTTAATCTCACAAAACAAACTGAGGGTTGCTGGGGGGAGGGGGTTTGGGAGAAGGGGGTGGGATTATGGACATTGGGGAGGGTATGTGTTTTGGTGAGTGCTGTGAAGAGTGTAAACCTGGTGATTCACAGACCTGTACCCCTGGGGATAAAAATATATGTTTATAAAAAATAAAAAAAAATATATTATAAAAAAAAAAAAAAAGATGGGAGGGAGATAAACCATAAGAGACTCTTAATCTTACAAAACAAACTGAGGCCTGCTGGGGGGAGGGGGGAGAGAGAGGGTGGTGGGGTTACAGACATAGGGGAGATTATGTGCTATGGTGAGTGCTGTGAAGTGTGTAAACCTGGCGATTCACAGACCTGTATCCTGGGGCTAATAATACATTATATGTTAATAAAAAAATAATAATTTTAAAAAGAATTCATGAATTGGGGTGCCTGGGTGGCTCAGTGGGTTAAGCCTCTGGCTTTGGCTCAGGTCACGATTTTTAGGGTCTGTGATCAGAGGAAGATGACCGACACAAAGCGAAAGTCAAGCAAAGCTTTATTTCACGCCAAGCATTGAAAATCAAACTGATCAGTCGGGGCCATCTCTTACAAAGAGGCAACGACGACCAGGACACCGATCCCAACAATTTCCTTTACCTGACGCTTTCCTTTACCCAACACTTCCCCTTCGCGGTGAGGCAGCTCCCCGGCAACGCTCATAATGCTCCTGATGACCACGATTCTCCTGACGATGCTGCTCCCAGTGATCCTTATGCTCCCGAGGATGCTGCTCCCCACCACCCCGAAGCTTCCCACGACCTGGACTCCATCACTATCACTCCCCTGCCTCACAGACTAACCTTTATAGAGGTGGTTGAGCCTGGCCCACACAGGTGGCCAACAAGCTAGCAGCACCCAAGGAAAATTGTGCAGTCATGCTCAGTCAGCAATACGGGTGGCCACTTGAATTCCAACTCACCATAGCAAATACATGCATGCCCCACTGATTGGATGTCTCCATCTGGCCTGGCCAGCCCCCATATCCAGATCCTGCAAGCAAGTTCCTCCAGAAGGGGCAGGGTCAACACAAGCCCACAAGGAAATGGCTCACTCTGGCCAACCAGACCCTTACAATGATCTCAGGGTCCTGGGATCAAGCCCTGCTTTGGGCTTTCTGCTCATTAGAGAACCTGCTTCCCCCTCTCCCTCTGCCCTCCTCTCTGCTTACTTGTGATTTCTTCTCTCTGTCAAATAAATAAAGAAAATCTTAAAAAAAAAAGTAAGAATTAATGAATTGGATGCTCAACTTCTCCCATCATCAGGGAAATACAAATCAAAACTACAATGAGATATCACCTCACATCTGTCAGAACTAAAGCCAACAGCACAAGAATAAATGAATGGGAAGAAGTTGTACAAAGCTAGGTACAAATATAGAAGAGTCTGAAGACAGGGAGATGTTTATTAAAGAACTTTCTACCAGACAGTGAGTACTTGAAGAGACCAGATCAGGAATTTACTGCTGAGGGGAATAGGAGAAAGAGTTGACCAGCAGAAAATAAAAGGCTTTACACTGCATTGAGTCAGTAGAAAGAATTTGGAGAACATGAGGTTCTGATCTGACTATATGATTTTTAAAATTCTGCTTGGCACATGTAGTAGGCATTGTTGTTGCTATAAACTTATGAAAAATTTTTCATTATTATAAAGCTCTTTAAGTATATACCCTGAAGCCTTAATACGAGAAAAGTGCCAGAAAGGACATTTTAAGCACTAGTTTGCTAGAGTCTTTTAAACTATTTAATGTTTTATGGGACACTTGAGTGGCTCTGTTGGTTAAGCATCTGTCTTTGGATCAGGTCATGATCCCAGGGTTTTGGAATCAAGCTCCTCAGTGGGCTCCCCACTCAGTGGGGAGTCTGCTTCTCCCTCTCCTTGTGCCCCTCCCCCTGGTGATGCTCTCTCTCTTTCTCAAATAATAAATAAAATCTGGGGGGAGGGAGGTTGGAAGAAGGGGGTGGGATTATGGACATTGGGGAGGGTATGTGTTTTGGTGAGTGCTGTGAAGTGTGTAAACCTGGTGATTCACAGACCTGTACCCCTGGGGATAAAAATATATGTTTATAAAAAATAAAAAATTAAAAATTAAAAAAAAAGAATTAAAGAAAAGTAGATAAATTATATTTCATCAAAATAAAAGACATTTGTCATAGGACATTATAAAGAAATTGAAAGGGCAGTCTACATAATGGTAGGAATTATTTGCATATCATATATATGATAAAATGTAGCATACATATGAAGAAACTTTATGGCTCAGTATTAAGAAGACAGCCCAATTAAAAATGGACAAAGTATTAGAATGCATGTTTCTTCAAAGAAAATATACAAACGGCTTTTGTCTTGCTCTGACTAATTTTACTTAGCATAATATTCTCTAGCTCCATCCATGTCATAGTAAATTGCAAGATTTCATCCTTTTTTATGGCTAAGTAATATTCAATTGTGTGTGCATGTGTGTGTGTGTGCATGTGTGTGTGGGTGTGTGTGGGTGTGTGTATGCTACCATATATTATAACTTCTTTATCCAGTTGGACATTTGGGCTGTTTCTATAATTTAGCTATTGTTGATAATGCTACTATAAATATTGGGGTGCATGTATCTCTTTGAATTAGTATTTTTGTGGCCTTTGGGTAAATACCTAAGGGGGCAATTGTGGATAGTAGAGGAGTCCTATTTTTAACTTTTTGAGGAAACTCCATACTGTTTTTCAGAGTGTTTTCACAGTTTGCTTTCCCACCATCAGAGCATGAGCATATGACTTCATTCACATCTGGAATTTAAGAAACAAAACAAATGAACAAAGGAAAAGAGAGAAAGGCAAACCAAGAAACAGACTCTTAACTATAGAGAACAAACTGATGGTTACTGGAAGGGAAGTGATTAGGGGAATGGGTTAAATAGGTGATGAGGATTAAGGAGGGCACTTGTGATGAGCACTGGGTGTCTTATGGAAGTGTTGATTCACTATATTGTACACTTGAAACCAATATTACACTATATGTCAACTAACAGGAATTAAAATAAAAACTTAAAAAACATACAAATTGTCAATAAGCAAATGAAAAAAATATTCAACATCATTATTGATTTAGGAAAGTGCAAGTAAGAAACTCCAGTGAGATACTAATTTATACTGGCTAGGATGACTATAATCAAAACGTCAGATAATCTCGAGTGCTGTAAGTGGAGAAAATGGAACACTCATACATTGGTAGGAATATAAATAGTGTGGCAGCTTCAGAAAATAGATAGCAGTTCCTTAAAATGCTGAATATAGTTACTATGTGAGATAGCAATCTCATTCTTTGGTATATAACCCAAAGTTTTGAAACGATATGTCCACATGAAAACTTGTCCATGAATGTTCATAGCAGTATTACTTGTAATAGCAAAAAAGTAGAAACAACCTGAATATGAAATGGATAAGCAAAATATGGTATATCTATACAATGGAATATTACTCAGCCATTAAAATAATTGATTTATGCTACAATGTGGATGAACTTGGAGTGTTATGTTAAGTGAAAGAAGATAGACATAGAAAGCTATATATTATATAATTCCACTTACATAAAATGTCCAGAATAGATAAATCCATAGTGGTTTCCTGGGACTAGACAAAGGGAGAAATGAAAAGTGACTTCTAATGAGTATGAAATTTCTTTTGGGAATGATGAAAACATTCTCAGCTAAGTGATGATACTTGCATAACTTTGTGAATATACTAAAAATCATGGGATTACATCCTTTAGAAGGGTGAATTTTCATCCATTTTGAATTTGTTTTTGCATATGGTGTAAGAAAGTGGTCCATTTTTTGCTTTCGCATGTTGCTGTCCAGTTTTCCCAACCCCATTTATTGAAGACACTGTTTATCCACTGGATATTCTCTCCTGCTTTGTTGAGGATTAGCTGATCATACAGCTCTGGGTCGATTTGGGTATTCTATTTTGTTCCATTGATCTTTGTGTCTATTTTTTGTGCCAGTATCATACTGTCTTGCTCATATCAGCTTGGTAATATAACTTGAAGTGTGCAATTGTGATGCTTCCAGCTTTGCTTTTCTTTTTCAAAATTTCTTTGGCTATTTGGGGTCTTTTGTGGTTCCACAAAAATTTTGGGGTTGTTTGTTCTAGGTCTGTGAAAAATGTTCGTGACATTTTAATAGGGATTGCATTAAATATGTGGATTGCATCACCACTTCCTCATATCAGGGAGATCATATGATAGTTGTCTTTCTCTGCTTGACTTATTTCGCTAAGCATGATACGCTCTAGTGTGGTGATGCAACATGGGGGCTTAAGTGGGTAGGAGAAGAATAAATGAAACAAGATGGGATTGGGAGGGAGACAAACCATAAGTGACTTAATCTCACAAAACAAACTGAGGGTTACTGGGGGGAGGGGGTTTGGGAGAAGGGGGGTGGGATTATGGACATTAGGGAGGGTATGTGCTTTGGTGAGTGCTGTGAAGTGTGTAAACCTGGTGATTCACAGACCTGTACCCCTGGGGATAAAAATATATGTTTATAAAAAATAAAAAATTATAAAAAAAATGTGGATTGCTTTGGATAGTATAAACATTTTAATAATATTTATTGTAATCTATGAGCATGGAATGTTTTTCCATTTTTTATGTTACCTATCGCCCTCGACCCGCAAGGACGACAAGACGCCCTGGTTCAGATGCATCTTCTCTCTCCTCTCTCTTTATTTCCGCAAGTCTACACACTTATATATGCTTACATGACCAATCAGCGAGCAGGGTACAGGAGGGAGCAAACCAGGCTGTGCACCTAAACGAACAACTTCGCTAGCAACCAATGCTGTTTACTTCCTCTTTGGGCGTTACGCTTAGTCTCACGAGGCAATCCTAACCTGGCAACTAGCCAGGCGCCATCTTTTAATGGCGGAGATCGCCCTGGCCAGGGGCCTGCCTCCAACAGTTACCTTCAATTTCTTTTATAAGTGTTGTATAATTTTAAGTGTACAGATCTTTTACCTCTTTGGTTAGGTTTGTTCCTCGGTATCTTGTAGTTTTTGGTGCAGTGATAAATGGGATCAATTCCTTGATTTCTGTTTCTGCTGCTTCCTTATTGTTGTATAGAAATGCAACAGATTTCTTTATATTGATTTTGTATCCTGCAACTTTACTGAATTCATGTATCAGTTCTAGAAATTTTTAGTGGATTCCACTCTGGAAAACAGTGTGGAGGTTCCTCAAAAGTTAAAAATAAAACTACCCTACAATCCAGCAATTGCACTACCAGGTATTAACTCAAAGGATACAAAAATACTGATTTAAGGAGGCACAGGCACCCAGATGTTAAAAGATTACAATAAATATTATTAAAATGTTTATACTATCCAAAGCAATCCACATTTATTTTATAATTTTTTATTTTTTATAAACATATATTTTTATCCCCAGGGGTACAGGTCTGTGAATCACCAGGTTTACACACTTCACAGCACTCACCAAAACACATACCCTCCCCAATGTCCATAATCCCACCCCCTTCTTCCAACCTCCCTCCCCCCAGCAACCCTCAGTTTGTTTTGTGAGATTAAGAGTCACTTATGGTTTGTCTCCCTCTCAATTCCATCTTGCTTCATTGATTCTTCTTCTACCCACTTAAGCCCCCATGTTGCATCACCACTTCCTCATATCAGGGAGATCATATGATAGTTGTCTTTCTCCGCTTGACTTATTTTGCTAAGCATGATACGCTCTAGTCCCATCCATGTTGTTGCAAATGGCAAGATTTCATTTCTTTTGATGGCTGCATAGTATTCCATTGTGTATATATACCACATCTTCTTGATCCATTCATCTGTTGATGGACATCTAGGTTCTTTCTATAGTTTGGCTATTGTGGACATTGCTGCTATAAACATTTGGGTGCACGTGCCCCTTTGGATCACTACGTTTGTATCTCTGCTAAATACCCAGTAGTGCAATTGCTGGGTCATAGGGCAGTTCTATTTTCAACATTTTGAGGAACCTCCATGCTATTTTCCAGAGTGGCTGCACCAGCTTGCATTCCCACCAACAGTGTAGGAGGGTTCCCCTTTCTCCGCATCCTCGCCAGCATCTGTCATTTCCTGACTTGTTGATTTTAGCCATTCTGACTGGTGTGAGGTGATATGTCATTGTGGTTTTGATTTGTATTTCCCTGATGCCCAGTGATATGGAGCACTTTTTCATGTGTCTGTTGGCCATCTGGATGTCTTCTTTGCATAAATGTCTGTTCATGTCCTCTGCCCATTTCTTGATTGGATTATTTGTTCTTTGGGTGTTGAGTTTGCTAAGTTCTTTATAGATTTTGGACACTAGTCCTTTATCTGATATGTCGTTTGCAAATATCTTCTCCCATTCTGTCAGTTGTCTTTTGATTTTGTTAACTATTTCCTTTGCTGTGCAAAAGCTTTTGATCTTGATGAAATCCCAATAGTTCATTTTTGCCCTTGCTTCCCTTGCCTTTGGCGATGTTCCCAGGGAGATGTTGCTGCTTTTCTTTAATTCTTTGTTGTTTTGGTATTGTACCCAAGAAACCATTGTTTAATTGAAGGTCATAAAGACTATCATCTTTGATATCTATATTTTCACCTAAGAAGCTATAGTTTTAGCACTTTTATTTATGTCTTTCTTCATTTTGAGTTATTTTTTGCATATGAGGTGAAATAGATGTCCCTTCAGTCTTTGCATGTGCATTCATATCCGGTTGTTCACCACCATTGTCGAAAAGACGTTCTTGCCCCTATTTAATTGTCACAGCCCCTTTGTTGAAAATCAGCTGATCATAAATGTACAGATTTATTTCTGGACTCTCAGTTTTACTTCATTGATCTATATATCTACCTTTAAGCCAGTAGCATATAAACTTGATTACTACAGTTTTGTAGTAGGTTAGGAAATTGGGAAATGTGAGTTCTCCAACTGGTTCTTTTTCAAGATTTCTTTAGTTATTCTGAGTCTTTTGCATTTCTACATTAATTTCAAGATCAGCTTATCAGTTAAACCACGTCTTTTTAACGCCTTAAATTCTGAGGTCTTAATGAAAGGATGTCTGTTTGCTTGTCTGTTTGTTTTTTGTTGTTGTTGTTATTGTTGTTTTGAGATTTGTTTGTGGTTAGACATATAAGGTTTTAGTGCATAATCAATAAAGGACTTTGGGATACCATTGCTGGACTCTAAATAAGTCCTTCAGTTTTTTTTTTTTTCTTGAGATTTTATTTATTTATTTGACAGAATCATAAGTAGGCAGAGAGAGGGAGAAGCAGGCTCCCCACTGAGGAGAGAGCCCAATGGGGGGCTTGATCTCAGGACCCTGAGATCATAACTTGAGCCGAAGGCAGAGGCTTAAACCTCTGAGCCACCCAGGCTCCCCCTTTAGTTTTAATTCTAATATTAATTTTAAGGATCTATAATTCATTTCATCAGGATAGAGAGGAATAAGAATTTATGGATTTTTTCCTTCAAAATGCATCATCTTATGACCCAACATTCC
The DNA here is from genome assembly GCF_030435805.1 of Mustela lutreola. Taxonomy (NCBI): domain Eukaryota; kingdom Metazoa; phylum Chordata; class Mammalia; order Carnivora; family Mustelidae; genus Mustela; species Mustela lutreola. The sequence goes on along the minus strand of NC_081290.1, from coordinate 8,549,072 downwards.
AGAATCTCTTCCTTTAAGGAAAGCAACAACAAATGTCTCAGTTTTCCACAATTGGTAGCTTATTTCCTCCTTGATATTTGTATGCTAAGATTGCAAGTATGTAGGGGTGCCTGATTGGCCCAGTTGGTGGAGTATGCAACTCTTGATCTTGGTATTGTAAGTTCGAGTCCTACACTGGGTGTAAGATTACTTAATTTTTTTCTTAAATTCCAATAAAAAGACAGAACCTGTGATAAGCACTTCATTTTGTATATAAGTGATGAATCACCAAATTGTATACCTGAAATTAACATTACACTGTATGCTAACTAACTGGATTTTAAATAAAAACTTGGGGGAATAAAACAGAGATTGTCATACTGGATTTAAAAAAAAAAAAAAAAAAAAGAGGAGGAGGAGTCAAGATGGCGGAGAAGTAGCAAGCTGAGACTGCTTCAGCTAGCCGGAGATCAGCTAGATAGCTTATCTAAAGATTGCAAACACCTGAAAATCCATCGGCAGATTGAAGAGAAGAAGAACAGCAATTCTGGAAACAGAAAAACAACCACTTTCTGAAAGGTAGGACCGGCGGAGAAGTGAATCCAAAGCGACGGGAAGATAGACCCCGGGGGGAGGGGCCGGCTCCCGGCAAGCGGCGGAGCAACCGCGCACAAAATCAGGACTTTTAAAAGTCTGTTCCGCTGAGGGACATCGCTCCAGAGGCTAAACCGGGGCGAAGCCCACGCGGGGTCAGCGTGGCCTCAGGTCCCGCAGGGTCACAGAAGGATCGGGAGTGTCTGAGTGTCGCAGAGCTTGCGGCTATTGGAACGGGAAAGCCGGCTACAGAGACAGAGCCGACAGTAAGCTCGCAGCTCCGTGTTACCTTGAACCGGTCGCAGGCTCGGTGAGCTCGGAGCGCGGCCGGAGGTCAGGCAGACGGGAGTAACTGGGCGCTGTTCTCTGAGGGCGCACTGAGGAGTGGGGCCCTGGGCTCTCGGCTCCTCCGGGCCGGAGACCAGGAGGCCGCCATTTGTATTCCCGTCCTCCGGAACTCTACGGAAAGCGCTCAGGGAACAAAAGCTCCTGAAAGCAAACCCGAGCGGATTACTCACCCCGGCCCCGGGTAAGGGCGGTGTAATTCCGCCTGGGGCAAAGACACTTGAGAATCACTACAACAGGCCCCTCCCCCAGAAGATCAACAAGAAATCCAGCCGAGACCAAGTTCACCTACCAAGGAGTGCGGTTTCAATACCAAGGAGAGCAGCAGAATTCCAGAGGAGGAGAAAGCCAAGCACGGAACTCATGGCTTTTTTCCTGTGATTTTTTTTAGTCTTGCAGTTAATTTAATTTTTTCTTTTTCCTTTTTCATTTTTTTTTTTTTTTTCGCCTTCGGGTAAAATTTTTTTTTTTTAACTGTTACCTTTTTCTTTTTTAACGATTTTTTACTAGTTTATCTAATATATATATATTTTTTTACATTTTTCTTAGGTGTTTTCTTTTTTTAAAAAAATTCTTTTCTTTTCTTTTCTTTTTTTTTTTTTTCTTTTTTCTTTCTTCCTTTTTGAACCTCTTTTTATCCCCTTTCTCCCCACTCACGATTTTGGATCTCTTCTAATTTGGCTAAAGCATATTTTCCTGGGGTTGTTGCCACCCTTTTAGTATTTTACTTGCCCCTTCATTTACTCTTATCTGGACAAAATGACAAGACGTAAAAATTCACCACAAAAAAAAGAACAAGAGGTAGTACCGAAGGCTAGGGACCTAATCAATACAGACATCGGTAATATGTCAGATTTAGAGTTCAGAATGACAATTCTCAAGGTTCTAGCCGGGCTCGAAAAAGGCATGGAAGATATTAGAGAAACCCTCTCGAGAGATATAAAAGCCCTTTCTGGAGAAATAAAAGAACTAAAATCTAACCAAGTTGAAATCAAAAAAGCTATTAATGAGGTGCAATCAAAAATGGAGGCTCTCACTGCTAGGATAAATGAGGCAGAAGAAAGAATTAGTGATATAGAAGACCAAATGACAGAGAATAAAGAAGCTGATCAAAAGAGGGACAAACAGCTACTGGACCACGAGGGGAGAATTCGAGAAATAAGTGACACAATAAGACGAAAGAACATTAGAATAATTGGGATTCCAGAAGAAGAAGAAAGTGAGAGGGGAGCAGAAGGTATACTGGAGAGAATTATTGGGGAGAATTTCCCCAATATGGCAAAGGGAACGAGCATCAAAATTCAGGAGGTTCAGAGAATGCCCCTCAAAATCAATAAGAATAGGCCCACACCCCGTCACCTAATAGTAAAATTTACAAGTCTCAATGACAAAGAGAAAATCCTGAAAGCAGCCCGGGAAAAGAAGTCTGTAACATACAATGGTAAAAATATTAGATTGGCAGCTGACTTATCCACAGAGACCTGGCAGGCCAGAAAGAGCTGGCATGATATTTTCAGAGCACTAAACGAGAAAAACATGCAGCCAAGAATACTATATCCAGCTAGGCTATCATTGAAAATAGAAGGAGAGATTAAAAGCTTCCAGGACAAACAACAACTGAAAGAATTTGCAAATACCAAACCAGCTCTACAGGAAATATTGAAAGGGGTCCTCTAAGCAAAGAGAGAGCCTACAAGTGGTAGATCAGAAAGGAACAGAGACCATATACAGTAACAGTCACCTTACAGGCAATACAATGGCACTAAATTCATATCTCTCAATAGTTACCCTGAATGTGAATGGGCTAAATGCCCCTGTCAAAAGACACAGGGTATCAGAATGGATAAAAAAACAAAACCCATCTATATGTTGCCTCCAAGAAACACATTTTAAGCCCGAAGACACCTCCAGATTTAAAGTGAGGGGGTGGAAAAGAATTTACCATGCTAATGGACATCAGAAGAAAGCAGGAGTGGCAATCCTTATATCAGATCAATTAGATTTTAAGCCAAAGACTATAATAAGAGATGAGGAAGGACACTATATCATACTCAAAGGGTCTGTAATACAAGAAGATCTAACAATTTTAAATATCTATGCCCCCAACGTGGGAGCAGCCAACTATATAAACCAATTAATAACAAAATCAAAGAAACACATCAACAATAATACAATAATAGTAGGGGACTTTAACACTCCCCTCACTGAAATGGACAGGTCATCCAAGCAAAAGATCAGCAAGGAAATAAAGGCCTTAAACGACACACTGGACCAGATGGACATCACAGATATATTCAGAATATTTCATCCCAAAGCAACAGAATACACATTCTTCTCTAGTGCACATGGAACATTCTCCAGAATAGATCACATCCTCGGTCCTAAATCAGGACTCAACCGGTATCAAAAGATTGGGATCATTCCCTGCATATTTTCAGACCACAATGCTCTAAAGCTAGAACTCAACCACAAAAGGAAGTTTGGAAAGAACCCAAATACATGGAGACTAAACAGCATCCTTCTAAAGAATGAATGGGTCAACCGGGAAATTAAAGAAGAATTGAAAAATATCATGGAAACAAATGATAATGAAAATACAACGGTTCAAAATCTGTGGGACACAACAAAGGCAGTCCTGAGAGGAAAATATATAGCAGTACAAGCCTTTCTCAAGAAACAAGAAAGGTCTCAGGTACACAACCTAACCCTACACCTAAAGGAGCTGGAGAAAGAACAAGAAAGAAACCCTAAGCCCAGCAGGAGAAGAGAAATCATAAAGATCAGAGCAGAAATCAATGAAATAGAAACCAAAAAAACAATAGAACAAATCAACGAAACTAGGAGCTGGTTCTTTGAAAGAATTAATAAAATTGATAAACCCCTGGCCCGACTTATCAAAAAGAAAAGAGAAAGGACCCAAATAAATAAAATCATGAATGAAAGAGGAGAGATCACAACTAACACCAAAGAAATACAAACTATTATAAGAACATACTATGAGCAACTCTACGGCAATAAATTTGACAATCTGGAAGAAATGGATGCATTCCTAGAAACATATAAACTACCACAACTGAACCATGAAGAAATAGAAAGCCTGAACAGACCCATAACCAGTAAGGAGATTGAAACAGTCATTAAAAATCTCCAAACAAACAAAAGCCCAGGGCCAGATGGCTTCCCGGGGGAATTCTACCAAACATTTAAAGAAGAACTAATTCCTATTCTCCTGAAACTGTTCCAAAAAATAGAAATGGAAGGAAAACTTCCAAACTCATTTTATGAGGCCAGCATCACCTTGATCCCAAAACCAGACAAGGATCCCACCAAAAAAGAGAGCTATAGACCGATATCCTTGATGAACACAGATGCGAAAATACTCAACAAAATACTAGCCAATAGGATTCAACAGTACATTAAAAAGATTATTCACCACGACCAAGTGGGATTTATTCCAGGGCTGCAAGGTTGGTTCAACATCCGCAAATCAGTCAATGTGATACAACACATCAATAAAAGTAAGAACAAGAACCATATGATACTCTCCATAGATGCTGAAAAAGCATTTGACAAAGTACAACATCCCTTCCTGATCAAAACTCTTCAAAGTGTAGGGATAGAGGGCACATACCTCAATATCATCAAAGCCATCTATGAAAAACCCACCGCAAATATCATTCTCAATGGAGAAAAACTGAAAGCTTTTCCGCTAAGGTCAGGAACACGGCAGGGATGTCCATTATCACCACTGCTATTCAACATCGTACTAGAGGTCCTAGCCTCAGCAATCAGACAACAAAAGGAAATTAAAGGCATCCAAATCGGCAAAGAAGAAGTCAAATTATCACTCTTTGCAGATGATATGATACTATATGTGGAAAACCCAAAAGACTCCACTCCAAAACTGCTAGAACTTATACAGGAATTCAGTAAAGTGTCAGGATATAAAATCAATGCACAGAAATCAGTTGCATTTCTCTACACCAACAGCAAGACAGAAGAAAGAGATATTAAGGAGTCAATCCCATTTACAATTGCATCCAAAACCATAAGATACCTAGGAATAAACCTAACCAAAGAGACACAGAATCTATACTCAGAAAACTATAAAGTACTCATGAAAGAAATTGAGGAAGACACAAAGAAATGGAAAAATGTTCCATGCTCCTGGATTGGAAGAATAAATATTGTGAAAATGTCTATGCTACCTAAAGCAATCTACACATTTAATGCAATTCCTATCAAAGTACCATCCATCTTTTTCAAAGAAATGGAACAAATAATTCTAAAATTTATATGGAACCAGAAAAGACCTCGAATAGCCAAAGGGATATTGAAAAAGAAAGCCAACGTTGGTGGCATCACAATTCCGGACTTCAAGCTCTATTACAAAGCTGTCATCATCAAGACAGCATGGTACTGGCACAAAAACAGACACATAGATCAATGGAACAGAATAGAGAGCCCAGAAATAGACCCTCAACTCTATGGTCAACTAATCTTCGACAAAGCAGGAAAGAATGTCCAATGGAAAAAAGACAGCCTTTTCAATAAATGGTGCTGGGAAAATTGGACAGCCACATGCAGAAAAATGAAATTGGACCATTTCCTTACACCACACACAAAAATAGACTCAAAATGGATGAAGGACCTCAATGTGAGAAAGGAATCCATCAAAATCCTTGAGGAGAACACGGGCAGCAACCTCTTCGACCTCTGCCGCAGCAACATCTTCCTAGGAACAATGCAAAAGGCAAGGGAAGCAAGGGAAAAAATGAATTACTGGGATTTCATCAAGATCAAAAGCTTTTGCACAGCAAAGGAAACAGTTAACAAAATCAAAAGACAACTGACAGAATGGGAGAAGATATTTGCAAACGACATATCAGATAAAGGACTAGTGTCCAGAATCTATAAAGAACTTAGCAAACTCAACACCCAAAGAACAAATAATCCAATCAAGAAATGGGCAGAAGACATGAACAGACATTTCTGCAAAGAAGACATCCAGATGGCGAACAGACACATGAAAAAGTGCTCCATATCACTCGGCATCAGGGAAATACAAATCAAAACCACAATGAGATATCACCTCACACCAGTCAGAATGGCTAAAATCAACAAGTCAGGAAATGACAGATGCTGGCGAGGATGCGGAGAAAGGGGAACCCTCCTACACTGTTGGTGGGAATGCAAGCTGGTGCAGCCACTCTGGAAAACAGCATGGAGGTTCCTCAAAATGTTGAAAATAGAACTGCCCTATGACCCAGCAATTGCACTATTGGGTATTTACCCTAAAGATACAAATGTAGTGATCCAAAGGGACACATGCACCCGAATGTTTATAGCAGCAATGTCCACAATAGCCAAACTATGGAAAGAACCTAGATGTCCATCAACAGATGAATGGATCAAGAAGATGTGGTATATATACACAATGGAATACTATGCAGCCATCAAAAGAAATGAAATCTTGCCATTTGCAACAACGTGGATGGAACTAGAGCGTATCATGCTTAGCGAAATAAGTCAAGCAGAGAAAGACAACTATCATATGATCTCCCTGATATGAGGAAGTAGTGATGCAACATGGAGGCTTAAATGGGTAGAAGAATAAATGAAACAAGATGGGATTGGGAAGGAGACAAACCATAAGTGACTCTTAATCTCACAAAACAAACTGAGGGTTGCCGGGGGGAGGGGGTTTGGGAGAAGGGGGTGGGATTATGGACATTGGGGAGGGTATGTGATTTGGTGAGTGCTGTGAAGTGTGTAAACCTGGTGATTCACAGACCTGGGGATAAAAATATATGTTTATAAAAAATATATGTTTATAAAAAATAAAAAATTAAAAAAAAAAAAAGACAAAATTACAATTGCCCAGAAGAAATGCACTTTATTTATTTATTTATTTATTTATTATTATTTTTTTTAAAAGATTTCATTTATTTGACAGACAGAGATCACAAGTAGGCAGAGAGAGAGAGAGAGAGGAGGAAACAGGCTCCCTGCAGAGCAGAGAGTCCGATGTGGGACTCAATCCCAGGACCCTGGGATCATGACCCGAGCTGAAGGCAGAGGCTTTAACCCACTGAGCCACCCAGGTGCCCCAAGAAATGCACTTTAAATATAAAGGCATATATACATTGAAAGTCACTGGATGGGAAAAAAAAAAAAAAAACCCACCATGCAATAAGTAATCATATGACACCTAGAGTGGCCTTATTAATATCAACCTAAACATACTCCAAGAAAAGGAGTTTTTCACACTGAAATAGCAAAGATAAAAAAGAAAACATTTCATAATGATGAAGAGACAATTCATCAAGAAAACATAACAATCCTAAATACATATGTGCCTAATACAAAGCTTTAAATTACATGAAAAAAAACCCAAGTTCAATCTCAAAGATTTTTTTTAAAAGATTTTATTTATTTATTTGACAGAATAGAGAACACAAGCAAGATGAGCAGAACTTGATCCCCAGAACTTGGACACCGGGATCAGGACCTGAGTAGTAGATAGACACTCAACAGACAGCCAGGACCTGAGTAGTAGATAGACACTCAACAGCCCCCCAGGTGTCTCAATCACAGAGATTTTAATATCACTTAGCAATTAATGGAAGCAGGCAAAAATATTAGTTGATAAACAGACATTTTCAACAACCCTATCAATCGATTTAACCTACTTGAGAGGGAATAAGGAAATTGTATCCATTCTCACTATTTCAACATTACATTATGCTGGAGGTTTTAGCCAGTGCAATAAGGCAAGGAAAATAAATAAAGGCATAAAAGTTTGGAGAAGAAGAAGAAACTCTCTTTATTTACAGATTAAATAATCTTTTGTGTGGAAAAATCTGATAAAACCATCAACAAAATGAACATATGAAATGGGAAAGAATACTTGCAAACCACACATCAGATGAAGAGTTAATCTAAAATTTGTAAGGAACTCATACAACTCAATAACAAACAAACAAAAAAAAAAACAAACAAAAACCAAATAATCTAATATAAAAATAGGTGGAGAACCTGAATAAACATTTTTCCAAAGAAGACATACAAATGACCAACAGGTACATGAAAAGCTATTCAACATCACTCTAATCATCAAGGAATTTGATGTGAATCAAAACCACAATGAGATTATCACTTCATGCCTGTTAGAATGGCTATTATAAAAGACACAAGAAAGAACAAGTGTCAACAAGGATCTGGAGAAAAGGACATTTTTCCCCACTGTTAAAGGAATGAAAATTGATGCAGCTGCTAAGGAAAACAGCATGGAGGTTCCTCAAAAAGTTAAAAATACAAGTATCATGTGATCCAGCAATTGCACTTCTGTCAAAGAAATAAAATCACTACTTCAAAGAGATATTTGTATAACACATGCTCCTTGCAGCATTATTCACAATAACCAAGATATGAAAACAACCTGTGTTCATTGAATGACAAATGAATAAAGAAAATGGAGTGTATGTGTATATACAATGGGATGTTATCTAACTATTAAAAAGAAAGTAAATCTTTCCATTTGCAACAACATGGATGGACCTTGAGAAAATTATGCTAAGTGAAATAAATCGGACAAAGAAAGACAAACACTGTATGATATAATTTATGTGTGTAATCTACAGAAAGGCAAACTCATAGAAACAGAATGTAGAATGGTGGTTGCCAGGGGCTGAGGAGTAGAGGGAGTGGGAAGATATTGGCCAAAGGGTACAAACTTCCAGTTATAAGATAAATATCATTGGGAGATCTAATACAGGAGAGAGAGAGAGAATTAGAGAGAAAGAGAGATTTGCCAGAATTAATAAGTGAAGGTGATAAGATTTCAGGATATACGGTCAACATATCAAACTTTTATTTCTGTATTCTAGCAGCAAATAATTGGATATAAAACATTTAAAATATCACGATAGTATCAAATTTGTAAACTACTTAAGGATAAATTTAACGACTCTCTCTTTTTTCTTCTATGTTCATTTGTTTTGTTTCTTAAATTCCACATATGAATGGAATCATATGGTATTTGTCTTTCTCTGACTGGCTTATTTCACTTAGCATAATGTACTCTAGCTCTATCCACATCACTGCAAGTGGCAAGATTTCATTCTTTTTTACAGCTGAGTAACATTCCTTTATATACGTATACCACAACTTCTTTATCCATTCATCAATCGATGGACATTTGGGCTCATTCCATAATCTGGCTATTGTTGATAAAATCGCTATAAACATTGGGGTACATGTGTCCCTTTGAATCACTATGTTGTATCCCTTGTGTAAATACCTACTGGTGCAGTTGCTGGGTTGTAGGTGAGTTCTATTTCTAACCATTTGAGGAACCTCCATACTGTTTTCCAGAGTGGCTACACCAGTTTGCATTCCCACCAATAGCTCAAGAGCATATGATTTCACTTATGCAGATTTTAAGAAATAAAACAAATGAGCTAAGGGAAAACAGAGAGTGAGGCAAACCAAGAAATAGACTCAACTACAGAGAACAAGCGGGGTTGCTGGAGGAGAGCTGGACAAGGATGCACTAAATGGGTGATGGGTATTAAGAAGGGCACTTGTTGGGGTGACTGCTAAGTTTTATATATATGTGATATATATGCCTACTCCTGAAACTAATATTACACTATATGCTAACTAGCTAGAATTTAAGTAAACTTGAAACAAAAAAGGAATAACTTCAAGAAAAGATTTTAAAAATTCTACATTGTAAATTATAAAACATAGCACACAGAAAAAAAGATCCAAATAAGTGGGAAAATATTTATGCTGTGTTCATAGATTAGAAGACTCAAACTGTGAAAATAAAAATTCTCCCAAATTGATATACACTCAGTGTAATATCAAACAAAAATCCCAGTAAGCTCTTTTTTTGAGAAATTGGCACATCCCTTACAACATTTACATAGATAAGCAAAGGAATTATCACAGCCTATACGATTTTGAAATAGAAGAACAAAATTGGAAGAATCACACTATCTGATTTCAAGACTTCTAAAGCTACATTAACAAAGACACTGGTATTGGTATAAGAAAAGATAAAGATAAATCTTTTATATATATATCTTATACTATCTTTTAAGATATAAGATATCTTATACTATCTTTTAAGATATATAAGATATAAGATATTAAGACATACTATCTTTTAAGATATGGTATTGGTATAAGAAAAGATAAAGATATATCTTTAATATATATCTTATACCATCCTTTAAGATGGCATAAGATAGGTCCATGAAACCAAATAGAGTACAGATATATATATATATATATGCCATTAACTGAATTTGATAATGGCTTCTAGGAAAGTCTGTAGGAAAAGATCTCAAAAATTTTTGCTGGAATAATTAGATATCTCTATGAAAACAAATATAAAGCAATGAAACTCAACCACTACTTTGAACGATTCATAAAAATTTAATTGGCCACAGTCCGTATCCCTAACATAAAAGCTAAGGATGTAAAGCTTCTAGAATCAAACACAAGAGAATGTATTTCAACCTTGGTGTAGAGAGCAATTTCTTAGAAGGGACTTAAGAATTCATCATAAAAGAAAAATTTGGCAAACTGGCCAAATTCAAAATTGAATTTGAATAAATTCAAAAGAATTTAAAACTTCTTTTCCTCAAAGACACTCTTTAGGAAATGACAATTCAAACTGTAGACTGGAAAAAATCATAATACATTTATCTATCAAGCAAAGCACTTGTAACTAGAATATATAACGGACTTCTATAAATCAGTAGGAAAAAGACAATCCAATTTAAATCAAAATAGGCAAAAGATTGAAAATATACTTCACCAATGAAGATTTCACAAACAGCAAAGCACATGGAAAGATGTAAATTAGCAATTAAAAGCATGATTTTTTACTACTAAGTGCCTAACTGAAGCTAAAATTTTGAAAAGATGGGTGATGAAAACTGGAATAATGAGAGCACTTACTTTGCTGGTGGAAGTACAATCATTCGAAAGTTTCCTACAAAGTTCAGTGTAGACATGCCTCGAGGCTTGAGCCATTCCAGGCTTACATACTTATCCAAGAGAAATGAAAATATCTCTTTTATTTATTTATTTCTGTGTAAAAAAAAACTTATTCCAAAACTTAGTGACCTCAAACAGTAACTGTTTATTGTCTCAGGATTATCTGGGTTGACTGAGCTCATTTGGGTGGTCCTCTGGCTTCCTCTGGCTCTGGAAGGCTAGACTGCAGTCCTCAGAAACCTGACTGGCCTGGCAGGTGCAGGATGATCACTCATGGGACAGTCAGTGGGTGCCTACTCTTAACGGGCAGCTCGGGTGAGGCAGTCTGCTGGTGTGCCCGGGGTCTCTGTCACATGGTCTCTGCATAGAGCTTAGGATTCTCACAGCACAGCCACAGGGTTCCCAGAAACAGGGTTCCAAGCCTGCAGAGGTGGAAGCAGTGGATACACATTCAGAAGTTACACAGGATCATTTCTGGCAAATAATATGGATCAAACCCAGTCACAGGAGCAGCTCAGATTCAGAGAGAGACCACATTTCAATGAGAAGAAAGGGAATGCTTTGGTGGTTATCTTCATCCCACAAAAGTATGTTTGTATGAATTCCATAAAAGTATTTTGGGATATATTCATCTCACAAAATTCCCTGCATTCATCCCACAAAAGTATTTTTGCACAAAAAAATTTTATAATGTTTTTAACTGCTTTATTCATAATGGTCAAATTGTTAACCCCAAACTGGAAAAGATCCAAATGTCCATCCACAAATGAATGGATAAACAAATTTTGGCATCTTTGTACAATCGAATACTTCATGTCAATTATTCAAGGATTATTGTACTGAAAAAAATAAAAAGGAGTGTGGTACTGATAGTCACAGTAACATGGGTAAATGTCACAGATGCTAAGTTTAGCAAAAGAAAGCATACACAAAATAGTACATATTGGATAATTCTCCTTAAATGAAGTTCCAGTATAGACAAAACTACAAATCAGAATAGCGGTTGTCTCTGGAAAAAGATTGAGATAAATAAGATTGAATAAATAGATAAGTAGAATACATAAATAGAATAAATAATAAATAATAAATAGAGGGAATAAATAAGCACAGATCTTCTGGGAGGATGAAAATGCTCTATATGTTGGTTTATTGTTCACTTATTTTGAAATTCATTGACCTACACACTTAAGATGTATGTATTGCAGTGTGCAAATATTATCTCAATTAAAAACATAAAAATAAAAAATGTTTTTTAAAGTCTTCATAACTATTGTTCCTCTTGATATTTTTATGAAGAAAAACAAAAGGTATTGGTACTTTCACTTAAGGAAGTGTTAAATTGTTTAAGGTTACACAAAAGGTTAGTGGCATAGAAATAGGATCCAAATAAGGCAATGATGAATGGATGGCTGAAAAAACATCTTTTTTTCGTCCTAGAAATTAATTTTTTAAATGTTAAAATTGACTTTACTTTTCGAGCAGTTTTAGGCTCACAGCAAAACTGAGAGGGTACAGAGATTTCCTATGTATCCCCTGCCCTCACATATGCATAGCCGCCTCTGTTACCAACATCCCCCATCAGAACAGTGCATTTGTTACAGTTGCTGAACCTACTGGACACATCATTATCATCCAGAGTCCAAGGTTTACTTCGGTGTTCACTCTTGGTGTGGTGCATTCTATGCGTTTGGACAAACGTATAATGGCAGATATCAACCATTACAATATTGCACGGAATAATTACTACTCTAAATATCTTCTGTGCTCCTTCTCCCTAGCTCTTAAACCCGAGCAACCACTCATCTTTTTACGGTCTCTGTAGTTTTGATTTTTTTCTAGAATGCCATATAATTGGAATCGTAGGGCTTTTCAGATAGGGTTAACTATGCATTTAGCTTCCTCCATGCCTTTTTTCAGCACTGAAGAATATTCCATTGTCTGGATGTTCCACAGTTCATTTATCTGTTAACCTTTGAAGGGCATCTTCCTTGCTTCCAAGTTTTGGCAATTATCCATAAAGCTGCTTTAAACACCCTTTTACAGATTTATGTGCCAACATAGTTTTCAACTCCTTTGGGTAATTTCCAAGGGATATGTCTGCTGGGCTGAAAGTTTAGTTTTATAAGAAACTGACATTTAGCATTCCCAGCAGCGGTGTATGGAAGTTTCGTTAATCCACATTCATACCAGCAATTGGTGTTATCAATATTCTAGATATTGTTCATTCTAATATGCCTATAGTGATATTTCAATGCTTTTTTTAATTTGCATTTCCCTGTTGACATATGGTATGCACCATGTTTTCATATGTTTATTTGCCATCTGTATACATGTATTTTTAGTGAGGTGTCAAGGTCTTTGTGTGATTTTTAAATAATATTATTTGTGTTCTTAGTGTTGAATATTAAGCATTTTTTTGTATATTTTGGACAACAGTCCTTTATCAAATATACCTTTTTAAAATATTTACTCCTCGTCTGGTCTTTTCATTCTCTTGGTAGTGTCTTTGGCAGGATAGAAAATTTTAATATTCATAAAGTTCAGCTTACTAATTTTTTCCTTCACCAACTTTACTGCCTAAATTTACATTATGATTTTATTTTCAAACATTCATGGAAAGCTAATTAGAAACACTTCATATAAAACTTTCATTTATTACAAACAACTAATTTGCACATAATCATATTATGAGAGGAACCAGCTTTGGTCTTTTTCTACTACAGTATGGACTACTTTTTTTCTCTTTTCTCTCTCTCTCTTTTTTTATATTTTTCTCTTTTCTATGACACAATCCCTGGTCATAACATTCACAAGTCTGGTTTTCAAATTTAAATTAGGGAAAAATAAAAGCTGTTTCCAAGGGACATTCTGTTCCAAAGAAAATGATTTGCCGTCTGATTTACTAATGCTGAATTTTTTGGAAACCAAAATGATTCAAACATTTTACTCAAGTGGTTTTGTCAATTTACTCCCCAGGAGAAGCCATGCTTTAAAATCCCAACTGGTTAGGATGATACTCATAGCCCAGTTTAAGCCAGAATTTCTAGGATTTTGTGATTTTTACTTTGGTATTGCAACACCTTGTAAGCCAGTGGGATCAATTTCTCAATTCTTAAAAAATTTTTTGCATTAACTGTGGCCCAGGAGATCAGGGGTGTGTGTGTGTGTGTGTGTGTGTGTGTTTTGCAATTTTTTAAATTAATGAAATGCTTTTAAGTTGAAGTATAATTGACACACAATGTTACATTACTTTCCAGTATGTAACATATTGATTTGACAACTGTATATATTAAGGTATGATCACCACAAGTGTAGCTGCCCTCTGTCACGATACAATGCTATCCTAATATCATTGCCTATACTCCCTATGCATTTAGACCTTTCATTCCTGTCACTTATTCATGCCATCACTGGAAGTCTGTGCCTCCCACTTCCTTCACCCATTTTGCCCATCCCCCACCCCTCTTATGGTAATGTTTTGAAAATGCATAAAAGCAGTTACTCCTGAGATTTCATTATCAGATTTATGAAAAAAAATCTGTGGCAAAAAGTCAGCTATAAGATATGTTCTATTCTCATTTTTCTCTTGATCTTATAAACAACAGAAATTTATTGCTCACAGTTCTTGACACTGGGAAGTTCAAGTACAAGGTGTTGGCAGCTTCAGTGTCTGGTGAGGACCTACTTCCTGCTTCATAGATGGCACCTTCTTGCTGTGTCTTCACTTGGTAGGAAGGGGTGTGGGACCTCAGTAGGGACTCTTTTATAAGGACACTAATTGCATTCATGAGGGATCTGCCCTCATGACTTAATTTCTTCCTAAAGGCCTGGCCTCCTAATACAATCATACTAAGTATAAGGATTTCAACGTATGAATTTGGGGGAGGGGAGCACAAATATTTACACCACCGCATTGTTGTTGTTGTTGATGATGGTGGTGGTGGTGGTGTGTGTGCATATGTTTGACTTTTAAGTACATGAACATCATCTTAGATACTTGTCAAATGATGAGTCTGCTATTTGTTCTAGTGGTGATAAGGCAGTCTAACAGAGAGTTTTGATTATCTCTAAAGTATATAAACCACAAACATACAAATACATCACAATTATTCTTATTCCAGTAGCAATCAATGAGGTTCTAACATATATTAAATGTGAATGAAAAAGATTGTGAGTTCGTGAAGAAGTGGATATTCTCCTAAACTAAAAAAGTTATGAAGGTAATGGTAGTCAAAAAACAGTATAGTAAATAATAATTATCAAGCACAGCATTAGAAGTCTAATTTTCATAAAGGACCTCTGCACTATCAGATAAATGGCTCCTCAAAAAACTTATTTAAAATAGCTAACCCCTAAGAAGACTTTTATTGTTGTTCTGCTGAGTCCAGACGAAATTTTTGAAGAATATAATAAGTACTTCCTATTTCTGAGAAACCCAGGGCTTTGGGAAACATTCAAAATTTATTCCTCATCTTTGTATCTTCTCTGGTCAATGAAACATTTTACAGCTTTTGCACAGATGAACAAAAGTAACTAGCTACCCCACCCCCCCTCCTCCAGAGCTGGCAATATAAAGGACATTTATGGTTACTGGGAGCCTTGCTCAGTCTGGACAAGTTAAGGATCATTGATTTACTCCTTCCTCAGGCAGATTTGATCTGAAATGGACAGCAAGGAAAATGAGAGAATGGAGAAGCGAAGGGAAACCCTTTCTGATGTTTCACAGTAGAGCTGGGGCAACTTTGAAGCAAAATTTTTCCCTAAATAATATTTCTTCCTTGGACTGCCAATCCGATGTGGAAGGAGACAGATTTCATGGATGTTGCAAAGCTAACCATAAAGAGCTGGCTTTTTCCTTTTCTTCTGCATATAAGCAGGTAGCTCTACCCTCCCTCCACTTAAACTCTTACTGGTCAATAAATTCTTATACTGATATTCTTTATGTGCCTAACCTGACAATTATATGTCTACACCTTTCATTACTGTAATCATATAGCATTTCTTAAAAATAATGTAAAATAAATAGAAACTTAGAAAATATTTAAAAGGTCTAGGTCATATACTTAATCACACAGTTAAAGGCCTTTTTGACTTGTTGGAAGACATCAATTTAGAATAATAATCCCACACTGTTAACATTCAACACAGTATGACTTAACCAGAATTTTTCCTTATCATCACTCTCCAACAAAGTCTAAGTTCCAGAAAAACTTTAATCTATGTGATTCCTGGGTGGCTCAGTCAGTTAAGTGGCTGTCTTCCACTTGGATCATGATCCCAGCATCCTGGGATCGAGTCCCATATCAGGCTCCTTGTTTGGCAGGGAGCCTGCTTCTCCCTCTGTCTCTGCCTGCCACTCTTGCCTGCCTGTGCTCGCTCTCTCTCTGACAAATAAATAAATAAAATCTTTTTAAAAATTTTAATTAGGTTGATACTATAGTTGTATAATCTTTTTCTTTTAATATCAAATATCCTGCTGGTTTCTGAACATTCTTCTGAGTTGTTCAAATTCCAAAGACTAAAAATATCATTTGAACTGTCCCTAAGAATAAC
The DNA here is from genome assembly GCF_030435805.1 of Mustela lutreola. NCBI lineage: Eukaryota > Metazoa > Chordata > Mammalia > Carnivora > Mustelidae > Mustela > Mustela lutreola. The sequence continues at coordinate 8,532,587 of NC_081290.1, read as the reverse complement.
TGAGAAATAATTTCAACACAAGGGAAAGCTAATTCAAAACTGAGGCGTACAAATGATTAATGGCTGCGATCCATCCTATTCTCTTCTTTTAACTTTAAGGTCCACTTGTAATTCAAAGAACATTGCAAGATAAAAAGTTATCATTATCTGTTACTAAATATTCATAGACTGTTACTGAACCTGGAAATGTGAGAAATATAAGACGTTACCACTGATTTTATTTTTTTTAAGTTTGTATCTAAATTCCAGTTACTTGGCATACAATGCAATATTGGTTTCAGGTATATAATATTGTGATTCAACATTTCCTTCGCTTCATTTTAATGAGTTTATAGTTGACTTGAGAGAGACAAAAGCAAAATTAAGGAATAAGTTAACTCTGTCTCAAGAGATAGTTATTACAAGTACATCAAGTACATTAGGTATTCAAAGACTGAAGGTAAAAAGAGTACATAATAATTGGCTTTGCCAGAATAAACCTTCCACGGGAAGACAGGATCCCACACCGGTCCTGAAGAAAGAGAGGAATTTGGAAAGCAGGTGACAATTTCAGGCTGGTTAATCTGGAAATCTCTCTGCTGTTTGACATCACCCTTGCCTCAAAGGTCAGGAGTACATAGACTGGGAATTTCAACAGCTTAAAGTATGTTTGTTGGGCAATACAAGTGGTTAACCAGATGTGAGGAGCCACGGGTATTTGCCAGTGACTATGAAGAATATGGTTTGTAATCTGAAAAATATTAACTTTTTTTTTTGTGAAAAGAAAAAATAAACAAATGGGGTTATGTTAAACTAAAAAGCTTCTGCACAGCAAAAGAAGCCATCATCAGCCTACTGGATGGGAAATGACTTTTTCAAATCATATATCCAATAAGGATAAATATCCAATATGTCTAAAGAACTCATACAATTCAAAGACAAACAAACAAACAAACAAAAAGACTCAGTGAAAAAATGGAAGGGATTTTGAAGTAAGAAGACACACAGATGGCCAACAGACACATAATAAGATGCTCAACATCACTCATCATCAGGGAAATACAAATCAAAACCACAATTAGATATCACCTCACATCTGTTAAAGTAGCTATTACCAAAAAGACAAGGAATAACTAGCATCAGAGAAGATGTAGAGAAAAAAGCACACTCGTGCATTGTTGGTAGGAATGCAAAATGGTGCAGCCATTATGAAAAACAGTATGACAATTCTTTAAAAAATTAAGACTAGGACTACTATAGGATCCAGCCATCTCATTTCTCAGTATTTATCTGAAGAGTACAAAAATGCTGATTCAAAGACACATATGCACCCCTAGGTTCATTATTCACAATAGGCAGGAAATGGAAACAGTCTAAACATCCATCAATGAGTGAATGGATAAAGAAGATGTGGGTGTGTGTATGTATATGGAATAATAATGGATGATGAGGGAATATCACTCAGCCCTAAGTAAGAATGAAGTCTTGTTTGTGACAACATAGATGAAACTTGAACCTTTAAAGGATTATGTTAAGTAAAATAAGTTAATCAGAGAACAACAAATATATGATTTCACTTATATATAGAATCTAAAAAGAAAAAAAAACTAGACAAATGAACAAACAAAATGAAAACAAAAATAAACTCATTGATACAGAATACAGACTAGTTGTTACCAGAGGGGATGAGAGGGGGTGAGCAAAATGGGTGAAGGGTGTCAATTAAAGGGTAATGGGTGGTATCGAGACCTCCAGTGGTGATCACTGTGTAGTGCACAGGTACTAAATTGTAATGAACTAAATGTTGTACATCTGGAACTTATATAATATTATGTACCGATTTTACCCAATTAAAAAAATCCTTGTGAACAATTCTCTAGCACTTCACTTCTAGTCATTGCTTTTCTACTTAACACTCTCGCCTTAGTTTTATGATTTAAAAAAAAAATTATTACTATTTAATTTTTTTTTTTTTTTTTTTTTTTTTTTTTTGCTTAGCCCAGACCAAATGGATGGTTCTATGTTCTATTTCTGAGAAGCCCAGGGCTTTTAGAAACATTTAATACTTTAACTCTCAACTTCTTTTTTCCTGTGTATCATCCCCTGTCCACAGGAGAAGTTGCTCCTAAAATGAGGTTAGGAGAATTTTTCTTATCTGCATTAAAGTATTGATATGAGTCTCAGAACAAAATGAGCAAGAAAGTGGTTTGGAAGTCACTAACCATTGAGAATGATTTAATTCCTATTACACGAGTTTGTGGTATTATGACTCTGTCTCATCTATATACACATACATACGACTCTGCTTCTGACAAACAAGTCAGTCTCAGGCTCTCAGGTTGTCGGTGTCATTTTGTGGATTGTTTTTATTGTTTAGGGCAAAATAGCGCAATACCTTTTGCCACTACCTAAACAGAATGCAGGTAAGGCAAATGGCCTCCCTTTTTAAAGGGCAAGAAAGAAACAACTACTTTTTTTCCCCCATTTATTTATTTATTTATTTATTTATTTTTAAATTTTTTATTTTTTATAAACATATATTTTTATCCCCAGGGGTACAGGTCTGTGAATCACCAGGTTTACACACTTCACAGCACTCACCAAAGCACATACCCTCCCCAATATCCATAATCCCACCCCCTTCTCCCAACCCCCCTCCCCCCAGCAACCCTCAGTTTGTTTTGTGAGATTACTTTTAAAGAGCTCTGTCTCCTATGGTACTTGGTGCTGTCATTCTCAATTGCAAGGAGTCTTTAGACCATCCACAGTCCTATCTGTCTTTGCAAAAGGCCCACACCAGCGATGCCTAGACAAGAGCGAGGCATGGGCAACGAGCCAGAATGAATTCAGTGAGAACCCAGGTTAAGTTACACATTGTTTCCTGCTTAGGTTGGGCAACCCAACAGCCTACATCTACTGGGGACTTTCTATTACCTGCCCACCAGCTGAAGAAAAAATAATTTCTTTGCCTTATATTCTGTAAATAATCCATGGCAAGTTGATTCAGAATGCAAACCAGGTGAACCATGAACATCTCTAGAAGAGTGTCAGGAGGAACTGGAAATCATGTCTCATGAACCTTCTCTGATCTTATCATTTAGTACCCAAATAACTCATATGCTCATTTATATTCAAATGTGTTATTTGGAACTAATATAAACACATATACTCATAACCCTAAATAACCTATGTCATTAAGTATTTTTTACAAAGTCTTATTATATTGTGGTTTATTCACTGTGATTAACCTGAATTCAGTTGCCCCAAATTTTTCATCCCATTTTTGAAGTTTTGTTTTATTCACGCCAGTGAGGTTTACCTTTTGTCTTTTGATACATTCTAATCTCTAAAAAAGTCAATATAATAAATCTTCAGGCAGGCTGTTTTCCCAGATGACCACTCCCTTGAAGGATGAAGGATTATATTACCTGAGTCAGGTATGATGAGGATGGTATCAGGAAGCTGTACCGAATAGAGAACTTTCCATTCAGCTTCCCACAAAGTGAGGCCAAACCTCCCAGCCTTCACCGGTTTCTTAATATCCTTCCAGACTAAAAGTTCGAAAAGGTTTATGAGGTGAACCATGAGAGCCTGTGGACTCTAAAAAACAAACTGAGGGTTTTAGAGGAGAAAGGTGTGGGGGATGGGTGAGCCTGGTGCTGGGTATTACGGAGGGCACGGATTGCACGGAGCACTGGTGTTGTACCTAAACGAATAACCTTGGACCATTGCATCAAAAACTAATGATGTATTTTATGGTGACTAACATAACACAATGAAAATTTTAAAAATAAAATAAAAAATAAAAGGGTTATGAGATGTCCTCCTTATTCACCAATGGAGGTGAAAGGAAGGTATGTGGAGTCAAAAAAAAAAAAAAAAAAATTCCCCAGGGTCTTCAGGGACAAGGAAAGTAATTTCTTTCCATGACTGGCTTCTCATGGCTGTTGTGCTTACCCATTGCCTTTGCTGACCTACTGTGAGGACAAGGTATTGAGAACAATCCAGAAGAGGATTTAGCTAGATTTCCATGAAAGAAGGCCCATGTGTCATCCCAATATTGTACTTTTGCCTTCCATAGAGTTAGACAGAGGAAAGAGTTGCCGTTCAAATTTCAGTGTTCTAGTTCCACAGTTGAGAGAAAGAGAAGAGAGAGCATGGGGTAGTCCTCACCCCTCAACTTCAGGAGGCAGCTCTAGTTCCTGTGAATTCAAGCAGGCCTGTGGATTAAAGCAGCCGCTGATCCTGAAGCTAAGTCACTCCAGAAGCTTGTGGTTCTTCCCTCCCGTGAAGCTGAGAGAAACCAGAACTGGCATTGTCTTGCTGCCAGATTGACTCAAATCCCCAGACCAAACTTCCAAACTTCCAGAATTGCTCCTCAAACTCATCAGCCTCCCACGGCCTGTCCCACCTGGGTCAGTTACACACCTGGCTAGGGTCTGGAGCCACTGGAACAGGCTCAGCTCGGACTCTGCTTTAGTCTGCACTCACTGCACCCCATCACTTACACCCCCCCCCCAAAGACCCCACCTCTTCTAATTGACCAGCGTATTGAACCGCGGAAAGCAAGGCATTGTCTCCCAGGGTAATTCGCTGAGTGATTTTGGAAGACCACCCGACAGGCAGACGCTTGTTGAACAACAAGGAGACATTTCCAATTAGCCGGATTGATTCCGGAATCCCTTCCTGCCACTGGCTTCAAGCAGGAGGAGAGAGATTTTCATTAAAGTGTCTTGGCCTCTAAAACTAGCCAAAGTCCAAGAATCATGGATTAATTTGAGAAACCTAGAATGACCTGCCTGCAAGCAGAAGAGGAAGGGCTTTCTGTTTCATGCAGTTTTGTTTTTTTTTTTTTTCCTTAGATTTTATTTATTTATTTATTTATTTATTTATTTATTTATTTATTTATTTATTTTTTTAAAGGATGGCCTTTTCTTTCTTTTTATTTATTTATTTATTTATTTCACAGAGAGAGATCACAAGCAGGCAGAGAGGCAGGCGGGGGTGGAGGAGCAGGCCCCCTGCTGAGCAGAGAGCCCGATGTGGGGCTCGATCCCAAGACCCTGAGATCATGACCTGAACTGAAGGCAAAGGCTTAACCCACTGAGCCACACAGGCGCCCCAGATTTTATTTATTTATTTATTTGACAGATCACGAGCAGGCAGAGAGGCAGGCAGAGAGGAGGAAGCAGGCTCCCTGCTGAGCAGACAGCCCAATGCGGGGCTGGATCCCAGGACCCTGCGATAGATCATGACTTGAGCCCAAAGCAGAGGCTTGAACCCACTGAGCCACCCAGGCGTCCCCTGTTTCATGCAGTTTTTTTTTTTTTTTTTTTAATGATCTCAAAAACATTTTATTAAGTGAAAAGAGCAAGTTTCAGAAAGTTATCTACTGAAAGAGTTAACTTACAAACTGGAACTGCTATCCTTAGAAAAAACTGCTTGCACAGTTGGCCTATGGTTAGAGTCTAGGAACCTGGATTTCAGGAGCAGTCCCCGTATTCTTTGATAAGAACGATGCATTGAGGGGCGCCTGGGTGGCTCAGTGGGTTAAGCCTCTGCCTTCAGGTCAGGTCATGATCCCAGGGTCCTGGGATGGAGCCCCACATCAGGTTCTGCTCTGTTTCATGCAGTTTTAATCACAGCTTACACTTCCTGAATTGTGAGGATGAAGAGGATGATGATGAGGGTAAATGATAAATTAGGAAGGTCGTTCAGAAATTGTTCTAAAGTCAAATCTGCCGGTTGGGTTCCAGTCTTCCTCCTTGGATGGGAACGAGGGCTCTATCCCCGGGAGGAGCCGGCCTTCGCTAGCCCCGGCTGGCCTGGAGGGTGAGCGCCCTGCAGGATTGCTCCCTACCACCTCCCGGAGCGGCAGCACCATACACGGTCAGGTCGGGCGACCAAGTCCAGGGCTACCAGTGGAGAAGGAGGCAGCTCCTCCCAGCCACCCTCCATTCCCTCCGCTCGGCCCCCCACCCCCCACCCATCGCCACCCCCCTTCGCCCCCCTCATCCAGGGAGTTTCCCAAGCATCCCAATGCTGAGTTTCCTGCCTGGGGGGTGGGGGGTGGGGTGGGGGGGTGGGGAGAGAAGGGGCCCGCGCAGATAAAAGGCTTGCAAAGGACTTGGGGAAAGCCACAGTGCCCTGGAGCTCCAACTCCCGGTTCCTCTCCTGCCTCTAGAGCCCTCGCCCCTCACCGCCCTCCGTGCCGCAATGAGCCTCCCGCCCAGCCGCGCTGCCCGCGTCCCGGGCCTCTCCGGCTCGCGGTGCGCGCTGCTGCCGCTGCTGCTGCTGCTGCTGCTGCTGACGCCGCCGGGGCCCCTCGCCCGCGGTGAGAGCGCGCGGCACGCGGCCGGCACCCGGGTCGAGCGTCCGCGGAGGCTGCGGCGCGGGGACGCGTCCCGGGCGGGCTCGCGGGGGGAGAGCTCCCCGCCAACCTGCCCCATAACGGTGTCTCTCTTTGTGCCCCAGCCGGTCCCGTCTCGACCATCCTGAGGGAGCTGCGCTGCGTGTGTCTAACCACCACACCGGGGATCCGGCCCAAGATGATCGCTAAGGTGGAGGTGATCGCCCCCGGGCCGCAGTGCTCCAGGGTGGAAGTCGTGTAAGTGCTGGTGCGCTGCGCCCCGGTGTCCGCGGTGGCCTCGACCAGAGGGGCGTCCCTCAGCCGGAGTCGTCAGCCCCCGGGGCTCACGGGCTCGGCCTCTTTTCGTTTCTGCAGAGCCACCCTGAAGAACAAGAAGGAAGTCTGTCTGGACCCGGAGAACCCGGTGATGAAGAAAGTCATCCAGAAAATTTTGGACAGGTACCCTGTCGCTTTCATCCTGGCGCTTTTTCATCTCTTTCGAGAGTTCCCGCTTCTCAAGGTCCTTATTCTCTGTATGGAATTTGCTGACCACATTCCAGGTCACGCTCAGAATACAAGTTCGTTCAGGAGAAAGGGGGGAAGTTGTTCCGGAATGTCCTGGGAAAACTCCTGTCACCAATTTCACATGTAATTGCCTAGTGGGTTCCACAGAGCTCATTACTGAAATGTATTTTTCTTTTTCTTTCTTTCTTTCTTTCTTTCTTTTTTTTTTTTTAAGATTTTAATTATTTATTTGACACAGAGAGAGAGAGATCACAAGCAGGCAGAGAGGCAGGCAGAGAGAGAAGGGGAAAGCAGGCTCCCTGCTGAGCAGAGAGCCCAATGCAGGGCTCGATCCCAGGACCCTGAGATCATGACCTGAGCCGAAGGCAGAGGCTTAACCCACGGAGCCATCCAGGTGCCCCATGAAATGTATTTTTCTGTTGTCAGTGAAGTCCTGGAGTCCGCCCTTTGCTGTTTTCATTGGTCCTAAACTCTGTGTTTGGAAAGCAGGTGGGAGCAGACAGGAGTGTGGAAACTTGGTTAAACTAATATGATTCTTTTCTCAACAGTGGAAGAAAAACTGATTAAGAGGAAGGACCATGCCTTGGAAAAGTTGTCCCGTTCCTTAGCAGAGCAGTTTTCTGAGTGTCTTGGGACCCAGTGAAGACAAGAAGGCTGGATTAATTTTCTCCAATGAGTTAGGCTTCGTCATAAATCTCCCACTTTGAGAGAAGGATGGTGGGGACGCACCTACGTTTGACCCTCAAGTGTAATGCTCAGCTCATGAAATATTTAATATAGTATTTCCTGCTATTTATTTGCTGTTTTTTTTTATCTGTCTTGCTATTGAAATCTTTAGCGATTGACTAAATTGTGAGTCAAGAACCAGTGGTTGTTAAGCTTTCGAGGTGACAGCTGTATTTTTAGAATATATCCCTTACAGTGTTACTGAGAAGGCTGTGGGTTTAATATGTGAATGTTATTTCATTAAAATGCTGGATGTGGAGATAAATTGTTATCTTCACGCCTCATGAAACGGGAAGTATTTTGGTATGGTTTCTTGAGGAATATGTTAAGTTTCCTTGCTTTTGACTCTGGGATGCTGAGTTATATTGCCTTAAAAAGCTGGTGTAACATGCAATTATCGGTGTAAAATGTATTTCTTTATTTAGAATTTGTAAATGTTCAATTCCATAAGGACGAGTATGTTCTTTTCCTATAATTTTAGACATTTGATGTCTTCTCAGTATGGCATAATGTCATGACTTACTCATTAAACTTTGATTTCATGGTGTGTATTAACCATTTTACTAGGAGTACTATAATTCTAGTCCCTAAATATATGATTTGGACAGATAAAGAAGCTAGGATATAGGCAAGTTCCCTATTTCTAGCTCTTTTATAGAAATGCATTGTTTGAATTTTTTTAGGAATTAAAGCAAACTTCACAGTGATTTATACTCATAAAGGTTCGAAAGGATATTTGAGCTATTTAAATATAGATTCACTTTTGTTTTCAAACAACATACACAGGTTAAGGTTTTTGCCATTTTGTGATAAAGAATTATCTATGCGTCACACTTCCATTGTGAAAATTACTCTTGTTTGTAGCACTTCTTTTGTACTTTGGGAAAAAAATAAAAGATTTATAAAATTTATTTATGTCATTTCTCCTTTCTTACACTGTTACAAAATTTCTATTTATTTTTAATACCAAATTATCTTAAAAATCACTATGCTGGGGCGCCTGGGTGGTTCAGTGGGTTAAAGCCCCTGCTTTCGGCTCAGGTCATGATCCCAGGGTCCTGGGATCGAGCCTCACATCGGGCTCTACGCTCTGCAGAGAGCCTGCTTCCTCCTCTCTTTCCCTGCCTGCCTCTCTTGCCTACTTGTGACCTCTGTCTGTCAAATAAATAAATTAAATTAAAAAAAAAAATCACTCTGCTAGTCTCTGGCCAGCAGAGAGGACCCTCATTTCCCAGGGACATTGCATTTGTCCCACCTTTCTCCAAGCTCAACCATCTTCTAGGTACTCCTCCAGGCACCTCTAGACAACCTCCAGCATTGTTTAGAAAACATAGACTTTAACTGGCTCCCTTTTCCCTAGAAGTGACATCAAACTTGCAAGGCAGGACAGATTAGGCTCTGTCTCATCTGACCTGTGATTCCTGCTTAAACGTCCTTTTCCCCTTGAATCAGTGTGGTCAGGAGCTTAGTTCCCTAACTGGGCGTGTTCTTTCCTGGGTCCATGCCTTTGTATTTGATAGAGCCTCTACCTGGAAGGGCCTTACCACTTCCTGCCTAGAGGAGGAAGCTTATTCATCCTTTAGAACTCAGTTCAAACAACACCTTTCAGGAAATTTTCCCTGACACTCCTTGAGGAACTCATGGCTTCTATCTTGATGTTTTGCTAGCATCTTCTAGATATTTGAGTTTCTTTGAATAGCAAATATTGGATTGGGTGCCTTTGTTTGTTTGTTTGTTTGAAGATTTCTTTATTCTGAGTTCTCCCAGATCATCAATCATATGTTATTCATCTCTGCATCCCCAATACCTGGCACAGATTGGCTTAATGAACTAATAAAGTATCCTGAACCTCAGGTAATCAGATAGTGCCCTGACATCAGTAAGCTGCTCAGTATGGTGTTCAAGAAATCCTAATGCCTTCACTCTCTTTCCTTCTTCGTATTTATAGGTAATCCAACAAGAGCTTTAGCATATGCAGTCCTCTCAACCTCTCACATCTACCCCTCACTTTTACCTGGCTAACTCCATCCTCCCTCTGAGGACAGCACTTAGGGCCTCCAACTGGTCCTTGCCCTTCCCAGATGAAGGCCTCTTTCATATCCTCTCATAGAACTTTGTTCTTTTCCTTTCTAACCTTTCGTCACTGACATGATTACAGAATCTATGGAGATGATCATTTATTTAGTGTCTATCCAACTTCTCTGTAAGCCTCATGAGGTCGGGGATATATTTATCACATTCTTCTTGTTTCTAGGACACTACCAAGTGCGTAGTAGGCACTTAAGCAGAAGAGGGGTCCAGGCTAGACAAGTACCACTGTCTCTAAGGATCAAAACAGCAATTTCATCTAAATAGCTCATTCTTAGGAAAAGCAAGAAAGTGGAAGGAAGGAGACTAACCCAATTGGCATGCATAAATACACATACCCCACTGGATTAATATCTTAGCTCATACTGACACATATATACAGTAGTAGAGGCTAATGTATTATTAGTATATCTATATCTAAATTAAGTTATTCTACATCTCTTTGTCTCTCTCCTTATATGTAAAATACCAATTAGATTCATATATTTAGTAACATTATTAATTAATGTAGTGTATTAATTATAGTAATACATTATTATTATATATTGTAGCTATAGGACAGAGAAAAGGAAAAAAGACAGGAAGATACAAAGATATGGAAAATTTCAGAGATGATTTGCTGACAAATTTTTTTAACAATAGAGAAAAAAACAAAATACCTCAAACATTTTTAAAGAAATCATTACACTTCTGGGGCATCCGGGTGCCTTTGTGAGTTACGTGTCTGCCTTCAGCTCAGGTCAGGATCTCAGGGTCCTGGGATGGAGGCCCGAATCGTCGGAGCTTGCTTCTCCCTCTGATTCTGCCTCTGCTCCTCCCCTCACTTGGGCTCTCTCTCTCAAATAAATAAAATCTAAAAAAAAAAAAAAAATCATTAAGCTTCTGTGATATTTTTTTACTCTCTCAAACAGTATTTTTTTTTCCCTTTAAAACTATAAATCACATACTACTATTAGGTAAACATTAAGAAAGCAAGCCAAATTACTATAGATGTGCAAACTATAAATTTCAGTGTTTTAAAAATCCCTGATTTGTCATATCAGACCTCAAAATACTCATTGAGTAAGTGCGTAACAATAATGAGTGAAAGCATATTACATGTCCTTTGAATAGGAAAAATGTATGTTCTGTGAAGAAATAAACATTACTGATTACTTTTTTCTTTGTCATCATTCAAGATCTTTATCTTTTTACAGAAGCAAGATTTGTAAGTTTAGTTTGTCTACAGACCATAGAATATGACCTCATATGTAATATTCTGACAATTCTGTAGGTCATATTCATACTATAATTGATTGTTCTATAAAGAAAATAGATTATTTCACTGACATATATAACCTATACAAGAACCTTGGTGAGAACTGCCACTCACTAATGATATTACTATTCATCCTACCACTAGCAAATTCAAGGGCTGACATATCTGGGGGAAATTAACCCACTGAAGCTCTTCTAGGGATATACTTATATTTTCCTCATACAAACTCCTAAATACTGCCCTCCCTCTGTTCCCCATCTAAAACTCACTCTCAGTTATGTATTCACTAGGACTTGAACAAGAGGCCAGCTAAAATATCTGTTACTCTCCAAACCATGTTTAATTAACGCCTTTCATTTTACCACATTTTCCTGCTTGCCTCTGGGTGGGACAACTTCACATAATCCTTCAATTCCTGAAGCTATGATGAGATCTATGATAAAATCTGACTAGTGGCTTTGGTTTTTTTTTTTAATCATACTTTTAATTCCTGCATAAGGAAAAGAATTGCTGTGGGTAACTCATATTGTCCATCATAACTTCAAGTCCTTCCTGGATGTTACAAATTGAGAAATTTACCACACAGAATGAGCACCTGGGGATTTTGATCCGCCTCCCTGACTAAATCACGAAAGACAAAGAGAATGCACATGATTCTGATTTTGGCTTATGGTCCCGGTTTACTTTTAGTCAGCAAAATTAATATGTTCCCGAAAAGGATTGTTCATACTTCAGATATGTGTCATGAAATAATGACATAGAAAGACCTAGAGTTTTTGTGTAAAATTTAGTTTCTACAAAGTCTAGAGTCCCATTTTTTAAATACTGAGAAATTATAAGAACTCTTCCTCCTCTGAAAAATCCACATTCTTAATAGAGGTGATTCTGCTGCCCCATAAATGTGGGGTATTGTTTCTGGCCTACCTCTGGGTTGAACAAAGAGAAGAATGGCTAACTCATTTCAACTGAATAGAGGCCAGTGATAGCTCCTTACCCTTTGTGGTGCTACACAAAGTCCGAGTAAGTGTGTTTCAGATCTAGTTTTGAGCACTTCAGCTATTTGACCTTGGCAATTTATTCAACGTCTCCATCCCTCAGTTTTCTCATCTGTAAAATCAGCACAAAAATATCTTTCTCACAGGCACTAAGGGCTAATCCTGGACCAAAGTAGATACTTGACAAATATTGGTTTCTTTCTCCTAATTCAAACTCAGAAAACTGAGACCTCCATAGATGAAGCGCCATGATTTTCTCCCCAAATGTATCTGCATTCTTTCTATCTATGCATGAATAATTAATGTTTAGTATACCTAAGAATTTGTTTCCACAAGTCTTTTTTTTTAGGAAGCTTCTGGAAACAGTGTATTCATACTCTCTTTATTTTTCTGTCATTCACGCGTTAGCATTCACCAACGTGTACGGTGTGTTTCGTTCTTACGTGTTAGCATTCACCAACGTGTCCGGTGTGTTGCCTTCTTACGTGTTAGCATTCACCAACGTGTACGGTATGTTTCCTTCTTACATCCATCAACACCCATTTATTGACAATCTTGTTTCATACTAGAAAGAGCCCAGGATCCTTATGATGTGGAGATGACAAAAATGAGCTTTCAGACTAAGTTAGGGACTTCTGATGGCAAATATTCTGAGTTCTGTCTGACAAAGCTCTACTTGAAATCTGAATGAAAAGGGACTAGATTCTTTGTAAACAGGGAGAAAGAGTCTTTTCAGGGGGACTCCCTAGAATCACACTGGAGAGGACATCAGTGTGGCAGCAGTTTACTGAGGAGTGATCTGAGACTCCCATCTGTCAGGAAGTAAAGAGAGGGTCGGGGAGAGGGAGAGAGAACTGCTGCTACCCCAGAAGATCCAGGTGATGGCTCTGAGAAGCTCTGGACCCTGGGGGAGGCTTTCCCAGCGATTCTGAATTGTGGCAAGGGAGCAGACCTCTGAGCTCCCCCCTGCTGACCGGTCACTAGATGTGGGCTATTTCTGGGAGGCGGTTACAAATTTGGGTGAGACACTCCCCTTGGGCCCTGGGCCTGCAGCCATCACGGGCAGCCGAGGGACACAGCTGTGGTGAGCCACCAGGAAGGAGGCTCCTGAAAGGGAATGAATCCGGTAGATACATCCCGGTTTCCGGGGCTGGGGAGAGGCAAGAGCCGGAGGTGGAGAAAGGGAGGAGAGCGGAGGTCTTGTGTCTTCACTTCTCTTTTCTTCTCTTTTCTTTTTTCCTTTTTTTCTTCCTTTCTTTCCCTTCCCAACTCTCCCGTGTCCTCACTCCCTTCTTCTCACTTTTCCCCCGTCCTACCTCCCTTCTGTTCTTCATGTTTTCCCGAGAAGTAAAATAACTACTGGAAAGAGGAGGAACAGGAGTCGAGGGTGTCCAGCAGGACGCGCCACCAGGCCCTCCCGGGTGGGCGAGGCAGGGGTGGAAGCCTCAGCCCTCCAGGGGTGCTCTGCCTACGCCCACCTAAATGGGGCCCAAGCAGCCTTCATTCATATACAGAATTATTAGAAATAAATTGTTGTTGTAGGCCACACATTTGGGATGGGCTTGTTCCACAAAAGTATCACTACGCATTTGATGTTCCGTGGATGATGTTCATAAACATAAAGGTAAAGTGAACGTCCTCAGGCCTGCGGAACTGTGCAGTGAGCGCCCCTACCAGCACCCCGGGAGACATCGCCCCTCCATTCCCCTCCCCCTGCGTCCCCTCCGCGCCGCCCCAGCACCCTTCACTTCACTTCTGGGCGGCATCCTGCCTCAGCGGACTTGCGTGCCAGACGAGTTAAGCTCTGGATCATTCTTATGAACTCAGAATTACACAAAAAATGTACTTGGTTTCAGCATATATAGGAAATCTTTTATTGGCCAGTATTTCAATGTATTGCTTAAGGTGCTTTAATAACAGAGCCCTAAGATTTTCTGTCCCGATTGCTTTTATGACTAATTTTTTTTTAAAAAAAGATTTTATTTATTTATTTGACAGAGAGATAGAGAGAAAGCACGAATGTAGGCAGAGCAACAGGCGGAGGGAGAGGGAGAAGCAGGCTCTTCTCTGAGCTGGGAGCTGCATGCAGACTCGATCCCAGGACCCCGGGGCCATGACCTGAGCCAAAGGCAAACACCCAACGGACTGAGCCACTCAGGCGCCCCTATGACTAAATATGTAAGTCACAGGTTATTTCCTGCATACTTGGAAGATGTCAGTTCAAAATCTTTTATGTAAAACAGAGTTAAAATATGTCTTAATTTTCATGGATAATGCTCCTCCTATGGCTCTAGATATTTTCTTTGAAAATAGCTAACAGGTGAGTTCTTTCGAGTCTTAGAAAACTTGCTAGTTTCCCGAATGACTCTATGACTCTGCAACTTATACAATGACATAAAGGAAAAAGAGATAAAATAACTTAACAGAATAAAATAAAATAAACGGTATGACAATGTCAGATCAATAAAAGGGCTGTTCAGTTATTTTAAAATCCAAGAACCCTCACACTAATTTCCTAGCATTCATTCAAATACACTATTTTGTATAAGCTGACTTCTTTAGGTTGAATAACTGATTTCAAAGTATCTTTTCAAGTAGCAGCACATTAGTATTGATGTCCCAATGGCTTTACACAAATATTTGAGGTCTCACTTCTTAAAAAGAAACAGTTCAGTGGCCAAGCCACACAATGAAGAAGAACTTTTAAACACCCAATACATAGTAGATGCTTAATATTTTTTGAATCAACAAAAACTAGCAAAACGTTATTTACCTCAAATGCCAACTAATGGGCTTGTGAAATTTTAGTGACTCAAGAAATTTGTTAATGCTTCCTCATGAACCTTGCTGACAATGTGTCTTTTGTGACAAATTTGTTGATTAAGACAATGACTTAATGATACTCTGCTACGTGCCTACCTCTTTCCTGGTACTAAATGAACCAGGAAAGAAAGTTGGATATTGTATGTAGGGAGAAAAAGTGTCCAGTGAAGCCAATAAATGTGACCAACAATCTGTGTTGGGGGTTATGATGGATGGAAAGAGAAAGATACTAGGATGCTTGAAAAAACATCTTTGTATCTTGCCCTGGAAATGGTTTTGAGTTTACATTTGAATAAAGATGTATCTGACTGGAGAGTTAATAATATTTCAGTCACAGTAATGAGGAAAGATGATAAGGTCATTGCTCAGGAAGAACTAGAAAGAAGTTAATTCTCCTTACTCTGTTTCCTGCTGAGAATTTCTCTGCCATTCACTCCCTATCTCAGCTTTTTCTTGAGCTTGTTTCTTGGACAATGAGTTTCTGAGTGAGGAAAGGTGGAAAATCATTTTAAGATATTCTGCTGTGGGGCACCTGGGTGGCTCAGTGGGTTAAGCCTCTGCCTTCGGCTCAGGTCACGATCTGAGGGTCCTGGGATCTAGCCCTACATCTCCCTCTTTGCTCAGCGAGGAGCCTGCTTCCCCCCACTCACCCCCGCCTGCCTCTCTGCCTACTTGTGATCTTTCTCTATCTCCTTGTCAAATAGATAAATAAAATCTTAAAAAAAAAAAAAAAAGATGTTCTTCTGCTAGACTGGAATTTACAAGAGGAAAGCAAATGGGGGTGAGAAGAATAAGAAATGCTCTTATAAACAGGGCCTATCTCCTTGAGTAGGTGTGGTCAGTCACTGTTAAACAATGGGGACATTGGCTTAAAAGTTAAAACAAGGGACTCCTGGGTGGCTCAGTGGGTCAAATGGCTGCCTTGGGCTCTGACCCCGAGGTCCTGGGATCAAGACTTGAATCAGGCTCCCTGCTATTTGGGAGCCTGCTTTTCTTCTCTCTCTGCTGCTCCCCTTGCTTGTACTTGCTCTCTCTCTCTCTGTCAAATAAAATCTTTTTTTTTTTTTTTTTTAAGATTTTCACTCTTTTTTTTTTTTAAGATTTTATTTATTTATTTGACAGAGAGGGATCACAAGTAGGCAGAGAGGCAGGTGGAGAGAGAGGGAGAAGCAGGCTCCCTGCTGAACAGAGAGCCCGATGCGGGGCTTGATCCCAGGACTCTGGGATCATGACCTGAGCTGAAGGCAGAAGCTTTAACCCACTGAGCCACCCAGGTGCCCCAAATAAATAAAATCTTTAAAAAATTTTGGAAAAAATAATTTACTGTATCCATTCTTTTGATTAAAAAATGTAATTTTGTACATTTGGATATTTTGAGAGTTTCTTCCAGAATTTTAAAGTTATAAAAATTAGGCCAAAAAATGGGAAGTTTAAAGAGTAATGTGTAAGATTCATACATATTTGTAATAGGAAGACAGCTTATGGCCCAAACTTTATCCTTTATTCGCAGCCTTCTAAATCACTTTTTTTATTTCGTAGGTACTTGGGACAACATGGAGTTTGGTTTGGGGATTGTGTCTGATTAAAAAGGAAAGAGAAACTTTCCTTCATGTGGTACACAGGCACTGATATACTCACTAACACTGTTCAGGACCCACTGTATATTGCATTATCCTACATCTCAAAGGATACCTACAGCATGCAAAGAAACCTAGGGCATGCCTTGGCTTTGGCAAGTCTGCACTCCAGCTGAGGAGGCAAGTCTTATAGAAGAAACAGAGATCCAGACAATAACACACACGAATGGGCATGTGATGCGTAGGTCCGCCCCGCGTCTCTGCAGGGCTTTGTCTGTATCCTGCAGGGTCTGAGATAGAGAACCATAATTAGGGTCTGAGAATCGAGGAATAGAGGTTTAATTATAATCTGTAAAACTGCAAAACTGGAAACACCCTCAAGGTCACCAATAAGACAGAGGTTGGACAGAGAATCGAGGAATAGAGGTTTTATTATAATCTGTAAAACTGCAAAACTGGAAACACCCTCAAGGTCACCAATAAGACAGAGGTTGGACAGAGAATCGAGGAATAGAGGTTTTATTATAATCTGTAAAACTGCAAAACTGGAAACACCCTCAAGGTCACCAATAAGACAGAGGTTGGACAAAGGATTGCACATGTGATAGAAAGTCATGCAGCCATTAAAAAGGATGTAACATTGTATATTAACTATACTCGGGTTAAAATTTTTAGAAGACTTTTTTTAAAAAATTATTTATTTATTTATTTGACAGGCAGAGATCACAAGTAGACAGAGAGACAGGCAGAGAGAGAGGAGAAGCAGGCTCTCTGCTGAGCAGAGAGCCCGATGTGGGGCTCGATTCCAGGACCCTGGGACCATGACCTGAGCTGAAGGCAGAGGTTTTAACCCACTGAGCCACTCAGGTGCCCCACTTTTTTTTTTTTTTTTTTTTAAACCTAGCATGTGATCCATCCTCGAGAAAGATTCATATGCATTTAAATAGAAGGTGTACTATGATGCACTTGGGGGCATATGTCTTTTAGGGCCATTTAGTCTACAATGTTAGTAAAGTTCTGTTTCATTACTGAAAAAAACAAAAGGATGGGACAAAACTACATTGAGGATACTGAAGGCGTATGTTTGAAGGACAAAAAGTAAACTACATAATGACCCCATTTCTATGAAAAATTCTGCGTCTACCTCTATATATGCACTTCTCTACCTATGAGTGATGTGTGTTTGTCTCTGTGTATATGTATGTGTGTGTATATAAGTGCAGATAGAATAGAAAACTAAGGTCAGGGATGCCTGGGTGGCTCCATCGGTTAAGCATCTGCCTTTGGATCAGGTCATGATCCCAGAGTCCTGGGATCGAGCCCCTTATTGGCTCCTTGCTCAACGGGGAACCTGCTTTTCCCTCTACCTGCTGCTTCCTCTCCTTGTGCGCGCGCTCTCTCTCTTTCTGGCAAATAAATAAAATTTTTAAAAGAAAGAAAGAAAACTAATGCCAGATTGTTACCAAAGTTACCCCTGAAGAAGGATGATATAGAATAAAGATGAAGAGAAAGTTATGACTTTTATTGTACATACATCTGCAGTGTATGAGTCTTTTACAATAAATTATATTACATATTTCCCTGTAATATTAGAAGTAAAAGAAAAAAGTAAATGTGCTGGGGCTTACTTTTTAGGGCAGGCTAAGGTGTCAGAAACAAGCAGTTTATTTTATAACACAAGGGGGGGAAGAATGAGTTTTTCTTCTACCTTCTGGATGAAATGGTAAATACTATATTTGGAAAACAGAAAGCCGCCTATAAACTAGTACACACTGAGCCTTTTATGGTTATTGGCTCATATTTTATCCACATACTAAAAACAAATCCTAACATTTGTCAACAACAAGTCAGGAACAACTGCTTTCCTTGTCAACCAAAAAGGGCGGCATCTTTATGTTTTCAGATACTCATAAAGTGTCTTTTAAGCCTATTAATTGCCTTATCAGGGCATCATCACATAGTTATACAGAGAAAATATGTACAATACTTCAGTCTTGTTCTTACCTCCCTAAGTGGGAGGTTATATTTGTCTAAAGGACATGGGGAATGAGGAAGGGAGGGGGTGGTGTGAAGGGAAGGAAAAATGAAATTTAGCAGGAGCCCTGCCCCGCCTGGTGTTTATCTGGGCTGGGCACAGCGTGACCACCCTTCCACTTGTGTGTCCCTCTATCCTCACCTCTCCTTCCCTATCTTTTTCCTCCTTACTGGCCTTGAGGTAGCTTGTATAAAAGGCATCAGGAGAGCAGGAAAAACCCCATTGCCGCAAACTTCTAGGCAACCCTACACTCTCACAGCGAGGTCTCCTGTCTCGAGGAACGACTCCAGCTTAGTCTTCTCCACCATGAGCTGCAGACGTAAGGCCACCTCCTCCTGTCCCGGCACCAGCCCCCTCCGGGTCCTACAGGGGCTGTTCCTGCTATCCCTGCTCCTGACGCTCTTTCCCTGGACTGCTGGAAAAAGTAAGAGAAACTCAGGGAAAACTGAGTCGAGTGTCTGCTGCCCTGCAGCAGTGTCTGGGGGAGAGTCTGCCCTGGTTCTCCTGGGGCTGGAGATGGGCATAATATTAATAGCTCGTAAGTGACGAGGGGATGTTGCAGATGTTGCAAGGACACTTAAGATGTGCCCCGGCACTCTGCTAAGATACTTCACAGAAGGCTTGAAGATGATCGTAGACACAGTGGCTTTATGAGAGAGGTAGAGTTAACAAATAAAGGGACTAGGGAAAACGTCAAGAGATAAGATCTCCGCTATAATCGTGACCACTAACTGAGCCACACTTTCTACCCTAGCTCCCAGTGTGGACAAGAAGCGGTTCGTTGAACTTCGCTGCATGTGCTTGAATACCGTCTCTGGCATTCATCCAAGTAACATCCAAAGTTTAGAGGTGCTCAGAGCAGGACCCCATTGTGCCAACGTCGAAGTGATGTAAGTCCCTGCTTCTGTACCATCGCCTTATTGGGTTAGGGAAACTCTCCACTTCCACACCCACTGACACTATTGTTTCCAGCCCCGTGTGTCCCTTCTAATGCCCGGGCACTCACAGAAAATTCCATTCTCTCTTGCAGAGCCACACTGAGGAATGGGAAGGAAATCTGCTTGGACCCAGAAGCTCCCAAAATCAAGAAAATAGTCCAGAAAATTTTGGAAAGCAGTGGGTCAACAGCTTAATCTGTTCACTTTCTGTCCAACCTCTTTATCTCCCAAGAACAGTAAGAGTTTGAAGGCTTGACTTCCTGGAGTTCTTATTTATCCAAAATACCTCTTCATATTGTATTAAATTTTGGATGTGTTTTCCATTCTGCCCCCCAAAGTCATGACTTTCTGAGAAGACCGGTTAATAGATGACAGAGAGAAGGTGACAATAAGCAAACTTACTTTCAACATATAATGTGGGGCTTGTTCTCTAACTCTTGGTTAAATGTGGCACTCTGTTTTGCATCCCTTTATCTAAAATTTTCTCTTCAAATACTTATATGTGCATTAAACCTATCTTGCTCTATACCTTTCTGTTAGACTAGCTATGCTCATGACGATTAATAGATTTCAGAATGGTTGATGATTTTCGGAATCACACAGATCCCAGAAAGGAGCACTTGCTCAAGAAACGTTTGTTGATTTATTTAAGCACTTAATAGAGTTTTTCAATGTCTTAGTCTTAGGATGTCTTGTTTCAAAGCATTTTCTGAAAGATTTTTCTAATGTTTATTTTAGGCTTCAAACTGTAAAAATAATAAAGTTGTAGAATGTGAGTCTTGTAAGCAGTGGTTACTTATTTTAAAGAGAATATATTTAATATGAGTAGAATAAAAAACATGATGAGGGGCGCCTGGTGGCTCAGTCCATTAAGTGGCTGCCTTTGGCTCAGGTCATTATCTCAAGGTCCCGGGATGGAGTCCCACATTGGGCTCCTTGCTCAGCAAGGAGTCTGCTTCTCCCCCTCCTTCTGCTGCTTTTCTCTTCCTGTCTCTGTCAAATAAATAAATAAATCTTTTAAAAATATGATGAAAAGCTTTAACGTTTTCTATTAAAAAACTCCAGCATTTTCAATATAATAATAATACAGGTTCTATATAGTGCTAAATGTTTTAACCTGACATGTTTGTATATATTTGCATTTACTTAATATCTCCATGGTTACAATTTTAGTATTAGAATCAACCTTGTAAATAAGTAAAATGAAAATGTAAACTTTATCAAACTTCTAATTATTGCTTTATAATCAAGAGAACTTTCATTCTTTTAAAAATTGTTTTTATTTGAATATAGTTGACACCCAATGTTGCATTCATTTCAGCATAGTGATTAAACTTCCCGATACCTTATGCTATGTCCACCAAAAATGTAGGCGTCTCATTACAACATTATTACAACATCGTTTCCTGTATTCCCTATGCGGTGCCTTTATCCCCATGATCTCCTCATTCCGTAACAGGAAGCCCGTGCTTTCTATCCCTCTTCACCCATTTTGCCCTCTCTCTTCCCCCTCCTTCTGGTATTTCTTAGACCCTGAAATTTACACCCACGCTCATCTTACACAGTGAACACGAAATCAAAATTGTTATTGCTTTGTTGTCATATATTACTAATTTTCACCAAACTGTTGGGGGGAAAATGCCTTCATTACCTTTTTATTATTATTTTTTTACACTTCAGTATTCCACAATCTAGCAAACAAAATATCTCATTGACAATTTATGACATTTTAATTTATTATAATAGCTAAACTTTATTGATAAATTTTAATACGCCAGACATATTGAGTGTTTTGTAGGCATGAATTATATAATTTTCACAAGATAGCTATGATCTGGTTAACACGACATCCTCTGCAGAGAGGATAATTGGGTTTAAATGGTTCTGTCAGGGGTGCCTGTGTGGCTAAGTGGGTTAAAGCCTCTGCCTTCAGCTCGGGTCATGATCTCAGGGTCCTGGGATTGAGCCCCGCATCGGGCTCTCTGCTCCTTGGAGAGCCTGCTTCCTCCTCTCTCTCTCTGCCTGCCTCTCTGCCTACTTGTAGTCTCTGTCTGTCAAATAAATAAATAAAATCTTTAAAAAAAATTTTTTTTAAATGGTTCTGTCATTTGCTAGTTGCATAATTTTGGGCAGGTTGCATAACCTCTCTGTGCCTTGGTTTCTTCGTCTCTAAAATGGTATAATAATATTGCCTATCTCCCAGAGTTGATGTGGAAGTTAAGAGTTAATAAATTCAAAGGCTAGAAGTAGTGCATGTCACACAAAGACCGGTATATAAATGTTAGCGACTATTTGTTATTGTTACTATTCGTATCCACAGCATTATAGAGAAGAAAACTGAAGTGCAAAGAAATTAGGAAATTTGCTCCAAGATCAGATAACTAAGTAAGTGACAGAGTGGGGATTTGAAACTCTGCTTTTAACCACCGCACTACTTTCCTTCATTCTTCTTTCTCTAATAAAGAGATTACTCTGTATATTATACAATGTTATTGGCACACAAAATACAACCTGATCATAAGTAGCATACTGTGATGGTTATAGGAGAAGAAGTAAGATCATTAACCCCAAAATGCACATGGACCTTGGAGAACACTCACGTATTAAGCATTCAGTTCATGAATTTTATATATTACAATCTTCTTTTATTATCTCCTCACCATAAGTTCAGTGCCTTAAAATGTTTTGTCTACAAAATAAAGGCATTTATTAAGTAATAGTTAACAGCAACAACAAATTTATGTGTATGTTTATATTTATATTTATATCAAAGCAGTAAGTGGAGATTACAGTCGTTTTCATTAGCTTTTCTCCAGTAATTCAAAATGGGGGCACCTGGGTGACTCAGTGGGTTAAAGCCTCTGCCTTCAGCTCAGGTCATGATCCCAGGGTCCTTGGATCGAGCTCCGCACCGGGCTCTCTGCTCCCCGGGAAGTCTGCTTCCTCCTCTCTCTGCCAGCCTCTCTGCCTACTTGTGATCTCTGTCTGTCAAACAAATAAACAAAATCTTTAAAAAAAATAATTCAAAATTGCTCAGACATCTTGTTTATTTCCCTAGTGGTTTGCTACTAAAAATCAACAGTGCCAGCTCCTGAGACATGACACAGTTTTTTCACTAAGCTATACCTCCTCAGAGGCAGATGTCTTTTATTTTTGTGCATGGATGTTGAACAATTTCATTTAATGCAGAGAAAGCATCATTTAATGGTCACTTACCACTTCCTGCAAATATTGAAATCCAGGGGTAAGGTCGCACAAAGCCAGGGTGCTGCCCCTTCATCCCCCAAACCATCCCTTTTATCTCTTCTCTTTGTCACTAACCCTATTTGGGATCTCAAGTTTTAAGGCAATACACTTGTCTAAGTCATAGCATATTCTGTATGAATCATTGCATTGGATGCTGGGTATTAAAAAAAAAAAAAAAGTGTAAGTCACACAGAATTGTCCTTGAAGAGATCATTGTCCGGCAGAAGAGGCAGATAGCTTAACAAATCATTACACCATGTGGGACACACACTAATATAGAAACAAGCTCTAACTACATAAAGAAACAACTCATCAGTAAGTCAAAGCCTCAGAATCATTTTCAACATGTATTATCTTCTTGTTTGTAGTACGTTATATCAAGTCCCTACCCATGTGCTAGAATAAGGTTAAACGTTATGATGTCTTACCTCGTAGAGCTTTCCATTTAGGAAGAGAAAACATCTAAACACTTCCAAATAGACACACAGACACACAGACACATGCATATACATCTGGTACATGAGTGCAGGCTGCCTGGGTGACTGTCTGTTGAGCATCTTGATTGACTCTTGATTTTGCTCAGGTCATGATCTCAGGGTCTTGGGATGGAACCCCATGGTGGGGTCCATGCTCAGTGGTGAGTCTGCTTGAGATTCTCCCTCCCTCTGTCCTTCCCCCCACTCATGTGTGCTCTCTCTCTCTCTAAAATAAGGAAATAAAATCTTTACCCCAAAATGTACAGGTGTGCGTGTTTGGAAGATGTGTGAGAAGTTGCAAAGGCAGAAGGTGCTAAAATACCCAATGGGAAACACAATTAGCTGTAGCCATCAGGAAAGGCCTCTCTGAGGACATGATATTAGGCTAACACCAGAAATTTCAATAGGACTTAGTCAGTTGAAAGGCAAGGGGTGGGATGCTAAGAGAAAGAACACTGGAGGCCCAGGAAGTCAACTGCACACCCTGCAGAGGTGTGGTCCTGCTGAGCATTCGGAACCAGCTAGTTGCCCACAGGGGGCTATGATGCCCTTCACTGCTATTAATCAGCATGAGGGAAAGCCTCTGGCTTTGAGATGAGGTCGTCCTTTGCCCTAATCAAGAGCCCAAGTCATCGTTTTTCAGGAAAGGGAGGATGTTCCATATTGACCTCTTGACCTTTCCTGCGTACAATTCTGTCGCCTGCCCTCCACCCGCACTTCTGAATCTTCCCCACACTCCCCTCCAGGTGCTCTGTGTCCTCCTGAGAGCATCACTGCTCTGGCGACTGGACAGCCTGCCTTAAACGGCCTGGGCTGGGTCACAGGAGGCTCTGGGGAAAGTGGCCTGGAAACTCCTTCTCCACCTCATTCTGGGCCCGGCCCCATGGAGAAACATCGAGGCACCAAGTTTTTAAAGAAAGAACGTGTTCAAATATTACTTCTGCAATTTTTCTCAGAGGACCATTTTAGCTGAGAATAACAGACTTTGCTCCCTAGAGTATACAGGATGAAGGCTCCTAGCATGGGAGAGATCAAGAGACTGAAGAAGACTTCCACATTCGGGCGAAATTCAAAACTGAGTCATCATCTAAAGATCAAAATACCACATTCAACTTTTTACCAGCAAGAAAACAATTACTAAGGACACACCTTGAACACCCACAGCCACCCAACTCAACTGTTAATCTATAACTGGAAATCTGTAGGAAAGGCAGGGGAGAGTATGCGGTGCTTGGAAAGTTGAGAGTTGAGAAGAAACAAAAACTGCCTCCGGTCGGAAGGTACTAGCCCTGTACACTGCAACATGGTGACCACGGAGAAGTCTACGGTAACAAGTGACAAAGGCAAGACATGTAAGCGTCAAGTACTGTTTCTACTGCACCCAGGAGCCTGTATATGAGTTCATGTTGGGGTTGTGGATCCTGCTTTCAGTGCCCAGCCAAGACAGATGACCTCAGGCTTCCTCCCCACCCCCACTAATCTTAGCTGGCCAGGGCCTAGCTCTTCCCAGAAGTATCCCAGCTTCCCCATCCTCCAACCCAAGCTTCCGGACCCTGGGGATAAAACGGGCCTGGAGAGTCTTGGGAGCCACTGGCCTGCAGAAGCCCCAGCCCCGACTGCCTTGCACTCTCCGCTTCTGCTTGTTCCTGCTGGACATGAGCGTCGGAGCACGTTCCCGTGCCCCCAGCCCCTGCCTGGGCCGGGGGCTGCTGCTCCTGGGACTGCTGCTCCCGCCAGCGGTGGTCGCCCTCCCCACAGGTGAGACCTGAATAAGGCATTGTGGGGTCAGAGGGAAGCAGAGAGAGAGAGAAAGAGTCGGGGAACCCCTCGGGATGGGGCTGAATCTCTCACTCTTTGAGTTCTTTCCAGTGTGTGGGGGCTGTGCCAAGCGCTGCCAGGGGCACTTTACTATGCAGTCAATAGCGCTCCTCCGAGGGGGTATGATTTGTGGGGGAGGACATGAAAGCCACTTTAGTACGGTTTCCCAAGAAAGAGCCCTAAGGTAAGTTTGGTGGTTCCCTGAGTCAACACTCTCTCTTCCGCTGTCCTCTCCCTGACCCAAGCCCCAGTGGACCTGGAGGGAGGAGACGAGGACCTGCGCTGCGTGTGTCTGAAGACCACCTCCCTAGTCCGCCCCAAGCACATCAGCAGCCTGGAGGTCATCGGTGTGTCAAGCTACTGTCCCACCCCCCAGATGATGTGAGTCTCGCCGCCTGCTTCTTAGCGCCTGCCGGCCCTCTGCTCCTCTCCCTTCCCCTGCGTGCCTAGGAGCCCCCCTCGGGCCCGCCCCTCCTCGCCGGCCTTCGCGGGGTCCGGCGTCCGCACCCTCCACCCCGCGTCTAATCACTCCCTCGTTCAAATCCAAGCCCTGAAAGGCGGGTCTCTTCTCTCCCTGGCAGAGCTTCGCTGAAGAATGGGAGGAAAATATGCCTGGACCCGAGTGCCCCTGTGTATAAGAAAATAATTAGGAAGCTTTTGAAGAGCTAGTTACTGGCTGCCTGACCCTGTACCTTTTCGACAGAGCATGTTTTTTATTTTAGTTTTTCCATGTTCAACCTAACTGTGGAAAAATCTTCTGAAGTTTTTATGATACTTCAAATTCTTAATAAACAAAATAAATCGACTTATGGTATAGTCAAGTTATTTCTTAATAGAACGAAGAAATAGCATCCACACATCATTTCATTAAAAAAAAAAATCTCCAAAATTTTAAGCAAAAATACATTTGAGGTAAAGTTTGGCTTAGTAAAGACTGGCTTCACTTGGTGTTATGCCTTGACAGATACAGATTTGCATATTTACGTACTGCATTACTTCTCTCATTTACATATTAATGTTGTAATTAGATCTGCCAGTAAAAATTAATCACACTTAACTGTTATTGGCTTTTTAAATCAGAGAAAGGCAGCTATCATAGGGTTTCACTCACGTGGAATGTAAGAAACAGCCCAGAGGATCATAGGGAAAGGGAGGGAAAACTGAATGGGAGGTCACCGGAGAGGGAGACAAGCCATGAGAGGCTCTTGACTCCCAGAAAACAAACTGAGGGCTGTGGAAGGGAGCTGGCTGGGGGGATGCGGTAGCCTGGGGGTAGGCATGAAGGAGGGCACCTGATGTAATGCGCGATGGGGGTTACACGCAACTGATGCATTGTTGAACACCGCCTCTGAAACTAATAATGTACGTTATGATGGCTAATTGAATTTAAATTAAAAAAAAATGTTTGGTTAAAAAAATAAGTTACTAGGTTTTTTTAAAATCAATCAATCAATCAGATACTACTTTTATCCTCTTAAGATTTACACTCTACCCTAGTATTAGACAAATTAATAAAAATGAAACTAAGATTCTCTACTACTTAAGAGAAATATGTGTATACTTTCCAGAGAATTACATTAAAATATTTTACTCTTTATCCATGCTTTGATAACGTTGACATTTCACAAAAGTGAAATGCTAAAAAATGGTTCTTATACCCACATTACTACCTTTCGTGAATCCTATATTTGGCAGGCCTACAGAGTTGGCTTTTATTACGTTCTATTCATATACCATGAGTGTTGTTCTCAGCCTGAAAATGTTTTGAATGGATTTTTTTTCCTTGGCATTCTCACGGTCAGTAACACTTTATTTGAAGTCATCCCCCATTCCATGAATCCCTTAACACTGGAGAAATCAAGATTGTATGCTAAACAGCTGTGGAAAGTAGGAGAAAAAAAGAAAAGAAAGTAGGAGAGGTTCAAGTTTATACTTTCCATTCACGCTTCAGGAAGATACTACTACATTTTGGGGAGAAAGGAGGTTGCTGCAAGATGGGCATGTTAGTTACCTATTGCTTCTATAACAAAGTACCATGAACATCATGGCTTCAACAACACAGATTTATTATCATCTGGTCCTGGAAGTCACAAGTCCAAAATGGGGTTTACATTCTAAACTCAGGGTATCCTCAGAGCTGCGTTCCTCTGCAGGCTTTAGGGGAGAATCTGTCTCCTTGTCTTTCTTACCTTCTAGAGCCTATCTGCTGTCCAGGGCTGGTGGCTCCTTCCTCCATCTCCAAACGACATCACTCCAACCTCTGTCTCTGTTATCACATTTCCTCTCTCTCCTCTGACCCTTCCACTTCTTATACCCTGCCAGTCTCTAAAAAAAAAAAAAAAAAAAACAAACAAACAAAAAAAAAACCCAAAACCTTTTGTGATGATATTGGGCCCACTTGAATAGTCCAGGAAAATTTCACCTCAAGATCCTTAACACATCTGCAAAGTCCTTTTTCTTCCCCTTGCCATATAAAGTAACATTTTCACACATTCAAGGGATTAGGGCATAGGAATTTCTGGGAAAGGGTGGCACTATTCAGCCTACCATTGTGGGCAGGGATGTAGAATCTAGTTGAGGCAGGAGAACACTACAGACCCTTACTCATGATTTCATGTCATTTCAACCTAGTCCAACCATATGTAGAGGTAGGATTGGTTTGCTGAGAAACAATTCATTCTCTTTGAGGGTGGTTGAGGGCCTCTGAGATGACCAGCTATTTAAATAAACACTATTTATAGAGGTTTTTAAAGTGCCAAAATATCATCTAAATTTCCACACCCACTTTGCATGATGGGAAATATTATTCCTATTGCAAAGTTGAGGTAAGTCTCAGAAATGTTCAGGAACCTCCCAAAGCCACAGCTGGGTAGAGGTTGAACAGATGCGTCTGACCCTCAGTTCCCTGTATGCTGCCTTTCACCCCGGCCATGGCCCTGTCTGCTCATTCTTCAGAGAAGAACTGTCCCGTGAACCACCCTTGGAGTTTACAAATGAAGTTTCCTCGCTCTTGGAGGAATACGAATGAACTCTGGGGGTAAAGGGAGGAATAGAACTGCCACAGGATTAAAAAAAAAAAATGAGTAGAAAGACACAAGACATTAGCTCCTTAGCACAACTGGAGGGTAGTTTATCATTCTCGAGAGCTGATGTGTCTTTTGGGAGCAAACGATGTCTTCCCACTAGTTTTCACCCATTTGGTGTTTTTCACCTTCAGTCTACCATAAGAAGGTCACCTGAATTCTCATTCCAAAAGTACAGATGCTTTCTTGCATAAAACCTTCAAGGTCCAAATCCTTAGCATGGCTCCCAATGATGGACACCGACTTCCCCTCTGTGCCTGAGTTTCTTCATTTCATTTGTGAAGTGAAATTGTATGAGCATCTACTTCATCAGTGACCACAAGGGCTTAAATAGATGACGCAGGCAAAACACTTCGCATTGTTCCTCCTGCAAAGGCTGCGCTTAAGAATTCGCACCCCATCCCAGCCAGTCCAGAGCGTGGACAAAGACATTTAACAGAGTGTCTCTTGGTGTGAAGTAGCAATAGCAGTAAAAGTTCCTTAAATCCATGAACTTTGGGAGGCAAAATATTGGAAGTGGAGTGTGGCTGGTAAGATTGTTTTTATCTTTGTTTATTTTCCTTTTAAGGCCCTCTTCAAACAACCTACTTACTTAGAGTCCATAATCTAAGTGTGACTCAAATGGCCCCAATGCTTTTTGCAAAAGTCACCCCATGCTAGTGCTTTGCAAATCTTCCCTTCAGAATTGCCAGAGATGACTTTCAAGTAGCTGCCTTTATCAACAATGGCATTGGGGGAAATTTCCTGCCAGGGGAAAGCCCAAATT
Organism: Mustela lutreola; assembly: GCF_030435805.1. NCBI lineage: Eukaryota > Metazoa > Chordata > Mammalia > Carnivora > Mustelidae > Mustela > Mustela lutreola. The sequence continues at coordinate 8,503,905 of NC_081290.1, read as the reverse complement.
AGAGAGCAACTTACTGCAGCTTCCTGCTCTTGGAACATTTATGGAGTGATAAAGTTTGAATGTACTTACTTTATGTTTTTTTGTTCCTGCAAAAAAGGTCCACACACTAGGCACTTACTGCACAGTCATGGACCTTATCAACCAAACAAAACCACCAAAGGATATTTTGCTCTTGGAAGGCATTCTGCATTTTTCTAAGTATTGTGTCTTTTTCTCCTGGAAAGGCCTTTGTTGTAAAAACAGTTTCCTCTTCATTGCATAGATCACCGAGGGTTTAATGGGCTTAAAAGCTACATTCAAATGCTTTTTTTCTTATAGAAGACAAGGAACACATTCTCATTATGGATGACGTTGAAAACATAGTGGAAAATATGAGGAAAAAATTTAAAATGAGTGTAATTTTGCCATTCAAAAATAATCTGTTTTTCAAAATACTAGTTATTGGATATTGGCTATAAAGTGAACTATTAATTTTCAATAAATCATCACTATAATTACAGGAAATTAAAGGAAAGAGTAATTACTTTATTGTTAGGGAACATTCCTGTCCCAATTTTGCAGGTAGGAAACCAAGTGCTGGGGTAATAAAATAAGTTATTCCTTGGTCAGAGAAAGAATGTCAGGCTCAGATTCACTTTCATATTTATAGGTAATGTGTGTGTAGCTATTCACATCATGTGTGTTTACACACACCGCTAGAACAAGTTCACAATACACTTATACTTGTTTCTTTCGGTGTGCTTTGTTATTTTATTTTCTATACTGTTCTATTTTTCCCACTTTTTAGAAATTGGTGGCCACATGCTCATGAAGTATTTCATAACCCACTAATGGACCATAATGTATAGCTTTAAAACCTTGCTGTAGTTCTCTGATTAAAGATGTGAGTTTTAACATGTCCTGTTGGAGGCCATATTCCAGTTGGCGCTTCTCAAGACACTCAGGTAGGGACAGGAGGTTCAGGACCAGCTGGATAGTCATGTCTCCTTGCTTGTGGTCCGTTTTCAATCTCAATCTGCAGGTGTGACCTGGGGTTGGAGTCTTTGGAAACCCCAAGAGGAGCCAGCTTTTGAGTAGCTATGACACCACACAGGGACTTGTCTCAACTGTTGAGATTCTCTGTCTTTTTTTTCAGCGTGGGGCTTCCTCTTATACTTAGTGCTCACTGCCCATTCAGCTTCATTCTTGCACATTCTGTGTGGGTCTTCATGTAAACTGAATCGAGGACAGAAAACATTGCTTTCCAGGAGTGCTTGGAGAAAGTAAACACATTCAGGACATTCAACTTGTTGTTTTATAGCCATTTCTTCCTCCATTACAGTTCTTCTCCTTATCCCTGGAGTAGCTGTCTTTAGCTCAGTGGGCTTTTTGATAAGGCAATCTTGGGTTACAGAGTTCCGACTCGGTGTGACCCGAGTCTCCCAGTTTCCTCATCCAAAAAACCAGGGCAGTAAAATCCACCCCACAGCTTGCTGGAAAAGGGTAAATCTCCCTTAGAACAGGACCCAGCATGGCTCTGACTTGGAAGTGGAAAATAATGACTAAGAGTTACTTTTGTTCTCGTTCATTGGGAATTTGACCCCATAAAAGCACGTACCACTTCCTATCAAGAGTGGCCACATCCTTAAGCTAACAAGTGAGCATTGAAAACATGGTGGACAAGCCTGAACTTACCCTACACAGAACCGCAACTCCAAGCGTGGGTGCAGATAACTACAGCAGTGACCCCTTTCTGCAGTTTTGTGTTCCTTGGTTGCAATTACCCACCCTCAACCGTGGTCTGAAAACTCTGAAAGCAGATGGTCCTACTTCTGACTTAGCATGGGAAGACCCAGAGTAGCCTAACACTAAGTCACCATGTGCATGCTCTTCACCTTGCTTCTTCTCATTATGTAGCCATTTTATCATCTCACATCATCACAAGAAGTAGGATGGGTATAATACAATACAATATTTTGAGAGAGAGACCACATTCAGATAACTTCTATTATAATATACTGTTATAGTTGTTCTATTTTGTTAATTCTTTTTTTAAATTTTTTTTAAATGATTTTTATTTATTTATTTGAAAGATCAGAAGTAGTCAGAGAGGCAGGCAGAGAGAGAGAGAGGAGGAAGCAGGCTCCCTGCTGAGCAGAGAGCCCGATGCGGGGCTCGATCCCAGGACCCTGAGACCATGACCTGAGCCGAAGGCAAAGGCTTTAACCTACTGAGCCACCCAGGCGCCCCATTGTTAATTCTTTTTAAAAAGATTTTATTTATTTGACAGAGATCACAAGTAGGCAGAGAGGCAGGCAGAGAGAGAGAGAGAGGGAGAAGCAGGTTCCCTAATGAGCAAAGAGCCCGATGTGGGGCTCGATCCCAGGACTTTGAGCTCATGACCTGAGCCGAAGGCAGAGGCTTAACCCACTGAGCCACCCAGGCACCCCTATTTTGTTAATTCTTACTGTGCCTAATTATAAGTTAAACTTTGTAAGTTTTGTCTTTATAAGTTATGTCTGTATTAGAAAGAACACAGTGTATATAGGATTCAGTACTATCTGTCTTCCAGGCAACCACTGAAGGTCCTAGAACTTATCCTTGGTGGTTAAGTGGGGGGTGGGCAGTGACTGTGGTTAAGAAACAAGTTTAATGTGAAAAATACAAGTTGTGTTTTCCACTTAGGATAAGAATTAAAAGAAATTAAATAACAAAACCACAATGTTTATCACCCAGCATTATCTATAAAATATTTAGGAAATATGGTGAGTGGAAGCCTGGCATAACTGTTTATCCTATAAAGAAAACAAGGACAAGAAATAAACTTTGGTTGTCACCTTGTGTAATATTTGTATCTTTGCTGAAGCAGAGCCATGGGAATCATGCATTATTAGGCAGTGTTGTGATGAAAGGTAGTAAATCTTAAAGGCAGAGCAGTCACCCAGCAGAGTTGGAGCAGTCAGTTCTTACTTACCAGCTGTGCTGGAGAATTGGTGAATTATGTTCGCAGTAATCCTAGAGACGAAGACAGGATCAATTGAGGAAAAAGGGAATAAAGCAGTGTATATCAGTCTCCAACGGAATAAAGATTAGACCACACTGTGATTATTTATCTGTTCCTTCCTTCACATCAAGGAATAAGGGTCTTGCCTCTTCTCTTCATTCCCACTTCCAGAAAAGTGCCTAACAGAGTGGGCACTAAATAAATGTTGGTTGATATTTATTCACTACGTGAAGGGAGGCAGTAATGAAGTTAGCACCATAATACAATGGTGCAGTTGGGGGCTGGATTAGGCACCTTATCAATAAAAAGTGGGTTGAACAAGAAAGACTCTGTTTTCCCACACCTGACTTTGTTAAGCTCAAAGATTTCACCAAATTATTCATAGACGTTATAACACATCCACGCCATTTACCCTATGGATGACTCGTATGACTCTTTAGTTAGAGTCACAACCATAGCTGTTAGGGAATCTGCTAAGTTTTCCCCTTGTCTGTCCATCCACAGTCTTCCATCACACACAGATGCTATAATATATACTCATTAAACATAATTTTACTGTGGATACTCACATTCAATGTGCAACCTATGCACACGTAAAGTACAAACAACCAAGTCATCCTTTCTTCACTTCTACCATATTGCCACCATATTTAATTGGATCTCATATTTCCTTAACGCCCTCCACCACTTCAGAAACGTCCATCAACAAACTGGCTCGGGCATACACCAGCAGAGCCACCCCTTTGAAAGAAGTATCACGCGGAATCCTCTGCCTCCAAGATTGACTGAGTATATGGACAGAGTCTAGGAAGCAAAAATAAAAACAAAACATTTCTGGCCAAAAAATTGAGAGATAATGAATATTGGAAAATACTGTGGACAGCATGCTCATTATCTAGTCTTTATGATGATTCACATTTACTACTTGAAATCTGTATCTTTATGCTATGCATTTTCTTTTGCAGTTTATACATTCATCTTCTGACTTCCTAAATTTGGTTTCCATAATACGATAAGGTCATAAGGGTGTTGCCATCTCCAAAACAGCTTTCTTATGTGATTATTTCTAAGAAAAGTTTTCTCATTTCCTTATTCTTTTGCAATTTTGGCAATCCTCTGCTTCTTCCTGTTACATGTGTCATCATGATGCCATTGATTTAGTGAGCAGAACGTTCAGGGAACAATTTTAAGAAAATGGAGATAAAAAGCAATTTATAAAACATTTAAAATCAATAAACCTAAAAAAAACCTGATAAAAACTAATATATCAAATGGTTCTCAGTGTTAACTAAATGATATTAAGTATTTGTAGACTGATTAAATCCACGGATGATCACGTCAGGAACAGGAAATTAAATGATCTTCCATTGCAGAAGAAAGCAGACAGGCTAAATAGTGTTAGAAACTGAACTTTATATAATTTCATATCTCCTACTTTAGCTATCACTGTGCCTTACACATATAGATGAACCAAAAAATATATGGGATAAATAGCTATTATCCATTCACCACCTACCCAGATCTTATACCTTTAATTAGATGGATCTACCCATATACCATGATGCAGATGGTCCTTAAAGTCCAAACATTCTGCTCCAGTTCCACTTGTGGCAGTCAACTTGGACTTCCTTTATTTAATTCCTGACCTTGTTCAGATGCTCCGGCTTTGAATATTTTTGTAGGTCTTCCTGGTGTTCTTTGGCCATGTTGGCAGATCATGGCCTCAGAACTTTCTAGAGATGTTGGTTCAGATTCATTTCTCTGGCTGCCTCAGTTAGATACTCTTCCTGAACTCTTTTACTGTAATTCGAATGCTCGCTCATCTGTATTCCCTTACGTCCCCAGAAAGGCTGATGCTGAGTGGTCAAAGCAGGCCAATGTAAGGAAGTCTAAACTGTTGCCAATCCTTCAAGGATGGTTTCCTGATGTCCTGACCTCAGGACACTCTAGTTACATACAACATTGGCCTGGAACCATTTGTTCATGCATTGTCTCAACAAACATTTGTTGAATGCTTTGTATGGATGAATTCATACTGGAGATGAGGACACAGAGAGAAATGAGATATGATGGCTTCTTTTCAGAGTGGGAGTATGTAAACCAGTGGTTCCAATAACACGATCAGTAGCCAAGGGTCAAGGTAACCTTGTTATGAACTTTCTGATGGAAGTGCCATTTGAAATGGCTCCTGAGTGTCAAGTAGACATCGCTGGGCCATGCATGTCTGCCTGTTCTGTATCTCTGCACTTCCTGCTTCAGCGTTAAACTTGGGAAAAAAAAATAAACTGCTTATTTTTGTAGTCATGTCATACCACAGTGCTTCTTCCTTTCATGCCTTCGGTTATTCGATCCTCTTTTTCTGGAATGGTTCCCTACTCACTCACCTTAGATAGCATTCTCCTCCAGAAAGCTTTCTCTGATACCTCCCACCCTTCCAACAAAGGGAATCAGATGCCCCCCTCCTCTCAGGACCTATAAATCTCTGTGCACTGGGGCTCCCTGGTTGAGCTCAGGGAGTTGAGAGATTGGTTGAGAGATGGAGCCCTGCCTCAGGTTCTGCCCTTGACGCAGAATCTGCTTGAGACTCTCTGTCTCCTTTCCCCTGTGACCCTCCTCCTGCTCTCCCTCATTCTCAATATAAATAAAAGCTTAAAAAAAAAAAAAAAGCGCTATGCATTGGTAAATGTCATGGACGTCCAGACAACTCCTTTTTTTTTTTTCTTACTCCTATAGATTGTGAATTTGGTAGTGACAGAAAATGTCTTTTTCCTCTGTGTAGCTCAATTTGTTTCTTAGCTTATAAGCAGTTGATAAATGTTGAAGGAATAAATGGTTAAATGGATTAGAAATAGAGTCAATAGAACTAACTACTTGTGTTGGCAAGTTACCTCTAGCAGAAATGTGGAAGATGAACGGTGTTGAGCCAGGCAAGAAAGAGACATCTAATTTAAGTGGCGAGAGAGAGAGAGAGAGAGAGAGAGAGAGAGAGAGAGAGAGAGAAAGGAAGGAAGGAAGGAAGGAAGGAGAAGTGAGAATGAAGGGAGAGAGGGTGGGAGGGGGATCTGTTGGCTGACACAGCATCCATGAATCAATCAGAGTCACCTGGAGGACATGGGTGTCCAAACCATGTCCTTTGTAATTTGTTTGCATTTCATGTGCTTTCCTCTGTGCCAGCTTCATCCTTAGGCAGACTCTCCCTGAGCACTGGGTCACCTCTGGATCCCCCTCTTTACCAGTTTGGCAGCCTAGGAAGAATTAAACAATTCTTTTCAATTCTTTTTCAATTGTTTCAACAAAAATTCAAATGTTTCTCATTTGAACAGACCTAGTTGACTTGTCCATCTCTGAATCAACCAGCAGGGCTGGGTGGCGAACTAAGAAATAGTTCATCCCCCTGAACTTCATGGACTGAGAGGGAGTAATTCTAGGGTGTGTTAGCAGGAAAAAGAGAAAGGGGAGCCCAACATGCAGTTTCTGAGGAGGCTGGATAGAGAGGCTGACCTATTCCTGGTACACCCTAATGCCTTTGGCCTCTAGGGCAGATGAATCCAGGAATTTAGTGTCATTTTCAGACATCCTCACTCTTCTCCCCTCAGAGCTGGAGTCAGTCCGTCAGAAGAGGTCATTTTGGGCAAGCTGGGAGTAGTCAGAGCTCTTCTGCCCATTCTTGCTTGCCAACAGCATGGGTGGTTCTCAGGATGGAGCAGTGTCTCAGCTTCTGTGCCCCCCAAAAAGGCAGAACCTGAGTCATCAGCCTGCCATACAGGCAGATTTATTTGGGGGAAATGTTCCCAAGTTTGGGGCTGGAGAACTGGGAAGAGTGAAACCGAGTGTAGGCACCTTTGGGGTTGAGTCCTCCTGGGGATCTTGTGAGAAGTCATGCAGAATATCTGCCTAAACCATGACAGAGGAGGAAATAGTTACCATTGCCTCCTCTTCCTTATTGGCAAGAGATTTTCCATGTCAGTGACAGAGAAACTTTGGGGCAGAAAGTTACCTGGTGTGGCCAAGATAAGAGGTGTAAGTTTACAATGGTTTGCTTTGGGCTGCTGCAGCCACGACCAGGGCAAAGCAGTGAGTCCAGAGGGTGTGAACATTCTGGATTTTATTAACTGTCAATCCCAAAAGATTTGTAATAATTACAGGGGGCAAATGGAACTTGACCACCAGAGATGTCTCTTAAAGACTCTTCCATTCCTTAAGAGTTGTTGCTTGTCCTGGCTTAAAGAGTGTTCATTAAAAACTTGGTGTTTAGGGGCACCTGGGTGGCTCAGTTGGTTGAGCCTTTGGTTCAGGTCATGATCCCAGAGTCCCAGGATCGAGTCCTGCATCAGGCTCCTTGCAACCGTGGAGTCTTCTTCTCTCCCTGACCCTCTCCCCTCTCAAGTTCTCTCTTCCTCAAATAAACAAATAAAATCTAAAAAAGCAAATAAACAAACAAAAAACAAAAAAAACAAAAAACAAACAAAAAACAAAACAAACAAACAAACAAAAAAACCCAACACACAACTTGGTATTTAACTCTTGCAGAAGTAATTGGCTTAGAGAGGCACATATTCAAATAAGAGAATGGACTTGTTTATTGTAGTAGGTTACAGCAGTCCTGTGCTTATAAACATATCTGCATTTCAGATGAGAAAGATTCATGGATTTAAGTGGCATATTAAAGAACATATAACAAACAACCCTTTCTTTTTTACCTCATTTCCAAAAACAGGTGATGTGAGGTTATTCCTGGAAGTTAAACTCCACAAAATCTTCAAGTGTTATTGCTTCTTGACATGCTTCATTTACTCCCATTTTTTGGCAGCTTCTGTAGATAAATAAGAGTTCTGATCTCCCTGAACACCCTCATTGACGTCAGTCTTGGGTTGGGTCTGGAGATCATGTCTGTTTTTCTTTAGTTACATGAAATTGAGAGATTCATGCAGCATGATTAGTGCTGAAGTCAAACTCTTTAAGCCTCTAACACATGACGAAGTGTCCGATCTGGAGCAGTGGGTATTTCAGCTTTTCATAGCTGAGCAAATATGAACTCAACAAATCTGAGCAAATATGAACTCAACAAAAATTCTTTTTTCCCCCCAGGAAGCTAGCAGTAAAGCACGCATGTCCACTGATTTCATTTGGGTGATACTCTAAATAGATTTTAAAAGAGCAAGTTTTAAAAAAAACACCCTTTTTTGTGTGTTTTGAAATAATTTTAAATTGACAAAATTGGTTAAAATAGTAGTTTTCTGTACTCTTTACTCAGTTTCTCCTTTTGCAAACCTTAGTAAGGTGACATTGCCAAAGCTACGAAACCAATATGGGTACATTTTTACTAATGAAAACTCCATACTCTCCTGGACTTCGCCAGGTTCTCCCCTCACTGTCCTCTTTCTCGTCCAGACCCAACCCAGGAGACCACATTGAAGTTCACTGTCACCTCTCATACTTCCCTCTGAACTGTGACTCTTTCTGAGTCTTTCCTTATTTTTCATGACCTTGACATTTTTGAAGAGCTCTAGTCAGCCATTTGATATTCCTCAATTTGGGTTGGAAAGACTTTTTTTTCCTGGTGAGACTGGAGTTATGAACTTTTGAGGAAAATACCAAAGAGTTGAAGTGCCCCTTTCATCATATTGTATCAGAAGGCACATGATATCCACTTCACACTGCATTACACCATTAACCTTCATCCTTTAGTTAAGGGGATGTTTGTCAGATTTCTGCATGGTCGAGTGACTAGTTTCTCAAAATTGGACAATTTAAGAAAATAAAACAAGCTATGTGAAAGAGTTGTAACAGGAGAGTTATGTAGAGTGAAACAAAACCATGCAGGTGCATGATCATTCTATTATGTCTGTATTGTAGAAAAAGTAAATTTGAACTATTCAGCTAAGGGAATAACAGTTTTTTTTATTTTTTTAAATTTTTATTATTTTTGTTTATTATTTTTAAGATCTTATTTATTTATTTATTTGACAGAGGGAGAAATAGAGCACAAGCGAGTGGCAGGCAGAGGGAGAAGCAGGCTCGTCACAGAGCAGGGGGAGGACAATGTGGGACTCGATCCCAGGACCCTGGAATCATGACATGAGCCAAAGGCAGTTGCTTAACCAACCGAGCCGCCCAGGTGCCTTTTTTTTTTTTTTATTTTTGTTTTCAGAGAGAGTAAATACATGGGGCAGAGAAAGGGCAGAGGGAACGGGAGGAAAGAATCAAGCTCAATGAACCACATAGAGCCCGATGAGGGCCTTGATCTTACCACCCTGAGATCCTGACCTGAGCAGAAACCAAGAGTCCTATGCTTAAACGACTGAGTCACTCAGGGGTCCAAAAGCAGCTCTTTTTTTTTTTTTTTTTTTTAAATCACTCCTCTCTAGAAATTCTTAACCACGTATCACAGAGCATCTTTATCATAGCATAATGGTTCAAGGCCATTCTCTCGGAGTTTGAGTCCCGGGCTCAACATCCTGGGATGGAGGGAAAGTTACTTCATCTCTCTTCACCTTAGTTTCTCTATTTGTAAACTTAAAGCCCCATAAAGATAACTTTAAAGTCTCATATCTACTTCACAGCGTTGTTTGGAAGATTGAATGAGTCAATATTTGTAAAACTCTTAGAAAAGCTCCTGCAGTTTGCACAAAACAAACATGCTATGCCTTGGGGTGGGTGCAGGGGCTTAGTAATTTGCTCATGGTATGTGGCAACTAAATAAAGGAAGTGGCCTCTTTCATATTTACTCAAAATCCTGTAAACCCTTCTTTGTTCGCCACTATGTTCATTGACGGAAAAAGCAATTTTTTGGTGATTTTCTTAAAGTTTGTTCTGTAGAACAAACAAAAGAGATTATAGGGAAAAAGAAACTCTTCATGTCTCTCTGATTCTATAAACTTCATAAAATGAAACTGTTTTACAAGTACAAGTAAAAAATACATTTTTCAACTTTTAAAAAATATTTTTGGGATTCTGAGCCAGTTTCCCATCAAATCCCACAAAACAATTTATAACAAGAGAAGAACCACAGCTTTAATTATTCATAAGCTAGTAACATATTGACAACTTTTTTCTCACTTCTTACTGCTTAAGACAAATTTTAATCTTTTAATATTCTAATTTCCCTCATTTTCCCTCTCAGAAGCTAGAATGTCTTTGAAGGTAGGCATTCATTTTATGAATCTTTTCCAACCAATGACATGGAGAGTAAGTCAAACTCCATTTATAGATGAAGTGATTGAAAACAGTGTTGCGTTTGGCTCAGGTCCTGGGATAGAGACCTGTATGGGCTCCCAGATCAGCAGGGAGTCATCTTCTCCCTCTATCTCTGCTTCTCCCTCTGGTAGCACTCCCTCTCTGTCAAATAAATAAATAAAATCTTAATTAAAAAAAAAAGAAAAGAAAAAGGAAATAGGACTACAAAATTAAATCAGTCATAGATCTCAACAGTAATTTTTTTTTTTTTTAAATCCTGTGTATCGCTTAGAAGAGTACAGATGTGCCTTCTTTTCAGGAATCCTAGTACAGAAAATTTTAAACGTGAAGAGAAAAATTAGGGAGTGACCCTTTCCATTACATTTTTTTTTTTTTCTTTATGGAAGGATTTACAACAGGTTGAGTTTCTGTTTAGGCAATGCTGGGAAAAACTATCTCACTTAACGAACATTTATAAAGTGCTTAATCTGTGCTGGCTCCCACAAATGTTGACTCATTTCTCATAATTACCTTGGGGTAGACAAAGAAATGTTTAATAACTACAAGTGATAGGTGGCAACCGGAGGTAAGCAGTTTCGCTGCGCGCCCAGTGGCGGGCTACTTTGTGCAGGCGTGTTCCCTACACGGGGCTGCCTGGAGCCTGGTTCTTAGAGACCCACACCCCCGCCAGACGCCATTCCTGTCTGCTCCCGGCGCCCCCCACCCACCCCAAACCCCAGCCACGCTTCCCATCGGATTCCACGCCTCCAAGAATTCTGAGCGCACCCTGGAGAATTATTACACTCCAGACCTCTATACCCCATAGTGAATTAGTAAGAGTTCTCTAACACTTCTGGTGCAAAAGTAGTCAAGGTGTCAGGTTCAAAGACTGAAATCCCTAGTCAGAAAAGAGAGACACGTCATCCCTGCTAGAGAAAGGGGGACCAACATCGAAGGTCCCCTAGCACAAGGAAAGGGATTCTGAGCGTGATCTGGCGGTTCGTGCTTGATCCGCACACAGCGGGACCAAGGGAGCTACACAGCAGGCGCCCACTCCCTGGGAACTGGGTGCCGTCTTGTCCAGAGAAGGACCAGAGGGGGCGAATCCCGCCAGCCTGCCCGACTAGCCCCTCTACAGCTTTGACGGCCTATTTCGTAGATCAAATCTGAGCCCTTCTTGCGTTTGGAAAAGGAGATGTCCCCGGAACCTGGGGAGTTCCCGCCTCTCCCGGGGAAGAGGGACGCTCAGCAGGGTCCAGAAAAGAGGTCAGGTCAGCCCTCAACTCTGAAAAAAATCAACACTGGAATCAAGTTTAGACCCTGATCCCTCTTCCCACCAAGTGGAAAACGCGAGCAACAGGATCTGAGCGTGGTTTGAAAATACACCAGAGCCGGCTCGGACACCCCCTCCGGGATCCGAGACCGCCGTCGCTTCGGGCGCGCGGAATACGCCGAACGACATCGAGAGACAGTACGTAGAGATAAAGGATCGTTCAGCAAATTTGCCCCCTCACTGTCCTTAATTCCCCCGAAATTGATAACTATAGAGGGAGAACTCTCGCCCTAACGCAGTGCCGCAGCCCTTGTCCGGGGCGCCGAGATCCTCTCCCTCCCGGCTCCCCGGGACCGCTGGGCGCCCACGGTGCCCCCTGCGGGCGGCAGCGGCACGCGACGGCCACTCCCGCCCCTTTTGGGGATTTGGGCGGAAAGACGGCGTCCCCGACTCGCGGGGACTCGGGGGAGGCCGGGCCGGCGGGTGGCCGGGCGGGTCCCCCTCCACCGCGGGGCGGGGCCGCCACGACCTTTCCGACCCCGGAGCGACCTGCGCTGCCGGGAATTTCCCCGGCCCCGGGCTCGCTCACCTCCCCGCGCCGACCGGGCATAAAAGCGGTTCTCGCGGCTCCGGGAGCCACAGAGCCCGCTCGGCCCGCGCCCGCTCCCGCTCCGCAGCGCCCGCACCGCCGCGCCGACTCTCCGAGCTGAGCCCCATGGCCCGCGCCGCCGCCGCCCCCCGCGCCCTCCGGCTCCTCGGCGCCGCGCTGCTGCTGCTGCTGCTGCTCCCCGCCGGCCGCCGCGCCGCAGGTGACACTCGGGGCCGCGGCCCCCGGGCGGGGCGGGGGCGGGGGGCGGGGGGCGCCCACCCGGGACGCCGCGCTCACCCCGTGCGCTCTCCCCGCAGGGGCGCCCGTGGCCGCCGAGCTGCGCTGCCAGTGCCTGCAGACCGTGCAGGGGATTCACCTCAAGAATATCCAGAACGTCGTGCTGACGCCCCCGGGACCCCACTGCGAGCAGACGGAAGTCATGTAAGTGACCCCCCGCGCCGCTGAGCCCCGGCCGCCCCCCTGCCCCGCTGCCCCCGCCCGGCCGCCCGGCCGCAGCCCCGCCGACGCGGACTCTGCCTTCTCTCCGCAGAGCCACTCTCAAGAATGGGCAGGAGGTTTGTCTCAACCCCGAAGCCCCCCTGGTCAAGAGACTCATCAACAAGATGCTGAACAAGTGAGTTGTCACCACTCCTGCAAGTGCCCCCGGCAGTTTTTATCAAGGGTTTAGCTGAAGGACTGAAAATCGTTATTGTTTCACAGTGGGATTTGCTAGTAAGATCATTCATTTGCTCTAGTGCCAGAAGGATATTTCCAGTGCCTTCAGTCCCCATGCAAATGAGTGTGGGTACACCTGCTTTCATTAAATTCTGATTGGTGTTAGTTATATTAAAAAGTTTCCACCTGTTGAAAAACCCAGGCCTATTCCTCCCCCCCCCCCCCCCCCAGTTCCTTCTAGGCTTCACATCTGAAAAGCAGAACTCTTGGCTTTTCTGCACCATGGGCCCTAAAGCTTAGAGGTCAAGAGCAGACACTTTGTAGTGACCCTGCTCTGGGAACAAATCTGGATTCTACCATCTATTAGCCACGTGACTCAAGGACAATTACTATTGTCCTTTCTGTCCATTCTGAGCCACGTGACTCAAGGACAATTGCTATTATTACGATGATGATGATGATGATGATGATGATGCTCTAAAGCTTCAGTTAGGCCCCACAGGCCCCCACCTGCGTTCCTAAATAAAAGCATCCAAGAACTTAGAGGTCTCTGCTGCACAGCGTAGGGAATAATAGCCTTTGGATGCTAGGCTGGGGAGACTAGATTTAGAAAACTCTGGAACCTCAGGGTCAGGACAGGAAAAGAGGGCTGTGCTGGTGGTATCTTCCCTTAGCAGCTACAAAGGATGACATTTCTCTCGTTATTGGGCAGCTCCAACCGACCAGAGGAAGGAGAAAGCTGATTGGTGGCTAGACCCGGATCAGGCCCCGCCCTAACAGGAATCCAAGAGGGAAGGTGGAATCATCAGCTCCCAGTTACCAGCTCCACCTGAACTGGGCTTAATATGTTTGCGCATCTCTAGGAGAGTTCTCCTATTTATTTATTTATTGGTTGGTTGGTTTATAAAGATTTCCATGTTAATATTTTACACATAAAATAATTAGGATGTAATTGAATCTATTTGTGTACTGTACCGCTATTTTTATCTATTTTATGTTAAACCCAATTTAGCTCGACCTGGATTCTTATTTAATTTGAGGGTAAAAGACTTGCAAATATTCTCCAATCATTAAATTAATACTTCTGGTGGGCCCACGGAATGCCAGTCACTGTGACGGAGGCTGGGGAGAGAGGGGGATCCGAGCAAAGAGACGGCGAGTTCATTGTCAATTTGGGGAATATATGTGTACATCTACTTTTGTAATTGTTTAAAAGAATGTCAGCTATTTATTGAAATAATTTCACAGTATGTGGTCAACATTTCTCATGTTGAAGCTTTAGGAACTACAATGTTCTAAATATCCTTTGGACATTTTATGTCTTTCTTGTAAGGCATAATGCCTTGTTTAGTCTTAATTATACATTGTTTTTCTATGTCTTCTAACAGAGAAGTTCAAATATTTATTGCTGTTTTTGCAAAAGAACTTGAAAATAAAGTATCTCAAAGTAAAAAAAAAAAAATGCTTGTTTCATTTAGTGGGAAAAGGCTATTTTTACTGGATAAGCTAATGATTTACACCAATATTTCTCAACCTTCTAAAAAAAATTTTCCTCCTGGGCATTTAATATGCTACATTGAGTAAAGGAAATAATTTAGGCTTAACTTTATCTGATGGTAGATATCACTCACCTTGAGTTTCCTATACCCAAGAATGGGCTTTTTCAAAATGCGGGTTTCCCTTTGCCCCTCAGTGTGAGAGTTACTGGTATATATTACCGGTTTTTGTTGTTGTTGTTGTTGTCTTCGTTATTTAGAGAGACAGTGAGACAGCAAGAGAGCAAACAGGAGCAGGGGGAGAGGGAGAAGCAGGCTTCCTGCTAAGAAGCAAGCCTGAGGCCATGGTCTCAAAGCTTTATTTGAAGACACTGGGATCATGACCTGAGCTAAAGGTAGATGCTTATCCACTGAGCCACCCAGGTGCCCCTATTGCTGTTTTGTTTTGTTTTAATAAGGCGCTCCTTTCTACTCTACTACCTAATCTTCTCTCCTCAAAAACATTTACATTCTTGTAGCACTCTTAATAAGGACCCTTATTTCATTGCTTTTGCTAAATGATTTTTCAATTATTGACAAGTTAGTGAAACTGGCTGTGAAATGGTGATAAAGTGGATTTTTTCCTTCAAAATTCAAATAATTTGTGTCACCCATAGAAGCACAAAGAGTGAATGATTGAGTACTTCACCTATGAAAAGATCTAACTGACTTTGGGGTTCAATTTTCTAACTTTCATTTATAAGTAACACCACTGAGTTTAATGTTATTCCAATTCTTTATACCAATTTGTCAAGTAGAACAATTTTGAGATTTGAGTCCCTTGGTTCCCATCCGTCTTAGTGCGTTTTTATGGAACCTAATAGATTGTCTAACCTGAGAAAGTTTTCTGGTCTTGGTATTCAAAACTGTCCCCTGGAAGATACCAAAACTCCAGTATTCCAAGACAAAAAGGAAATTTTTTTTTTAATTTTTTTTTAAGATTTTATTTATTTATTTGACAGAGAGAAAATCACAAGTAGACGGAGAGGCAGGCAGAGAGAGAGGAAGGGAAGCAGGCTCCCTGCTGAGCAGAGAGCCGGATGCGGGACTCGATCCCAGGACCCCAAGATCATGACCTGAGCTGAAGGCAGCGGCTTAACCCACTGAGCCACCCAGGCGCCCCAAAAAGGAAATGTATATGTAAAGAGAAGAATGATCCCCATAATCTGAAACCACACTCCAGACCTGAAAAGGAAGGATATTTGTGGATGTGCAGAGTGTGCTTGTCCCTGAGTAGAGACTTATTCAGGAAATGGTGAGCCTTACTTCAGCAGAGGCAAGAAGACAGGGCTTGGTCCCCTCAACATCTGAGATCAGGTTCTAGTTTGCCAAGCAGCTGGGTAAATAAGGATTTTAAGTAGCAAGAAACAACCTCTGTGAGCTTTTTCTCTTTGAGGTTAAAAATGGCAACCTCTTTATAACTCCAATGTTCTTAGTTATCAATGAGATCAGAAGGAAGAAAATTTGTGAATGGTGCAGAAGTAAATAAATGTCAACCATTCTAGGGGGCTCTACCAATGCTAGCCTTCCCTAATCCCAAGTGAAGGGACATTGGAAATTATTTATAAGGGGAACCCCCGAAGGCTTCAATAAAGCCCTCACTCCTAAGACTAGCCCTTATTTTCAAACATTGGCTTGAGCTTGTCGTACTGGCCACTGAGCTCTTTCTTGTCAATAAGGAACATGCAGCATGGAAAAGAGAAAAGAGATATTCTCTTCCTATGGTGGTTAAGGACATAGTTTTCAAAGAATCAGATAGACTTTGGATAAATCCCAGCTGTATCGCTTGACCATGTGCTCTTGGGTACATTTCTTGACTTTACCCAGCCTTGTTTCCCCTATAATAGAATGGAGATAATAACATAATACAATTTCCGAAGTTATTTTAGGGACTAAACATGATTGGTGGCTCCAGAAATCTGCCATTGGTCCTCAGGCCAGTTCCATGAACATCATCTTAATGTCTGTCCTGGGTCAAGAGGATATGTGCTATGCTTTTCACACCATACTGCCCTGAGACTTTGCAGGTACAAGGCAGTCTCCCATTGAGGGTGTTACGGTAGGAAATGGGACAAAAGGGTGTGTGAGGTGGTGGTCATGAAGTGAAGTAGGGAAAGGATATGGGGTGATACGGCATAGTTTCCAAAGGTCATCAGCAGAAAACAGCAGTGACAACATTGACTCAAGTTTCTTGAACAATGTTGCCTAAGGAGGTAAACCCAGAAAGAAGGAAATATGGCTGATCCTACTATGTCATTATGAGTCCTTCTTTTGAATGCTATTGAGATATCCTCTCAGGACTTCCAGACATGACTGGAAAGACAGTGGGGGATGGTGAGGTAGCACACCTCAGTAGTACAATGGCCAATCCAGAATAACAGGTGATCTGTTTCTCTTTCTTTTTTCTGACTACCCCCACAAATAATGAGAGGAAGATCTTATCCTACCTTCACCGTTGATGCCCCACTCCATATTTCCTTCACATACCAATGACTTCCACAGTTGCAATGGGCAGCATCTGTTCTTGCTGACAGCTTCCCAACTCAAGCTCCCCTATCCTTCTGTTCCACTTCCTGAGGGTTCTCTCCATTTGGGTTTGGGGAGGCGGGAATGAGGGGGAGAGTTTGCTTAGCTCAGAGACAAAATGGCCCCTGATATTTATTTATTTATTTATTTATTTATTTATTTTTAAGATGGCCTCTGATTTACTGCCTTCAGAGGCCAGTCTCATTGAGGTGCAGGACTTACTGGATGAATATTCTATTCTCCAGTCCCTTGACTGGACAATTCCAGAAGTTACAGTGTAAGTGTGTGTGTATATGCATGCATGTGTGTTTGTGTGTGTGTGTATGTTTTATGAGGATTTCTTTCTATCTTGCTACTTAAATTTATCTCCTCAAAAACATTTACATTCTTATAGCTACCTTGACAAGGACTCTTCATTTCATTGCTTTGCTAAATGATTTATTTATAAATATATTTATTTTATATATCCTCTCTTCATTATGTTCACATTTTCTCTTAAATACTTCTTTCTCTTAAATCCTTAAATCCTTCTCTTAAATCCTTGAGCATATTGAGTGCCAGGGTGACTCAATTGGTTAAGCATCCAACTCTTGATTTTAATCTCAAGGTCATGGGATTCAGTCCCTGTTGGGCTCTGCACTCAGTGAAGAGTCAGTTTGAGATTCTCTCTCCCTTTCCTGACCCCCCACCAAATGCTCTTTCTCTCTTTCTGTAAAATAAATAAATAAATCTTTAAAAAAAATCCTTGAGCATGTTTATAATGGCTAGTTTAAAATCCTTGTCTACTAATTCTATCATTCTGTCATTTTTATTTCTATTGACTGAACTCCATCCCCCGCCCCCCATCCCATTACAGATCATGGTTTTCAACCTGGCATGTGTAGCATTTTTTATTGGATGCAGGAAGTTTTGAATCTTATGTTGTTGCATGTCAAGATTTTTTTTTTCCTTTAGAATCTTGGCTTCTGTTTTGGCAGACTGTTAAGTTACCTGAGAATTGGCTTGATCTTTGGTAGGCTTGTTTGGAAGCTTGATGAGGATGATCTAGAGAGAGTTCTCTACAAAATCATGCCCCTTCTGTGTCTCTGCTGAATGCCCTGAGTACTTACAACATCCCTCCACTCTAACAAGTCCAACCTCAAATATCTCCCCACTCCATGTGGTCAAAGAGTGGCTCAGCTCACAGATTTCTGGCCACTCTCTGCCTGACCATATACATGAGACTTAGTGTTGATCAGAGAGACCCAATGGAACCTCAGTGCAGATTTACAGAGCTCTAGCTTCCTCCATGGATCTCTCCTTTCTACAACCCTACTCCATAACTTGTAGTCATCTCAGTTTCCCTGAATTCAAATCTCTGTCTCCTCAACTCAGCAAAGGATTGCTGAGTTCTGCTTGGGATCTCCCTCCCTGTGCAATTTGCTCCAGCAAAAAACCCAGGGGGATCATGAACCTGATCTCCTTTGTTTTCCTTTCTCAGGGATCCTAGTCTTCTGCTGCTCGTTATTCCAATGTCTAAATGCCGTTGTTCAGTGTCTTCTATCGAGTTTTCTAATTGTTTATGGCAGGAGGTGAGGACTGTTCCCTTTGATTTTAATATGGCTGGAAATGAAAGTCTCAGTGAGACAATTCTGAGGAACATTTTACAAGATTTCTCAGAGTTCCATAGCAAGATTAATCTCTAGTTACTTATAGTGGTAGCACATTTATTACATGGATTTTATTAGTGTTTTTCTCTTCCCTACCTCCCATTCCCCCATTCCCTCACTTGCTCTTCTATGATTCTTCCCAAGCTAAACTACGACACACAAGTCTCAGTATCAGTATCTGCTTTCAGGGGAACTTGGTCACTTGGATTCCCCGGAAGTTCGATCTCACTGCTAGGACTTGTGTACAACTGTTTTATTAGGGCGTATAATACCAGAGGACCAGGAAAGAGGAAAATGTGAAGTGGGACAAGGAAAATGTCAAAACTGGAAAGTTGGATCCATAAGGCCCTAAAATGGATCTGTGGAGAAAACAGTCTACCAAACCCACATTCAGAACCTTATTTTCCCCTGTGAAGAGGATGGTGTGCATATTAACATTCTGTCCTCAAAATTAAAATTGATAATTGTTTTCTTTTTAAAGTGAGAATTAGTTGGGATTGTTTCTTTGGCTTTCAGTAGTTCCCTGGGGGGAGGACGAACACATAATTTGGAAAGGAATAGACAAGTCACGTACTAAAACTGGAAACTTTTTTTTTTTTTTTTTTTTAAGCAGTCAAGCAGGAGATTAATTCAAAACCTAAGAGATCACACAAAAAATCAATTCTCTCATTTTACAGATGGCACTGCAGAAGCTCAGAGACCACCAAGAAATTACCAAATGTCACAGAACTGTCTTATTTCAAAATGGACTAGGACTTAGCTTTCTGATATTCAGTACAGGACTGAATTTAATCAAATTTCATTAATTAAATTAAATTTAATGAATTTTTATTAATTAGATCATTATCAAATTAAATTTCTTTACCCCTGGGGCAAATAATACATTACATGTTAATAAAAAAATTTTTTAAATGTTAAAAAAAAAAATTAAATTTCTTTAGTTTTGGTTCTAGGGTTGGCTTTCTAAAATTTGTAGAACCAGTCTCAGATTACTAATTAATAAGTAGTAGTCCATCCATACCACAGCTTATGTGGGGTGTTCTAAAGGAAATACGATGAATATTGTAGCCAAACAATCTGAAGTAAAAGCCACATTGTGTGATCTGCAAAGTTACTCTCTGTTATCTATCACCTCCCTGAAATGTAGTGGCTTAAAGCAACAACCATTTTATCCTGGTTCATGATCCTGTAGGTCATCAGTCTGGCCTAAATGGTTCTTCTGATTGTCTCTGCAGTCATCTGTGCCTTGAGCAGCACTGCTGGCTCGCTTCTCTGGTCCTTGGTGCTGGCTGTTGGCAGGGCTTCATGTCTCTGGTAGATGAGCTCTGTCTTCTTATAATGGCAGCAGCTTTCCAGGAGGGCAGGATTAGAAGCTCCTAAGTGTCTCATGTTTTCTTTCCATTTTATTTTTTTATTCAAATATAATTAACATAGGGTGTTATATTAGTTTTGGATATACAATAAAGTCATAAAGTGATTCAAAAATTCTATACATTCCTTAATGCTCATCGAAAGTGTACTTTTTTTTTTTTTTTTAAAGTAGGCTCCACATCTAGCATGGAGCCCAACACGAGGCTTGAACTTTATCCTGAGATCAAGAACCAAGCTGAGATCAAGAGTCGAATGCTTAACTGACTGAGCCACCCCAGTGTACCATGATAAGTGTACTCTTAATCTCCATTATCTATTTTGCCCTTCCCCCCACCCACATTCCCTCAAGTGTACTGGCATTTTTGCTTCGAAATATTCATATCACTTCTACCACATTCTACTGCCCAAAGCAGTATCAGCGTAGGGTCAAGAGGTTTGGGAAATGAATTCCACATTTGAAGTGAGGAGCTGTTCAAAATTTGTAGCTCTTTTTAATTTTTCATAATTATTTAATCTCTCCGGGATATTCGATTTTCTCATCTGTAAGATAGAAACGTCTCTGGTAAAGTTTCCAGATAATGTCATAGAGTTATGCTGACACAAAGCAGAACTCGATAAATGGTTGTTACTACCATTACATTATGTTGTTGTATTTCTGTTAAGGTGGGTAAATATTTTGAAGAAAGAAACATAAGATTATGGTTAAAAATGGATTTTTTTTCTTGGTGACTTGCATGTATATATAAGTGTCAGGTTTGTGGGAAAATTTAATGAAATAGATGTCTATAAAACTTAAGCTGACAATCTGAATATTTTAAACAATCTAGGTCCAACTGTACATTAATTCTGCTCCATATCTGGCAGAGATTTTAATAGGTCTAGAATGAGAGACCCACATTTGATAAGGAAGTTCCCCGGATCTTTTATCACTCTCTTTAACAAACTTCTTAACAGCCATGATGTCTTAAGCCTGTTTTTGAAATTTTGGAAAGCTAAATTATTTTGAATCTTTCAATAGTTTATTATCTTTGTATTATCTTATCTTGTTCTCATCATAATATCTAGGTATAGCATTTCACTTGGTGATAGAAAATGAAACTCAAAGAAATTAAGATTGCATCTCAATGGTTTTTCTAACTGATGTGCAGTTTTTTGGTTTCTATAAAAGCCAATATCTGATCAGTCCATTGAATGCTGTCAAGATAGTAAAACTTAGCTGATTTTGAGATTGGAATCACTTTTTTCTCTTCCTTAACTGTGCCAAGATCCTTGTCTTGGTCTGTCCAGGCTGTTGTTACAAAATACCATGGACTTGTGGCTTATAAACAACAGAAATTTATTTCTCACAATTCTGGAAACTGGAAATCTGAGTTCAAGGTGCCAACATGGGTTAAGCAAGGGCCTCTTTTGGGTCCCAGACTCGTCCTGTCTCACCTGGCAGAAGGGACAGGGGGAGTTTGGGTCTCTTTCACAAGGTCACTCATCTCATTCATGAGGATTTCATCCTCGTGCCTTAATTACCACACCTTCTAACACCACCACCTTGGGGCTTAGGATTCAAACACACAAATTCTGAGGAGAAGCCAACATTCAGACATAGCAAACCTTTGTGAACCTGTGCTCTGGTGCATTTCTCTGTCTAGAATATTTGCCAGTCTTTTGCTGTGATGAACTTCCTTTCATCTGGAACAACTCCAGTGTGACTTCTCCAGTGAATTCTCCCAGCTGCCCCACCCTCCCCTCCAAGTCCCCCTTCTGCCTGAGAGGGCCTCAGGTTTACATCAGACTAATAGTAGTTTCCTGTACCTACATGTTTGTCTCCAAACAGGCTGTGAATTCCTCAAGAACAGAAACTCAATTTTTATTCCTTGAATGTTTAATGGCCAGCAAAGGTCTTGGCAGGTAACAGATGTTCAATTATAACTGCCAAAAGAAAAGACCTTTTTATTTAAGTTTGCTTTACCTTCAGACTATATCAGCCCTTAAAGAAGTACTGATTCTTCAGTTAAATGCTATTATGAGTTGAACTGTGTGCCCCACAGCTACTCCTCAAATTCATAGGTTAAAGTCCGAACCCCCAGTACTTGTTGTGAGGTAAGGTCTTTATAGAGTTCACCAAACTAAAGTGAGATCATTAGATCCTCACTCAACATGACTGGTGTCCTTACAATAAGGGGAAATTTGGAGGCAGACAAGCACACAGGGAGAACACTGTGTGAAGATGAAAACAACCATCTATAAGCCAAAGAGGAAGGCTTGGAGCAGCTCCTTCTTTCCCTGCTCCCAGTAAGAACCAACTCTACCAACACCATGACTGTGGGCTTCTAGTCTCCAGAATCTTCAGAACTCCAAGACAATTTTTTGTTGTTGTTTAAGCCACCCAGTCTGTGGTTCATTGTTATAACAGCATGAGGAGAGCAATGCCAATGCCTTGATATTTGATTTGTTAATGCAAATAAAAAAATGTGGCCACTATGAAATAATAATTAAGGTCATTTATAAAATTGTTTAAGGAAAAAGTTCATGGTTCACTGTTGCTTATTATAGCTTCAAGCCCATTAAAACTGCTGCCTTCAAACCATAAGTAAACTGTAATTTGCTCTTTTTGACAGGATAAGGGTTATCGTAGTCCGAACTTCGGTTCCTTTGTAGGTTACTTAGAGGTGTAGTTGGAGCTTGGCATTCTATTAACACCTTGAGTGGGATTATGCAAATAGGAACAAATGCTAAAAGCAAATACTTGTGGAGGAAAACACATTTTAATTACCTACTTTGTACAAACATGACCTTTAGAAAGTGTATAGACATTTCTGACTCCATTCTGTAAGTTACTATTAACTAACTGGCATTGAACTCTTCAGGATTATGCAGTTTCCCTCCCCAGGAAATAATAGGTTCATTTCTCCTTTCAATAAATTCATATCCTGACCCTAACCCTCAGCCCTCCTCCAACTAAAACAACACTTGAAAAACAAACCCCATTTCCTTATCAGCTTGTGACAAGCACACTACTTTAGAAGCTGCTCCTTTCATTCTTTAGTGGGAAGAGAGTGCATGAACAACAAATAATTTTCAGAGATACAGAAGACACATAAAAGAGGGCTGCTGTGTTGATTCCACCATTCAGACCAAGGTCAAGACTGACCACAGACCTGGCTGCCAAGAGCCCACAGACACTCCTCCTGCTGTCTGTCCTTGGCCTGAGCATCTTTGGTAAAGCAGCTATAGCTTTTATAGTCTCCTTTGCAAAATTTAGAAAAGATTCCAGATCTAATGTAGCAAATGTAGAAGCTGTAAGATTAAAACCTAAACAGAACGTATGTTTACAGTGTGGAGTGTCAAAGAATTTCTTATTAAATTAATTTAAAAAATTTTAACTTCCTAGAAAATGGTTAACTGTAAGGGTCTGTGCTTGTCTTACTAAAGACAACAGCAGGAGCATTACTGCAAATAGGTGTAGGGTATTTATTCTAATGATGGTAGGCAGATGGGAATCACCGCTTTCAATAGAAAGATAGAATTCACCTAAAATATTTATGTTCCCAACTTTTCATAGGAGGAAATAAAGTTGATTTTGCCACAAAATAAGTTATTTTATTGACCAGGCATAATTTGAAACAATGAATTATTGGTCTAGTGTACTTAACCATTCCTCAAACATAATAGATGCTCCTTAAATGTGTACTGATCTTAAATAGAGCAGATGATTAGATTTGTATGATTATCTCTCTAAGTAACCCGATTGGTACTTATTTTGTGAATTGAGGCTCCTGCTGCATTGATAAATAAAGGATAAGCGTTGGGGGATAAGGCAGGATAAGTTGTGGGGGAGAATGGAAGCCACTAGTACTGGGCTTCTCAAAGCTGATGACATTTGCATTAAAAGTGTGCTAGATGGGGGATGCCTGGGTGGCTCAGTTGGTTAAGCAGCTTCAGCTCAGGTCATGATCCCGGCGTCCTGGGATCGAGTCCCACATCGGGCTCCTTGCTCCGCAGGGAGCCTGCTTCTCCCTCTGACTCTGCCTGCCTCTTTGTCTGCCTGTGCTCGCTCTCTCTCTCTGACAAATAAATAAATAAAATCTTTAAAAAAAAAAAAAGTGTGCTAGATGGAGAGTACAGGAGACCAGGGCTCTGAACATTATTCATGTACATCAGGGGAAGATCATTGTCCAGTGTTTGTGTTCTCCTTTCTGAAAACATCATGTACCCTTTCCAGAACGAAAAGGCACTCGAATGGGAACATGATTAGGATATGAAGACTTTTAAGTGGCCTTTGATGTCAATGAACATGTACAACAAGCAAAGATACATGGTCTTCAGTAAGAATACATGGGTGAACCTTGATTGCCTAGAGAGCTCTCTATTAGGTCCTTGGGTAACACAATAAATCCAGTATGGCCTAATGGCTTTCTAAGCTAACTTGACAGCTTTTCTGAACCATCAGCCTACAAATATAGCACTTAGTGGCTATGGGGAACACTTCTGCATTTTACGGAAACTTTTTAAAATTTGGAACTGTATAATGCATACTGTTTCAGTTCATTGCTAAGTAACAAGTCAACCACAACTTAGTTGCATAAAATTAAACCCATTTGTCATCTCAACAATACTACTGTAAATCTGTAGTCCAATGGCTTGACTAAGGTTCTTTGCTTAGAGTTTCATAAGACTTAAATTAGGGTTGTCAGCGGGGTTGAAGTCTCCTCTGGAGGCTCTAGGGGGAAACCACTTCTAAGATTATTTGTGTTGATGGCTGAATTCAGTTCTTTGCAGTTGTAGCATTGAGGTACTCATATTCTTTCTGGCCATTGGTTGATGGTCACCTACAGCTCCTAGAGGCTACTCTCAGTTCCTTCCACATAGCTCCTTCTGTATCAGCAGCTGAGAATCTGCCCCACACTGAACCAGTCTCAGGCTTCAAATCTCTCTTTCTCTTTTGCTACCAGCCAGAGATAACTCTCTGCTTTTAGGACCCATGTGATTACATTGGGCCCACCTGAATCACCTTTATTTGGATTAATGTATGTAACTCATCAGTAACCTTAACTGTATCTGCAAATCCCTTTGCCTCCATCCTGTGACATAATCATCATGGAGTATCTCATCACATTCCTGGAGACCAGGGAGGAAAACTTGGTGGTTCTTCTTAGTATTCTGCCTAACAAGTATACAAAAGAGTATATGAATATATACACATACAGTTTAAAGATCAGTAATAAAACAAACATCCATTCTCTTGGCACGCAGGCCAAAATCTGGAACATAATTAGTACCTCAGAGGCCTGCACATGCAAAACACCTATTATGGGCTGAATCGTATCCTCTCTAAATATTTATGTTGAAGTTCTAACACCCAAAAGCTCGGAGGGTGATCATAATTGGAGACAGGACCTTTAAAGAAGTACTTAAAGTTATATGAGGTCACAAGCCTGGGCCCTAATCCAATGTGACTGGTGTCCTTAAAGAGGGAAAGACACCAGAAAAGCATACACATAAGGACACAGCAGGGAGATGGCCATCTGCAAGCTCAGGTGAGAGGTCTTAGAAGAAACCAAACCTGCCAATACCTTGACCTTGAACTTCTAGCCTTTATAGGGAGGTAGTAGGTTTCTGTTTTTAGGCTCCCCTGTTTGTGGTACATGTTATGGCAGACCTAGCAAACTAATCAAACTAATACATTCCCCCATCATATACCCGTCCCAAACTAAGAAATAACTACTATTTGAGCTGTGGTTTCTTGCTTTTTAAAAATAGTTTTACCATCTATGTTTGAAATCTAAAACAATTACAATTTTGCCTGTGTTGTGAATTGAATGTGTGTCCCTGCTCCCCAATTCATATGTCGAAATCCTAAGCCCCAGTGTTACCACATTAGGAGGTGGGGCTTATGGGAGGTGGTTAGATCATGAGGGTGGGGCCCTTATCACTTATCAATGGGATTAGTTCCCTTGAGAAAGAGACCATAGAGGGGCGCCTGGGTGGCTCAGTGGGTTAAGCCTCTGCCTTTGGCTAAAGTTGTAATCCCAGGGTCCTGGGATCAAGCCCCACATCAGGCTCTCTGCTCAGCAGCAAGCCTGCTTTTGCCTCTCTGCCTACTTGTGATTTCTCTCTCTCTCAAATAAAAAATAAATAAAAAATTTTAAAAAAGAGTAGTAAAAAAAAAAAAAAAGAAAGAAAAGAGAGAGACCATGGAGAGCTCCCTAACCTTCCAACATGTGACCACAGAGTTAGAAAGGGGCCTTCAATGAGCCAGGAAGTAGGTTGTCCCCAGACACCAGATCTGTGGCACTTTGATCATGGACTTCCCAATCTCCAGAAATAATGTTTGTTGTTTAAACCCCCATCGATGGAGGTTTCTGTTGTGTTTTTTTGCTTGTTTGTTTGTTTGTTTATAGCAGCCCAAATGAACTAAGACAGCCTGCTTTTTTAAAATTTAAATTCAAGTTAGTTAACATATAGCATATTATTAGTTTCTGAGTAGAGCCCAATGATTCATCAGTTGCATATAATACCCAGTGCTCAGCATATCAAGGGCCTTCCTTAATGTCCATCACTCAATTTTTCCATCCCCCCATCCCCTTCCTCTCAATCAACCTTCAGTTTGTTCCCTAGAGTTAAGAGCCTCTAATGGTTTACTGCTCTCTATAAGACAGCCTGCTTTTGAACTTCAGGATGCCATGCTGAATATAATCTTCTGTGACTTGCTTCTCTTATCCAACATTTTATTCTGCAGTACATGCACTCTGATATCTGTGGCTGTAGTTTATTCAATTCAAATGACATTTAACATCCCATCATAGGAATACTAAATCAATAAATATCAAATTTGTTTATCCAGATCTCTATTGGTGCATATCTGGGTTCTTTCCAGATTTGTGCTATTATCAACATTCTCTATATAAGATTCATGTATATAAGAGTTTCTCTAGGAATTACTTGCCGGGTTTAAGGTTTGCACACCTTTGACCTTACGAGATTATGCCACACTGTATTAATGTATTAAGATACCATAGAACATTCCATCCTACATAAAACCATCTGCTGCTCCACATATTGGCCAATATCTGGTGGTGGTAACATGATGGGTTTAAAATGGTATCTTTTAATTGTTCTTTTCATTTTCATTTTTCCATATTAATGAGGCTGAATATTTTTTCACATGTTTATAAGCATCTGTGTTCTTCCTTTAGTGAAATTTCTGTTCCTTTCTTTGGTTCTTTTCCTACTTGGATACTATCTTTTCCCTATTGGCTCATAGGTATTCTTTATATATTCTGGATATTGATATATATATATATACATATATATATATATATGTAATATGCACATGTTATATAATATATATATTATATGTAAATATAGATTTACAGATAGCAAAGCCCATTTTACAATTTGTGGCTCAGATTTTCCTTCTTTCTAGTGTGTCAATTAGCATAAGTTTGCGGATTTAATATACTGAGTTAGGCGATATGCTTTTTTTTTTCTTCTGATTAGCACATTCGGTGTCTTGTTTCAAAAAACTTTCTCCCACAGACTTCACAGAAATATTTTATATTGGCTTATATATGGTATTCTAAAGTTTTTACAGTTTTTTCTTTTGTATTTAAGACCTTAACCCAAGTACAGCTGATTTTGTATGCAATGTGATGGAATTATACAATTTTATTTTATTTTTCTATACAGTTCATCAATTATTCCAGCACTGCTACTTGTATCATAAACTGAGTACCCCCAATGTGCAAGGATATTTCTGACTTCTCTATTCTGTCCCATAAATCAAATTGTCTATACTTGTACACCATCTTCATTAACATTTTATTCTAATTTCTTGACATCAAGAAAGGAAAATTCTCCCATTGTCTTCAGAGCAGATTTTCTTAGATTTCTGCTTGCTCTTCCATATAAATAAAAGAAGCAGCTTGCAAATTTGTACTAATTTAACTATAATTTTGATCGAATTTCTTTGATATTTTAGATTGGTTTGTGAATTATTAACATCTTTATAGTTCTGAGTTATTTCAAGACTATAAAATAGCTCTCAATTTATCAAGGGCTTCTCTAATTTTTTTTTAAGATTTTATTTATTTATTTGACAGACAGAGATCACAAGCAGGCAGAGAGGCAGGCAGAGAGAGAAGGGGAAGCAGGCTCTCCGCTGAACAGAGAGCCCGATATGGGGCTCGATTCCAGGACCCTGGGATCATGACCTGAGCCGAAGACGGAGGCTTTAATCCATTCGCACCCAGGCATGCCTTCTTTAATGTTTTTAAACAAAGTTTCATAATTTCCCCCAAAATTCCATGTCTTTTTATTACTTAAAAAAAAAAACACACATTTCTAGTTACTTTATATTTTTTGATGTTTCCCTTCCATGTCCTTTTTATTAGTAAAAAAAAAAAGCACATTTCAAGTCACTTTATATTTTTGGATGTTATTATAAAGAATAGCTTTATAAAATTTTATGTTCTACTCATTATTAGGATTTAAACATAAAATTTTAAGTTGACTTTGTGACTGTCAGTTCCTTACTTGGGTGGTCCCGTCATCTGGCAATAATGTCCATTTAGATTCCTTCTTTGGAATTTTATGCCTTTTATCTCTCTAGCTTTGTGGAGATGGCAGGCCCTCTAATCTTCTTTCTGCAC
Organism: Mustela lutreola; assembly: GCF_030435805.1. Lineage (NCBI taxonomy): Eukaryota > Metazoa > Chordata > Mammalia > Carnivora > Mustelidae > Mustela > Mustela lutreola. Next base: position 8,475,483 of record NC_081290.1, on the reverse strand, counting down.
ACAGAGGAAACACTTTCAAGTTTCCACTATAATGCTTGCTGTTTTGTGGCTATCTTTGTATTGGTAATTTGTTCAAGGGTTATTATTACATTATTAACATTATCATTTTTTTAAAGATTTTATTTATTTATTTGACAGAGAGAAATCACAAGTAGTCAGAGAGGCAGGCAGAGAGAGAGGAAGAGAAGCAGGCTCCCCGCCAAGCAGAGAGCCCGATGCAGGACTTGATCCCAGGACCCTGAGATCATGACCTGAGCCGAAGGCAGCGGCTTAACCCACTGAGCCACCCAGGCGCCCTATCATTATCATTTTTATTATGATCTGGTCTTCATGTAATGAACTTCAAAGAGGTAGAGATTTGTGGTTCTGTGAAGTACAGTTGAAAACTAAAGAAACAATTTAAACTACAGAATTACTTTAAATAAGCAATTTATGTTCTCCTTCCCTCTCCCTATAATAAATGAGGTTTCACTGAGGTCCTAAAAGCTAACACAATTAGCACAGGTATGATGATAAAGAATGTATAGGAAGTGGTTGATAACTCTCAGATTGGAAGATATTACATTTATCTATATTTTCCAGAGTCTACCACCTGTGTAGCATAAACCCCAAAAATGCTAAACCTGTGTAATAGAAGTCCAAATAAGAAAAAAATTATTTTAGTTGATTTTTAAAATTCCATGATGTACACTGGTATGACTGATAGTCATATTCCAATAATATGATTAATGTAGTTTGAGAAATAAATCCATATGTTCATTTTAAGCATAAAATTTCATGTTGCTGAAATTTTAATCAATAAACTTAAAGCATTATTGAATTACATACCATTATCATTTAAGCAAATGCTCCTTTTTTTTTTTTTTTTTTTTTTCAGAGTCCCACTGAAAGATGGGGCATTAATTTGTTTGGATCCTGAGGCTGAATGGGTGATGATTGTTATCAAAAAGATTATCAACAGGTAAAATTAATGCCAAGGATTCTTATATTCATACTCTCTTTTTTCTTTTAATTAAAGATATTTTTGAATGTATAAAAACTCTGCTATATGTTAGAATAAAATTATAATAAGATCCAAATGAGTCTACACCAGAAAATCCAAAAGTGTTGTTCCCAAGACCAGCTAGGAACTTGTTAGAAATCTAAATTCTTAGGCCTTAGCCCAGATTTACTGGATCAGAAATTCTAGGGATGGAGCCCAACAGTCTGTGTTTTAACAAGCATCCCAGATGATTCTGATGCATGACCAAGTCTGAGAACAATTGGTCCATGCATTGTATTTAACATACTATCCGACTGACCTGTGTTATAAACATCCCCAATAAATACAAAAATGATCTAAAAGTCCTAGAAACTGCCTTATGCAGACCAGCTAGCCAGGCATTTGATGAGAGAAATTTTCAGAAAAAATAATTCCCCTTTGAAAAAAATTTATCTCCAGCACAACATTTCTAGAAACTAGACTCCAAATAGAATTTGCAAATTGATGAATGGAGAAGATACACTAAGTATAGGCAGGTGATAATGGGAGTATATTTGGATTAACTTCTGGAAAAAAAAAATCAAAGTAGGATTTTGTGGGGGATATTTTTAAGACATAGCCATATATAAGAAGAGAGTGGTGACCAGTCATATGGAAAAATTAAATTTTCTGGGATTTTTAGTTAAAAAATCAACAGGAAAACAAATTAAGGGTATGTGGAGCTATGACATAGCTAACTAAAGCAAAAGTAATGGATCACCTTGGCAGTTGAGTGGTATAATGTGGTGGGAATAACCTGGGTTTGCGAATCCTATAGCTATGGCTTAGTGTTCCAGATCCACAGCTAAAAGTTATGCCATTTTGGTTAATTCACTTAACATTGGGATTTACATGATTTCATTTGTTCTTACTTTGCTCTGTCATGGAAGAATTAGAGATAAAGTAGTTAGTTATGGCTGTTATTAATTTTCAGCTGACCAAATACATAGGCTTTTATCTTTATTTGTCAAGGTCTTTTCTTTTTTCTTGCAAGGCACCACACATGGGTAATCCTGCATATCTGTATAGTTACATGTGGCTCTGATTGTATTGTGGTACTTTTTTTTTTTTTTTTTTTTTTTTTTGTAGTGCTCTTAACTGATGGCCACACAGGGAAAGTCACATCCTATGGGTGTCGAGAGCCCTTGGTATCATGGTGAGCTTGGACATCCTCTAGAATTTTCTTTGAGACTAGCACTAATTGGGGCACCTGGGTGACTCAGATGGTTAAACATCTGTCTTCGGCTCAGGTCATGATCCCAGGATCCTGGGATCTAGCCCCACATGGGGCTCTCGGCTCAGCAGGGAGTCTGCTTCTCCCTCTCCCTCTACTACTCCCACTGTTTGTGCTCTCTCGCTCTCTCTGTCAAGTAATCTTTTTTTTTTAATAAAATAACACCAACTTATGTTAATTTATGACTACAATGAACTGCCTCCTTTGCTCATTCTAACAACCTAAATATTGTTTTCAGGCAGGTGATTGACTACTTGTGTGGGAATAATGGAAGGAGAAGTAATGAAATTTCTATTATGTTGGGAGAATAAGCTCCCAAATCCATATAGTGAGTGAGATGTTTCCTTCTTATGCTCAATATACCATAACAGAGTCTATCTGTTCCATGTACCCAACCACTTAACTTCCCTTGGTTCCCCTTGCCCTGCCTCCTTCCCCTGCACCTGACCTAACATACAAAGGAACTAAGATTTGAGGAATGGTCTTTGTATATCACCTCCTTCAGGAGGCCTTCCCATACATACCTCTCCAGTCTGGGTTATTGGCTCCACATCTATATAAACTGTCAAAACTACATTTACTTCTCATTTTATCTCATTTCACAGGGGAAGCTTTTAAATCAACACAAATAACTAACTTGCCAAAGATTATAAAACCAGATAGTGACAGAGAAAAGGTGGGATGCCAGGAATCGTGATTTTTATCCTCCATTACTCTTATCTCCATTACTTTTGCTTTAGTTAGCAGAACCGGCTCCACCCTGGTTACACCCAGACTGCAGGATGCTGAGACATAAAACCTCTAGAAAGAGACCCTCTGTGGGTTTCTGGGTGAGGTGCATTTCTTCCCCATGACACAGTAACTCATCAAGGTGCTTAAGACATCCTCTTGGCTACTCCCTCCAGCAATACCAGCCTTTCCCCACTGGATCGTCAAATGCTATCATCTTGGTCTGGACTGATGATACCTGCTTCCGCATTTTCTTCTTGGTGCCAACAAAAATATATTGTTTTAATTTAGCCAAACCTCCTTCCAGAACCTCAAGCTTTCCACAGTTTCCCTGAAATAGCCTTCTAACTAGTATCCATGACTATTCCTATTCCAATCAGTCTGATTCACCACAAAGTGACTGTTCTAAAACATGAATATCAGCATTTAAGAAGAATCCCTCATCTATGAGGCAGGCCAATCATTCAGAACAACCATTAATCAGAGCCTTCCTGAAAATTATCCATCGTTCTTAAGATTTGCCTCAAAATACATTGGATGGACCCAATTCTGACCCATTTTTCCTGGAGTCATTCAAATTTTGATAACCCTGGGCCAAATATGGGTCAAAAAGGACCCATATTTCTACTGTCACTTCATTTTATTTAATTTTCTATTTTTTACCCATGGGCCGAAGTTTACATCAGCAAATAGGTAAAAGTGTTAGAGCTATTGAAAGAAAACATGGATGGTAAAAATGTAAATGGTGTAAGGGATTATATCCTTTTTTTTTAAGGAAAAAATAAATTTTGCCCCCACCCTAAATCCTGAGTTGTCTGGTTTCCATCCCTAGGAGTGATAATAATTTTTTAAAATTTTATTGCATGTAAATTACGCTAATGACTTTATTTTATTTTATTTATTTTATTTTTTATAAATTTATTTATTTATTTTCAGGAAAACAGTATTCATTATTTTTTCACCACACCCAGTGCTCCATGCAATCCGTGCCCTTCATAATACCCACCACCCGGTACCCCAACCTCCCACCCCCCCGCCACTTCAAACCCCTCAGATTGTTTTTCGGAGTCCATAGTCTCTCATGGTTCACCTAGTGATAATAGTTTTTACCAGCTCTGGTGGGTATATATTCCCAGAAATGTTCTCTAGATGAACCAGTATATTTGATGACATGAATGAGAGCATTGTCTCATTCCAGTACATTTATTTACTTATTTACTTGCTCAGGATGGGGAGTGGTGATAGAATATTTTATTGCAGGTATGTACCATTGTTCAGTTTACCTGTCGATTCTGATGGACACTTAGGTCTTTTTTTTTTTTTTTTTTAAGATTTTATTTATTTATGAGACAGAGAGTGCACCAGAGAAAGCGAGCATGAGCAGAGGTAGGAGCAGATGGAGAGGCAAAAGCAGGCTCCCCACCGAGCACAAAGCCCAGTGGCGAGGGGTGCTCCGGAATCATGAACCTGAGCCTAACGCACTTAACCGACTGAGCCACCTAGATGCCCCCATTTAGGTCTTCCCAGACTCTATTTTATGTGAGAAATAATCCCTTAGTGAATATTTATATATTCATTTTTTGTGTATTCAAGTTATGCAAGTACACTTGTAATATAAATTTATAGAATAGGAACATCTGAATCAAAGGGCCCATGCATTTTACATTTTACTAACATTGCCCAAACAGTTCCAAAGAATTTGCACTCATTTAAACTCCCTCTATTAGACTATGAAAACAAAAGGCACTGGTGATAATACTTTGTCCTACTTTTCGATCTTTGCCAAACTGATTGGTAAAAACTACCATCCCATTGTTTGAGTCTGTATTTCTCTAATAATGAGTAATGTTGGGCTTCCTTTCTTTTCTTTTTTGCAGCCATTTATATTTTGCTCTCTAGGAAATTTTTCTCCTTATTATTGGTCTTATCATTTATTTGTAAGCTACATGTACACATTAAGAAAATAAATATTTTTCTGGAAATAAACCCCAAAATGTTTATTTTTTATTTTCCATTTGTGTTTTCATTTTATTTTGGCTTTCCCTCATGGAAAAACATATTACTTTAGTGTAGTTAGTTCACTAAATTTGTTTTTAATGGCTTGTGTTTTGCCACCGCAGCACTTCTCTGTCTTGAAACTCAGTTTGTTCAAATTGAGAGGTTTGAACCAACACTCTCCAAGATAAATATTCTAAATTAGGAAAATAGGCTTCCTAATGAGTGGGTCACATACATCACATAAGAATAATAACTTTTATTTAAAAAATCTTTTCAATCTAGAATACTTAAAAGTAGGTCATGTCTTAAATTGAATTGCTACATTACAGCAATGTCATCTTTTGGAAAGAACAAAGGTAAGTTTAAGCTTTAAACATAGAAATGTGTGTGTGTGTGTGTGTTGATGGACACACTCAGCACAGAAATATATGTGCATGTACATGTATAAATATTCAATAAAACTATATATGTAGTATTTTTATATTGAATGTATGTACATAAACATTTTGTATATTATACAAAAATACAAAAATACTATATATACTTATATACAAAATATACTAATATTTACTTGCATACAAAAATTATATATACATATATTGTTTTTTTACTGAAAAAGAAATTTAACCACATTACAACATATTTTGGATAATCGATGAGAAAGTTATTACTCAAGTTCCCCTATATCAATGTAATCACTGCCATTATTTTAAGACATCTCCTTTCAGTCTGTTTTCTCATGTGTGTATAGTTATAAATATAATGGCTAAGTCATCTTTAAGAGACTCCATAAAGGACACTTCTGTTAGATCTAAGAAACACCAGCAGAAAGAAATTAGAGGTATAGTGACTTAGAAGCAGAATTTTAGGGGAGGTGTTCATAAGAAGTTGGGTGAACCGGCATCCCATCCTTGCCTACACCCCGAATCAGGGAGCAGAGAGATGCAGGATAGCTCATGTAAGAACAGCTGGAGAACTAAGCCACATGTCCATAAAAAGGCAGCATGTGTAGCCTGCTATAAAATAGTGCATAGCCAGTATGTTAATTTCTGTGTTGCTTTCTTATGAACTGTCAACTACTCCTTCAAAATATAGGTCAAATGTCACTTTCTTCCCTTAGTTTTTACCACTAACCAAGTAGTTAAAAGCCATATCCTCTATGTGCCCACAGAATTATTTGTGTACTTCTCAAACCTCCTCTTGCTGTGTGTTCACATTTTAAATTTCTCTTCTAATTATGAGTTCCTTCTGGGTTAAGGACCATTCCTTATTACATGTTACATGGTACTTGAGATATAAGATACTTAAATGTCTCATGAGTATATAAATTTGCAGAGCAGAAAAAAAAAAAAAAAAGTGCATAGCCAGCCAGTCATCCAAGGAAGAACCACAAACAGTACCAATTAAATTAGAAAAAAATCACCCTGTATCCTTCAACACTTGTTCTGACCTTGGAAAATGCAGAAGCAGTACAAAAGGAGTAGGGAAGGAGAGAAAGAATTTCAAAGTAGAGAAGTAGAAAAGAACAGACCCTGGTGATCTCATCCAGTCTTATGACTACACATCATCTCTGTGTCAATGATTCCCAGGCTTCAGGCTCCACACTTGAACCCTCCCTGAACTCCAGACTTGTGCATCTTCCTACGGAACATGACCACTTCAGACTCCAACAGCCATTTCACAGTTACTAGATCCAAAATGGAACTCTTGGTCATCCCCAACAATCCGGTCTACCTGCAAGTCTCTGTTATAGTGGATGGCAACTTTACCTTCCCAATGGTCCAGACCAAAAAACTAGGGGTTTTCTTGATTTGTTTTAACTTACATGTTAGAAATTATTTTGGTCAGAAAATCCTATTGAATCCACCTGAAAAGTATATCTAGACCTTGACCATTTTTTACCATCTCAGCTACTACCACCTTAGTTTGAGCCAGCCTTCTGTCTCACCCGGGGATGCTGTCATGTCCAAATTGACTTTTGTTCTATACTTGCCACCCTCACATTCCCCGTCTGTTTCAAAACAGTAGCCACAGCAGCGTTTTTAAAACATGGATCGGGAGGGAGACAAACCACAAGAGACTCTAAATCTCAGGAAACAAACTGAGGCCTGCTGGGGAGTGGAGGGGTAGGGTTAGAGTTGCTGGGTTATGGACATTGGGGAGGGTATGTGATATGGTGAGTGCTGTGAGTTGTGCAAGACTGATGATTCACAGACCTGTGCCCCTGGGACAAATATTACGTTGCATATTAATAAAACAAAACTTAGATCAGATAGTGTAATTCTTTTATTCAAAACTTTCATTTCGATCACTTCCCATCTCACTCACAGCAAAGTCCTAGTTCTTGGAATAGCCAACAAAGCCTCCCCTACACCTCACCCCCTGGTTCAGTCTGCTTGAGCTTCTATAACAAAACATAGACTAGGCGGCTTAAACAATAAGCATGTCTTCTCACCCTTCAGGAGGCTGGAGCATAGGCCAGCATGGTCAGCTTCTGGTGAGAACTCTTTCTGGCTTATAGACAAACACCTTCACACTGTGTGCTCACATGGCAGAGAGAAGGAGAAAGAGAGAGAGAAAATGAGCTGTCTGATATCTCTTCTTATAAAGACCCTAATCCTTTTGGATCAGGGTGCCACCCTTATGTCTTCATTTAACCCTAATTACTTCCGTAAAGATCTTATTTCCAAATACACATTGAAGGTTACAAGATTACGTCTTCAGCATTGAGCATTGAGAAGATACATTCCAAATACACATTGAGGGTTACGTCTTCAACATTTGAGCATTGAAAAGATACATTCAGTTCATAATACCATCACTCGCAATAGGACCTCACTTCTACCACGTCTCCTTGCTGCTCTCTTCCTGCACATTGACCTGCTTAATGAGCCTTGAACAACTCATACATATGCCTGCCTTAGCATGCATATATATATTATGCATGCATATATAATATATATAATGCTAATATTAATTACATATATATTATGCTAATTTCTCTGCTTGGAATATGTTATTTCCAGATATCCCTGTGGATAACTTTCTCACTTCTTCAAATCTTTGTTCAAATATCAGCTTCTCAATTAAGCCCACCCCAATCAACTTATTTATAATTGCTACCTACCCTCACCAACACCCTTGGGCCTCCTTATCCTGCTGTCTCTTTTGCTGTTGCATCAAACCTTCTAAGACCCATTACAAGATGCTGGTCAAATCATGGCAACTCAGAAAGGTGGAGCAGGGCAGTGAGAGCCTGGTTAGCTTTCTCTTCTGGTCAGAGTGGCTGCTATTGCCCTGGGGACGGGGTGGGGAGTGGGTTTTAGAGAGGAGGCCACACAGAAGCTAAGACTAAAGGCAACTGGGAGCTTGATAAAGTAGGTGTTTAGTAGTGAATGGGCAAAAACTAAATAAACCTTAGCTCACCCGGAAATGAATGCAATAGTAGAAACTCGAGCATTATGATAGAGCAATGAGGCAGAAAATTTAGGGGCAGGTGGAGAATTAAGCGGAAGAAATGAGGGAAATTTTGGCCTTACTCTATATTTGGGCAGAGAATTCTGGCTGACTGGAGGATTATATTTCATGAAGGTAAGTCCCCAGCCTGTTAGTTTAAAGAATGGAATGTCACCTCATCCGACTTTGCTATTGCTAAGTTCTCTCTTTTATGTGGGCATTGTTTTAATAAATATATCCTAAATATCTACCCTTTAACAACTATGAAAAGACTTGTTTCTAATCTTGCTGGTGGATAAATGAAGGGGTGCTCTATTGAATCCAACGGGGATCTAGAAAATGACCAGCTTTCTCCACATGTAAGAGGTAAGCACTATTCAAACCATGGTCATCCCAAGGCAAGTCAAGTTTGCTCTCTGACTCCATTTCTTCTCCATCCCTTATCTTACACTCAAAATGGCTGACTGTCAACACTCTACACCATTATTTCTTACATTTAGGGATTCTGTTTTCAGGTGAGTATTTGCAATGTTGTCATGTTTCTGGGAAAAACTCCTCTTCCATCTGTTAGGTAGCTAGTCAAGTCCAAGCTGGAATTTCAAGTCTGTGAGTCTAGTTGTATGGCCATTAAGCTGACAATTTTCACCTTGCATTAATTGATTATGGATATCTTTTTTTTGGTGGTAGAAGGGGACGGCCGAGAAGGAGAGGAGGAGGGAAGATAGAAAACAAAGCCAGCAGAGAAGATTAATGTCCTCTGTCTCTTGCTTGAGATGTTGTTGAGGACCTCAGTGGAGAGAGGTGAGGGAGCCAGAAAACAGCCTGAGAGACCTGGGAAGACTCAGTACAAACAATATCTAATGAGCTCATCTCTCTATTATTAAAGAAAAAAAAATAAAAGACTATATTTACCTCTATTGACATGATTTTTTTAAAAAGATTTTATTTATTTATTTGTCATAGAGAGAGAAGCGAGAGCAAGCACAGGCAGACAGAGTGGCAGGCAGAGGCAGAGGGAGAAGAAGGCTCTCCGCCAACCAAGGAGCCCGATGTGGGACTCGATCCCAGGACGCTGGGATCATGACCTGAGCCGAAGGCAGCCGCTTAACCAACTGAGCCACCCAGGCATCCCTATTGACATGATTAACTTAGACAATGACAATTATGTTGTATGGCAGAATTTTTTGTAACAAATAAAAAAAAATGGCACAGAAAAATAGTTATGTTCAAAGATTAAGAATGAAGACTTGATTCAGGATTGGCCAATTATGAAAGATCACCTTTCTGGGATTTTATTTTATTCTTCATCCTTTAGGATAATTTCCAAGAAAATTATATAAACCAGTTTTCAACAAAAAACTAATCTCAGGAAGTGGTCAGTGAGGACAATGAATGTAACAAAGAAGTATATTTGTATGCAAAATGGTAAAAAGCTGATATTCTTAATTTTTATATATTTAGACAGTAAAATATATGTCTAAGGAAAAATATTAAAAACATAGGTAAGGCAGAAGTAATATATGGATATATAAATACAGACATATCACAAAGGAAGATACATAAAAAGGTGTATGCTTAAAGATAATTTATTATTATGATAAAACAGCAAATACAACTATTGACTTTGACATTGATAATGTTTATAGTGAATGAAAAAAAAAATGTTGCCCTCAAAAAATGTATTTATTCTGGTGCCCTGTTTTTCAAACCGTGTTCTCTACTTGTGAAAATGCCACATTTGATATGTCGTTCTCTAAATTCATTCAGATTCTTAGTGTGGAAGGGGGTATCCAGGGGAAAATAATTCATATGATATGCAAATACCTAAGATGTTTCCTAGGCACTGTAATGTTTGAAAACTGGAGATCCAGTAGGCCATTGTTTCATCTAATCCTTCTTTCAAGGTAGATTGAGGTTAGGCATACTGGATGACTCATGACCTTTGAGATTTGAGACTGTAGGTTTAGAAATCCAAAACTGGACAGGAACCCCACCAGCACACACACACACACACACACACACACACACACACACACGGGAAAGGTGGATAATGTTCTAGAGATAGAAAGAAAGAAGCGAGTATTACTGTATCAGCCACTGTTTGCTATCTGGACATGTCACTGCAGAACAACAGTTCTCTATGTCTTATAACATTGATTCCATCCTTAGTCCACAAAAGTGTTTGGTACATAGGAAGCACTTTATAAATAACTAATAAACAGACAGAGAGATCAATTGATCAATCATGCTCTGCTTTCTCTCAATCCAAGAACAACAAAATCCTTTACTATCCCTTATATTAGGAAATGTTTCCCCAGACCAGCTTAGATGGAAATTTATGCAACTCTCTCTTAAATCACCTACTTTCTTTGGCTAAAGTTTACATTTATTTCTAATGACAACTGAGTATACAACCTGGAGTTACATTAAAATTTGCATCCGCAGTGAGAGTGATATTGTCCCTAATGAGACAAACAATTGGTTTAGGAACGTAGATTAATCTTAGAAATTACACTTGTTCATGACCTTCCAAAGGGCCACATTATGTGAACAGATACATGGTATGTTCATGATTTTCAAATTTTATGGAAGAGGAGTGACTGATCAGAAGAATCATGTATTAAAAAGGTCTTTGCAGATCATAATAACCAGTAATATACAGCAATAATAACCATATGAATACTAATATTGAGAACCACTGCTTCAAATCATGGAGAATCAATGCCCAATACCCAACTCTTCCACAACTGATTTACATTTTACAAAAACCCAGTGCTGAACCTACTGATGGGATATTCCCAAAGAGTTCATGGGGAACTAGACAGGTTCACAGAGAAATAACACAAGTGGTTTGTCTCTCTACAATTCCACTGTGAGATTATTTAATGAAACTAAAAGCAGGTTCTTTAAAAAAATAAACAAAATTGGAGGTGGTGGGGGATGGACTAAATCGTGATGGCGGTTAAGGAGGGCACTTGTTGTGATGAACACTGGGTGTTGTATGTAAGTGATGAATCACTAAAAATTCTACTCCTAAAACAAATATCACATGATATGTTAGGTAACTAGAACTTAAATAAAAATTTGAAAAAAAAGAAAAAAAATAGTAAATTTTATTTTTATTAAAAAATAAAAGGAATGTAAACATTAAAAAATTACATAAACAAAACAGATAAACCTTCAGCCAGACTCATCAAGAAAAAAAGAGAAACCAAATAAATAAAATCAGAAATGAAAGAGAAGTAACAAGATTATTTTATCTTTCGGTAATATAGCAAAGACAAAAAAAGAACAGCCACCATAAAAAGCTCTTTCTTTCTTTCTTTCTTTCTTTCTTTATTTTTTTTAAAAAAAAATTTTTAATTTTTTATTTTTTATAAACATATATTTTTATCCCCAGGGGTACAGGTCTGTGAATCACCAGGTTTACACACTTCACAGCACTCACCGAAGCACATACCCTCCCCAATGTCCATAATCCCACCCCCTTCTCCCAAACCCCCTCCCCCCAGCAACCCTCAGTTTGTTTTGTGAGATTAAGAGTCACTTATGGTTTGTCTCCCTCCCAATCCCATCTTGTTTCATTGATGCAACATGGGGGCTTAAGTGGGTAGGAGAAGAATCTTTCTTTTTTTTTAGTTAAAGATTTTATTTGTTTATTTGTTAGAGAAAGAGAGAGACAGAGAGAGCACAAGCAGGGGGAGTGGCAGACGCTTAACCGACTGAGCCACGCAGGGGTCAGTAGGGGTTAGTAGTTATACTGACACAAAGAAAAGTCAACATTTACACAATGAAGAGTAAAATGGGTACAGCACAGAAATATATTCTTTTGACTCACAATTCTGGGAAAAAAAAATGCTAACACAGTATTAGCCTAACATACTGTCAGCTCTTGCTTTGCATGATACTGGTTCCAGTAGGCACAAATTTCTTTTTTTTTTTTTTCCTGTTTTGTTTGTTTGTTTATTTGTTTTTTAATTTCTTTTCAGCGTAACAGTATTCATTGTTTTTGCACCACACCCAGTGCTCCATGCAATCCGTGCCCTCTATAATACCCACCACCTGGTTCCCCCAACCTCCCACCCCCCGCCCCTTCAAACCCCTCAGATTGTTTTTCAGAGTCCATAGTCTCTCATGGTTCACCTCCTTTTCCAATCTCCCCCAACTCCCTTCTCCTCTCTAACTCCCCATGTCCTCCATGCTATTTGTTATGCTCCACAAATAAGTGAAACCATATGATAATTGACTCTGCTTGACTTATTTCACTCAGCATAATCTCTTCCAGTCCCATCCATGTTGCTACAAAAGTTGGGTATTCGTCCTTTCTGATGGAGGCATACTACTCCATAGTGTATATGGACCTCATCTTCCTTATCCATTCGCCCGCTGAAGGGCATCTTGGTTCTTTCCACAGTTTGGTGACCATGGCCATTGCTGCTATAAACATTGGGGTACAGATGGCCCTTCTTTTCACTACATCTGTATCTTTGGGGTAAACACCCAATAGTAGGCACAAACTTCTTAAAAAGTCATTTGGGGCCCTACATCTCTGTGCAAAGTGAAGACAGAGCAGCCTGTATCAGATACAGTAAATATTACAGTAACATTTAATGAATGTTTCCATATGCAAGATATGGAGAGTAAGAGTAATCTATTACTGGTTAAGAAGGAAACTCTAAATTTAAAGTAACAACAATAATCTTAATGGCAACAGATAATACTTATTAAGTACTTACTATATATGTCGGTCCCCTTAAAACACTTTTTTGGCTTTAAGTTATTTAATTTCCATAGCAATCTTATGATGTAAGCACTGTTACTATCCCAGAAGCAGATATAATGGGATAAAGGATTTAATAATCTTATTATGTAAGGAGACCTGGGTAACTCAGTCAGTTAAGTGTCCAACTCTCGATTTCAGTTCAGGTCACATGATCTTAGGGTCATGAAATGGAGCCCGGCATTGAGTCCCATACTGGGCTCATTAGGCATCAGGCCCTGCACTGAGCTTGGAGTCTGCTTAAGATTCTCTCTCTCCCTCTCCCTCTGCCCCTTCTCCACAACACGCACTCTCCTTAAAAAAAAAAAAAAAAAAAAAGTCATATGGAATGAACAAAGAACCTTTTACTTGAGTTTAACCAGTTTCCAAGTCCAGATTCTAGAAAATGGAGAGTAAAGAGGATCTTTAACGAGCCATCTTTAGCTCGTTAGTAAATGTAAATCCCTTTCCAGGTCATTGAAGAGCCTGGAATACTGGTGTTCATCCATTTATGTGATGAGTGTCTCCATATTTTGGCTTATTTTCCAAAAACCAAAGATATGGTAAAGCTCTGGCCTCATGGAGCTTGTATCATCATGTCGGACACAAGGCAATCACAAATAAATATATCACAGAATATCAGGTTATATTATTACATATTCTGAGATTTACATCAGAAAAATTAGATCAGGCAAGGAAGAAACATAAATGGGCAAGGGAATTGCTAGGATGGTCCAGAAAGTTGTTTTTTTTTTTCTGAGAAGAGGACATTTCAACAAGAAACCAAGTAAAATGTAAGAGCAAGGCCTTTGAATGGTGGGAGAATATTCCTGGCAAGTGAAAGAAGAAGAGCAAAGTTCCCAAAATGAAATTATGAATGGCACACTCTAGAAAGAATAAGGAAAAAGGAAAGGTTGACATTGTGGCGTGAATGAGAGGAACGGTCTCAAACATAAAGCTCAAGAGGTAGCCAGGGACTGTGATAAAGGACTTTGCAGGCAAGGAAAAAATTTTAGATTTTCTTCTTGGTGTAATGAGGAGACATTGAAGGACTGAGAACAAAAGAATGAAATATTTTGTTTCACTTTAAGTATCACTCTGGCTGGAGTGTCGAGAACAGTGAGGGTTCACCTGTTTACCCCAGGTGAAGAGGCAAGTTCAGTGGCTTTCATGGTGGTTCCCATGAGACTGTGATGGTGGCTTGGTCTAAGGAGGTAACCATAGGGAGAGTGAGAAATATCAAATGAGTGATATATTCTGAAGATTTGCTGATGGATTTGAGGCAGGGTATGAAAAAAGAAAGTGAGGAATCAGAGCCTTCAATGCAGTTTTGGTCTTAGCAATTGAGTGAATGATGGTGGCTTTTACCAAATAAAGACAAGGAATAAGTAAGTTGGTTTCGGAGGGTAACTAGAGTTCTCTTCTGGACATGCAAGATTGGAGATGTGTGTTGGACATCTAAGTGGAGACACTGAACCGTTGCAACATCTGTCTCGATGCTCAGAGGAAAGGTGAGAGGTAGAGACATCAGTGGAAACGTCCTCAGCGTACAAGGGATAAGGAAAGCTTAGGTAATGAAAATCCAAGTAAGTTAACCTAGGTCTTGGCTGTAGATAAAATTGAGAAGGGGTCACAGGACGGACTTGGACACACACGAACTCTCAGGAGTCAGAAAATTGTGAAGACGATCCAACAATGGAGACTGGGAGAAAAAAAAAATACTTTGTGTTTTATACTCATATTTCAAATGACTAATGATGTTGGCTACAATATGCATATCCCAGATATGTTACGCCTTACAATAACCCAAACTACTGAAGGAAATTGTCTGTCACACCTATTGAGAAAAATTAGCTTTCTTATTATAAGTTCCCAAAGGACATTGATCCATGATTAGCATATTTTGAAGACAGAAATTCCTTGAAAGGACTCACTATCCTTACTACGATTAGAATAAGAAACCATTTCATGCAAGAAAGATATGAAATACAGGGAAAATACTGAGCTGGATATTCTTGACTTAAATATTCACCAGTAACTTAATTTGAGAAAATCACAAATGCAGGCAGATTCTTTGTCTTTAAAGATGCCAGTTTCAAAATGTGGTAATTTATAGTGTAATCACCCCCCCACACCACACACACACACACACACACACTTACACAAAGTTAGTAATGTCCGTGTCTGTATGGATGTGGTCATATCCTTACCAGCAGCAAAGTATTTTGACCTTGAAGATAGTGTATGCCTGCTTGCTGGTCATTGCCTATCCCCAAGTTGATTTGTATTCCAAATCTCTATCAGGCCAGGACCACCTTAAATCTTTAAGTCTAAAGTTTAATATTCCTGGACTTAGCCATTCAGTGTGAAATACGGTTGAGGGCTGGCTTACACCTGGGTCTTCTTTGGCCTGTGTGTGCAGTGTCCTAGGTTATGAACTCACCGACAGCTGTTTTCTATTAGACTGGCCATTATATGTGGGTCAGCAAAACTAAAGTTCAGATTTGGGGGAATGAGCAAGTCACCTTATAAAAGTGTCTTTTATACTCCACTTATTTGTCTGATTTCTTGATTTTCTTCAAATCTTGATCTAATGATTCTTTATTGCTTTGGTTGTTTAACTTTTAAAAGAGTTTTTAAAAATATTTTACCTACTTTTTAAATTTGTTTTCTGTGAGAGCGGGGCTCCAGATAACCAAGACTGCCATTATTAGAAACCAGAAGTCTCAGTCACATCTCAAGTTGAAAAAATGTCACCTAAGTTTTTGAAGCTCTGCCATTGCTTAAATGATGTTTCTCTTGATTCTCTCAGACATACATAATTTCTTCCTTCTTCAAAACCCTGTATCACCTATCTGACCCTCTCATTCTTCTATTGGTCTTGACTGCAGTCCCTGTTTTTGTCATATTAGGTTCTCAGTGGTAGGTGGCATGTCCTATCTCCTGAAGCAACCAGTTCACACTTTGCACAAAGGAGACACTTATGATTTATTTAACTGAAAAAATTCAAAGCCTTGCTTGAGAAACCAACTACGAAATAATCCCTTGTTATTTCCCACATTTCTTGATTGCAAAAGGGAATAGTCTTAAGCAATAAGAAAAGTTCCCTCGCCTTTTCCCTCACATTCCACTTGAGTTGACATCAAGTGTCAGCCCTACAGTTTGTTCTTCTAACAAGGCCCAGCTGCTGAAACATTTCAATCACCATCAGTCCAACTTGTGATAATGATATGTTTCATCAGTCCACTTCATAAAACTCATTGAGAAGCCTTGGTTCACAAAAGAAGGAATTTGGCTCCCACAGAGCATAATTCTGTACAGATGTGGTCAAGCAAGACTGAATGCCAAACGGCATGACAATATGTGAAATGCTGTGGGGAAGGGAGGAAATCATTTGCATAGAACATGAAACACACGTGTTGCCTTAATTGCCTGAATATTTTAAGGGAAAAGGGTTGTGGGTCAAAAAATAGTCTGAAGTTTGAAATCACACAACCCAAGTGACAAATTTGAGGCTCGTCATTTATTAACTACTAACTACTTGTTCATTCTTAGACACTATAGATTGCAAGTCATCATTATTTTACATGCCATTGAGAAGAAATATCAGTCAGCTGATCTGTGTTTCCCATTAGTGGTAAGCATATCATGACTGTGGAGGTGTTAAAATGTGATCAAATATGAATCTTAGAATCATTGAAATAGTATATATCTTATCTTTGAAGCTTTCTTTCTCCATTCAGTAAACAAATGGGTATAAAAAAGCTTTCTTTAAAAGTTTTAGTTTCCTTGTCATCCTTTCCTTATCAGTCTCAATACTGACCCAGGAAAGTCAAAATCTAGAGTGACAGAGCGAGCCAGAGTGTGAAGGTAAGGTATCCTGCAACAAGCCTACCCACAACAAAGAGATGACGGGAGGGGCGGGGGTGTCCCCGTTGACCTGCAGGTTGTACAGCTCAGAAAAAGAAGGTCTTTTACCTGTAAACTTGGTTTTACTCCCTCTTGATGTATCTGCTTATGGAAAAGAAGGTGTATTAAAAAGTGAATTAATCTGGTCTCTGCTTCTGAGAGGAAAATTAAGATTATTTAGATGGAGGAGCAGCACCATTGTGGAGCTTAAGATTCTCTATATCCCTCTCCCTCTGTCCCTCCTTCCTCCATTTACATGCACTTTCTCTCTCTCTCTCTCTCTCGAAGAAGAAGAAGAAGAAGAAGAAGAAGAAGAGGAAGAGGAAGAAGAAGAAGAAGAAGAAGAAGAAGAAGAAGAAGAAGAAGAAGAAGAAGAAGAAGAAGAAGAAGAAGAAGAAGAAGATGATGATTTGGATGGATGAGTTTGCAGTGAACCAAGTAGATCTGCATAACATAACATCTCCCTCTTACCTTTCTCCTGGGAGCCACCTGGGCACCTATAGTGAGTTATCTGCTCTGTTCTCTGTCATGTGTGAAAGCAGCTTACCCCACAGGGATGTCTGCGATTTTTCGACCCAACTTGTTGCGAGGTATATAAATCTGCCTAATTCTGAGTTTCAGTATTAAGGAGTACATCAACCGATAGATGTAAATTGTGATCTTTAATACGAGCTTTATTAGTAGTAAGGGTGGTATTTTGGTCTTTTATCTAACTTACTTTTTCTTGTCTTAGTTGAATCAACACTCATAATTCAGGAAGTTGTAAGGAGCACTATCTGTAGGTTCCTGAAGAACACCTAGCATTCCTGACCTTGACTCTGATGAACAGCAGGCCTCTGTACTAGAACACAAAACTATGATAAAGGTTGTCCAATCCAGGTGCCATTGGGAGATCCTGCTCATCATGTAACCGCCCCTTCCTCATCCTGTTTGACAGTCAGGATTAGAACCCAGGTGACATCTGAATGTGTTCTTTCTTGTCTGCCAAGGAAGAAGACGACTCCTTTCTTCTTCCCTTTCCCTGGGTTCTCTTTGTCTCCTTCCAGCAACTGTGTTGTCTAAGGCTTTATTTCTGATCCAGGACGGACTTGGCTGACCTCCCTTTACCACTACCGAGCAGAAGAGCCACCTAGGCACTGATCCAAACCAGCCAAAGGGCAGGCAGCTGCAGTCTATTGGAATGGCAGTGACATTACCTAAAGCCCCAGCCAAAGCATAAATTGACTCACTCTGAGCCATCAGATTAGGAGAATAAGGAACTTTATCAGTAAAACCACAACTTACTTTGCTTGGCCACATTCTTAGAGACCAACAAACTGGGAACAAAGGGATACCAAGTTGTTCAGGGATGCCAAGAAGTAGGATACAAGAACTGTCAGAACATTGGACTGGAGGAATCTTGCCTAGCTCTATACTCAATTTATTTCCTTGGATATTTGTCTGTATCCAGACAAATAAATCACATTTTTCCCAGAAAAATTCATCCAGAATGCTTAGTTTTGTTTTCTGCACCAAGAGAACACATTCCCACACATAGATTTTGTATTACTTCCTATTATTTGTAATTATTGTATTGGGTTGTGCCCTGCCTCCCACCCTCTACCCAGCCATTCGTGCAGTAAGCCACTCTGAGTCGGTATTACCTGACCACGCCTGGCCTTAGCTACACAGCATGTCTCTTGCTTTATGCCCTGGAACTTCTGTGACATGCGAGCACCCACAAGGTAGAGGCAGCTGACTCTCTTGTTGCCACCAGTGGATATTGGAGGATGCTAGTGGTGAATTCACCCTGCGCTTTTTCCCTAGGGCAGACAGTTGTGAGGTACCTCTACATTGGACACTGTCACTGTCTCTACCCCTGGGATAAGCTGTAAATGTCCCATCCCTGAAGATCAGGAGGAGCATGATAAAGCATGGAGCTCCCCAAAAGGATAGAACAACATTTGGGGGTAGTGAATTTGGAATGATGCAGCAGGAAATGGTCAAAGGAGTTTGTACTAACTTTGATCTGACATCTTTGCAGAGAAAGGCACTTGGCTCTGGTGGGAGGATGTTTATGTAACTCTTTAAAATAAGAGGATGTTATCATCCTCAACCAGAAAGAGAGACAGAATGCAGTCGGGAAGCAGAAGCAAGATTCAGTGCATACTGAAAACAAAATTCAGCCTACGGCAGACTCCGCTTGCAATGATTTTTTAAAATACTAGCTTTGAGTTTTTTTAGAAGGTTTACAGCACTATTGGATTTAACCCATTACCACATCCTCTCTAGACATCATAATTTGCAGTGATATGATTGTTCAATAAGCAGCTTAATTCACAAAGCCTCACCTCATCTTTTCAAATCAAGATGGTCACACTATCCTATGATGCAGAGCACAATAACAGATTATATATCTATTTGTGAAGTTTTTGTAAGTGATACATTTCCAAAGCAAAGTTGGGGCAGTAACTAGATGAGGTCCAGATCAATGACAGAATAATTATGCTTATTCCTGGTCCTATCTGAAGTTGGGTTACAGTGAGGAAGGAGTGAAGAAGGGGTTCAGAAGGCTGTTCTGAATCACAGAGGTGATTCTTTCCTTTCAGGTTATATGTGAGGAAGGGCCCCCTCAGACTGCTGCCCTCACTGGTAGCTCTGCTCAAGCGCTGAAAGGAGCTGTACATGAATCCCAATCAACCCAGCAGCCCATCCAAGCAGCATCACTCAAGAAACTTGCCTTGGTGGCCTCGAGAGTCTGACTTGTTCAGAATACACACTTGGCTTACTTAGAAAAAGTCTTTGAAAACTTTGAAGCTGGTTCTATCTAGAAAGGAGAGGAAGAAAACAGGACTCAGTCACTGACAAGAGTAAAGAAACTATTTGTGAGTAACTTCTCTTGTCAAGAACTAGCAGAGAATCATCAGAGGACAGGGGCAACAACTTCACTGGATGATGCGTTTCACCAGCCTGGCTCTACCCTTTACCACTGCAGGGGGATTTCCTCCTTTCCTGTTTCCTCTACTTACATATCTCAGACATCATGTGCTTACATAAAGAGACACCTTAGCAAGGGGCAACTTGGGTCACAGATACTAATAAAACCCATGGAACCTTTCGTAGGTTGTTATACTTAAAATCATCCAAATTCAGATCATTACCAGAATGGAGATTAACAAATTCCCAGAAAAGATTCTGTTTTTATTAAAGACATTTTTGCAAAGTCTATTATGGTTAGCCTCTTACAAGGTGCTTTGTCAGCAACTCCATTTTACTCTCGGGAATAGTACACTGGCAGAGAAGTTGTTCACTCTGAAAGTTCAGGATGATTATTGCATTGTGTAACATTTTGACATGTTTAGAACCAATAAGCAAAGACTTTTGACTACTTAGTTTAAAACCAAACATTCTGGAACCATTTTAATGGTGCTTATACTTGGGTCAGATTCAGGACTTTGAGATACAGATAGATATAGATAGATATCTCTATATGAACTTACCATTTGTGCTATATAATGACCTTTCAAGAGGCCCTTACTAATATGGCAACATGATGGCAAACACAAATTACATTGGGGAGAATTCGAAGTATAAGTATCAAGCTGCTGTCTGGGGTTATTCAGCCTGGGCCACTGTGAGTCTGACGTCCGTTTAGGAAAATTTACTGAGGTCAAAGCAGAGAAATCACTAACACCCACTTAATCCAAACTAAAGCTAATCTACTCATTGGAGTAGCTGCTAAGCCTCCATTTGGTTAAATGTATTCCCACGGTGAGAGAGCCTTTATTTTCTCCCCCTCAAAGAAGTCTGACTTTGATTAAAAAAAACATTTTTTTTTACTTCACCCAACATTTAAAATCATCAGGACGTTGATTTTTGATTGGGCAAAATAAACACCAGAGCATTTGGAAGAAAAAGGGAATAAAAGAACTAGGTAGGGGTGCCTGGGTGGCTCAGTGGGTTAAAGCCTCTGCCTTTGGCTCAGGTCATTATGTCAGGGTCGTGGAATCAAGTCCCGCATTGGGCTCTCTGCTTGGCAGGGAGCCTGCTTCCTCCTCTCTCTCTGCCTGCCTCTCTTCCTACTTGTGATCTCTCTGCCAAATAAATAAATAAATAATCTTTAAAAAAAAAGAAAAAGAAAAAGAACTAGGTAGTCACAGAGTTATATCTAGTTAGTGGTTTTCGAAATGTGATCTGGGACTCTTAGGAGACCCTGAGATCATTTCAGGGTGTCTGTCAGGTCAAAACAATTTTATCTTAGGATGTTCTTTGCTTTTCCCCTCTGCAACCCTCTCACAAGTGTACAATGGGGTTTTCCGGGGACTATATGATATGTGGTAGTGTCATTACTCTGATGGCTAGTGGAATGTAAGTTGGTTTAAATTTTCTCAGTTTTAATTCTAATACACTATACATCTATGGTTATAATTCATATTTTAGGGGAAACTCTTTGGTATATGTGCTGACGAAGCGAGCACGGAAACTCTTTGGGATCCTCAATAATTTTTAAGAGTTTGAAAGTGTCTTAAGGCATTTAAAAAATGAAATCGTGTCATTTGCAACAACATGAAGGGACTTCGAGGGCATTGTGCTAAATGAAATAAATCAGAGAGAGATTTTACTTTTCTTTGAAATCAGAAAACAGAAAACAAAAACAAAGAAACGAGCTCATAAGTGGAACAGACTGGTGGTTGCCAGAGGCCAAGGGGTAGGAGGTAGAAGAAATGGGTGAAGGGGGTCAAAAGGTACAAACTTCCAATTATAAAATAAATACGTCCTGGGGATATAATGTACAGCATAGTGACTGTAATTAATAATACTGTATTGCATATTTGGAGTTTCTAAGAGAACAGGTCTTTAAAAAGTTCTTATCACAAGAAAAAATTTGTAATTACATGTGATGATGAGTGTTAACTAAACTTATTATGGTGATTATTTTGCATTATATACAAATATTGAATTATTATACTGTATACCTGAAAACAATATAATGTTGTATGTCAGTTACATTTTAATCTAAAAATAAAATAGAAGTTAAGAAAGTGAAACACTAAAAAAAAAAAATGTTTAAAGGGTTTAAAAGTGTCTTGAGACCAAAAAATTCCTGGTCTAGAACAATACTGTTCGGTAGAATTTATTACAATGATGGACATTGTCTGTGAATTTGCACGTCTCATATTAGACACATGTGACTGTTGAGCATCTAAAATGTGGCTAGTGTGACTGAGGAACTGAGTCTTTTTAAATTTATATTTAAATGCAAATAGCTACCATCCTGGGCAGTGCAGACCTAGATCCTGGGCACCCTGACTCCTGATTTACTACCATTCTCAATCTTCTACACCAGACTTTACAGCTAGAGATTTTTCTTGTGCTAACTACTAAAGTCTTGGCTTGGCTGGTGTGTGGAGGCTTTACCGCAAATATGCAATAAGAAAATAATATGCATAACTCTAAAATATTAATCAACCCCTGATCTAATCCTGGACTCAAACAAAGAAAAAAATAATAAAAAAATCTTGTAGTTGCTTCTTTGGGAGTTCCAAAGACTGTTTCTTTGTGCCCTAGTTTGATTTAACCACCCAGGCTTTAGAGAGTATCTTTAAAGTATGAACAGCTTTTAGGCTTTGATCCTTTTGTAGTTACATAGAGATAAGAATGTAAGTGTTGCAGGTGCACAGAAAGTCCACTGGGTGTTCACACCAAAACCAGTCTGCTTTGGTGTGGTCATAATTCACTAGGATCTAAATTTCAATTAGTGGAAGTCTTGGATCTCTCAGTTAGCAGAACTGTCTGAATATTACGCACACAGCTCTTGCTAACCATACTCTCAAGAGATATAGGACCACAGGAGAAAATCTCAACTTGAAAATATAAGCTTTGAACTAAGTTAAACTGTATGGTTATTGAACTTCCCTAAACCTCTGTTTTTCTAGTAAACTGGGATTCTGATATTTTCAATGGCTTCTCTGTGTGTTGTTGGGAAGATTGAATAAAATAATGTGTGTAAAACACTTAGTACAATTTTTGAAAATAGTAACTATTTAATAAGTGACCATTATTGCCCAAATTATTACTATTAGCTGTATTTTACTTCACAAATCTCTTTTGGGAGCCCCCTATGTGCCTGACAGTGCATTAGTGCCGGTGAATGAGCAAATGCAGTCCTTGTGCTCCTAGAGCTTACGATCCAGCAAGAGGGAGAGATCAACAACCACATCAATAAAAAGAGTTCCAGAAGGCCGTGATCTTCCTAAGAGAAAAGAGCTGGATCGAAGAATCCACATGTCAGGGAAGACTGTTTAGACTGAGAGGCTGGGAAAGACTTCTTCAAGAATGGAATAGTTAAGCTGAGAGCGAAATACCAGTAGGATTTACTACTGATAGAAGGTGTTCTGGGGCGTATTAGTTGGGGTTAATGGTTAATAAATAGATTCGAAAATTTAATGACTAAACAAAACAAAAGTTTATTTCTCTTTCACATCACAGGCCAGAGTTGGCCGTCAAGCTGTGTTCTATAAAGTCATCTAGGGATCTTGGCTGAGAAGGGCAGTTCTGTCATCCTTCACCGTGACTTCTACAGTTGCTTCCAGCCAGCAGGAAGGAAGGAGAGATGGTCATCTTGGAAGATCTTCTTTAAACAGATGACTGGAACGTTGCACTTGTACAGGAAGTTTGGCTGGATGTTCAGGTATTTGGAGTATTTGGATAGGCTACCATGGAACTAACTGGCTTGCCTGGGTGCGGTCGTCATTCACTAGGGCTTGGTTTCCAATTACAGATACCCCACAACTGTCTGGATTTTGTGCACCTGACTCTTGCAAACCAAACACCTCAGATACATGAGGGTAGAAGTGTCTCAACTTGAAAGTATAAGCTTTTAATTAACGGAATTATGGAACCTCTGTAAGCCTATATCTTCCCTGTGATGTTGGATAATGATAATATTAGTGCCATCTCTATCTGTTGGAGATAATTACTTACACTCATATCCTGTTGGTGTCATATCGTTTTGCAATATGGCTACACCTAGGTGAAAGTCCAAGTAAGAAATGTAGTCTCTGCTCGGTAGTCATATTAAAAGAGAAGAGAGAAGAAAAGTTGCAGTTTCCCCTAAGCGTCTAACACACAGGCAGAGAAAACCAAAACTTTAAAGCCCTAACATTGGAAAGAACTTGGCACACTAAGGAGCTGGAGGGACGCTAGGATAACTTGGAGAAAGTGGTATAATACGACACCAAATGCGAGGACCCCCACCTGCAATTACCGTATAAGCCACTAGGGAGAGACAGGAGTAGGCAAACATGATTAATGTTATTATAATTGCAAAAAACACCATGTTTTCATAAGAGAGAATAAGAGTAGATTAGTTTCCCTCTAGAAAGTTTATGGCGAATGGAACATTTTAGATGGACCTCTGCGACTAAGAATTTGGGCATGATGTGATGGGTGGGAGCATGGTGAGGAAGAGGAACATTTGGATAGAGAAAAGGCAAGAAGCCAAGAAATTTATAGGGTGTTTCCCAAGAGGGGGAAAAGCTATCGCTTAAAGCATTATCAGAAAGAGTTTGCCTCTGCTACACTTAAATCATCCCCAAAGATA
The DNA here is from genome assembly GCF_030435805.1 of Mustela lutreola. Classification (NCBI taxonomy): domain Eukaryota; kingdom Metazoa; phylum Chordata; class Mammalia; order Carnivora; family Mustelidae; genus Mustela; species Mustela lutreola. Next base: position 8,450,795 of record NC_081290.1, on the reverse strand, counting down.
AATCCTATACCAGTAGTAAGATAGCTAGAAAAGTAGTACAACCAAAAGTCATGGGGTTAAAATATAATATCAACTTCTTGAGTTATATTTTGGAAAAACTAGAAAAAACAGTGCTCTCTACCTCCACCTAACATCAGAGGACCAACTCTATTCATCCCTCCAACTAAGGAACAACTCCTTTCATCAAAGTCTTGTTGAGCACGTTAGCAACTCTGATGTGCTAATTCTATCAAAACCAGAAAATATTGCTATACTCTTGTCTTAAAAATGCATGCAATACAGAAATAATTTTTATTAACTCTGAAAGTTAATCTAGTTCCACAGCACTCAGAAATTCTACTGTTTTTTTTTTTCCTCAAAGTTTAAAACGTGTTCAACACTTTCATTCACTTACAAATATACTCATTCACTCCGCAGTATTCATGAAGCCCAGCGATCTGCACTAAATACAAGGCACAGTTATGGGCATGGTAATAAGACACAGTGCTTGACTTAGAGAGATCCAGAGTCTCATCTGAATGGGAGAAGAACAAACACCACAATATGACAGAAAGATAGTGTGAAAGACTGTTATTATGTAAGTATACACAAATCCAGAAGGCAGCAAGTGTAACTATGTGAAGAGGAAAAAAGGAAAGATTAGTAGGGAAGAGAGTTATTAAGAGAATATGAACATTGATTTGGGTTTTGAAAACCAAAGAAATTCCCAATCTGAGAAGAAAATCATGAGTAACTGAGTATGACTGGTTAGGTGAGTTTAAGGGTGGCTGCTGGTCTAAGGTAGACAGAGCAAGTGAATCAAAAACAGAAATGAGGGACGCCTGGGTGGCTCAGTTGGTTAAGCAGCTGCCTTCGGCTCAGGTCATGATCCCAGCGTCCTGGGATGGAGTCCCACATCGGGCTCCTTGCTCAGCAGGGAGCCTGCTTCTCCCTCTGCCTGCCATTCTGTCTGCCTGTGCTCGCTCTCTCTCTCTCTCTGATGAATAAATAAAATCTTAAAAAAAAAAAAAACCCAGAAATGAAAGTGGAATGGCAAGAGAGAGCAGAATTGTAAAGAGCTTTGAATGACAAGTAAAATATTTTTAAATTTGTCTCATAAATAATGGGAAATTGCCAGTCTCTAAGGGGATAGACAAGACTGGATCCAAGTGTTAGGAAAAGAGCTCCAGCAGCAGTATGCATAAGAGGCAGCTGAGCTCAGTGAGCGTAGAAGCCTGATCTCTGAGCAGAGTCCTGACCCTCGATGGCTGTATGACAGGCAAATGAGTTACCCACATGGTGCCTTATTTTCCTCATCTGTAAAACAGAGATGATAATGATAGCTACTTTCCAGGATTTTTGTAAAGATTAAATTAAGGACTTCCCACCCAGAGTTTAGAACAGTGCCTGGCATTTAATAAGCACTACCTAAGTATTTATATGCACACAACAACATATACCTCTGGTAAACAAAAACATCTAGTTCGTGCTATGCCTATAAAGGGCCCTTGGGAGATGGGAGTAAGATATTTGGGATCAGATTACCTGGTGTCTAATCCCAGGTAAAAACTACTTTTTAATCTTGCTAAGGCTCTTTTCCCTTCTCTGTAAATTAGAAAAAACAACAGTATCCATTTCATAGAGTTGTGAGGAATTAGTTTAGACAACGCATGGAAGGTGCTCAGCAAAGAGCTCGGCACTAGTGATCACTCCCAAGAGAATAGTTTCGTTATCAAAAAGTATGAGCAAGGAGTTTGTAATCCCATAACTCCTTACTTGGGGCAACTCCCAGCCCTTGGGTTACAACTGACACAGAGCAGAAAGCAGACTTTGGAATCAGGTGAACCTGAAATGAATTCTTATTCTGTCATTTACAGCAATGTGAATGTGGGCATTTTTCTACAACTAAAGCCACCTGGTTTCCTCCTGAAATAATCAGAATGCTTCCCATCTCAAAAGATTATTGTGAAGATCAGAAATAATTTATGTAAAGTAGTTAGACTGGTACACACAAGGCACATACCAGCTGTTGCGTCTCTCCCTCCGCTACCTCCTCTTTTTGGAGCTCCCTCCCACATCTGCCCTGAAAAAGGAAAAGCCACACTACCTGACCTCAGCCTCTTGCTTGGCCTCAAAGACAACCATGGCGACAAGCCAGGCCAAGGATAAGCCACGATTCTGGATCATTAATTATGGGTCTCAGAGAAAGACAAAGTAGAACCAAACTAACCCAAGCTCTCCACTTGCCAGACCTCTTGCTATTTGACTCCCACTGATGTCTAACCAAAATTAACCACAGACCGCTAATGAGCCAATGAACCCTTGTGCAATGTTGTCAACTGGATACAGTGTGGAAAATTGGGAAAGAAGGAAGGACCAACAGACAGCTGGGGTTAAAAGTAGAAAGGATGATCATGATGGCACTGGGACAGAAGACCGCATATATGTTAGTTTGGAGGAAGAGGTATTTTTTTGCTGTTGTTTTGTTTTTGGTTTTTTTCACATCAAAAGACACAGAATTAAACTACCCCAAGTGAATAAGCTTTCTTCATATTTGGGGGTATGATGGTTAAGAGGTATTAAATGGTTAAGAGAGCTGCTTAAGAACAGTGATTGTTGAGTGTAACCCTTGGACCCACAACTTGTGAACAGTGTACGCCAGTGTAATTCAGTAATTCAGTGGGCAACTTGCTTAACACTTCCAAGTTGAAGTTTCCCCAGTAGTCCTAAATCATTACATTAATGCAGTAATTAAATATGATAATCTATTTAAAGCAGGTAAGATAGATTTGGGATATAGTACACATTAAAAATATTTGCTATTTGTAGTTATCATTTAGTCTTTTAGCACAGTCAGTACAATTCAAAATAAGGAAGGCAGAGGGGATTTTCTATTTATTGTCAGGAGTGCAAACAAGGTGAACCGGACACTTACCTGGCTGCCTGAACCATCTCATTCTTAGATTTATTTCATACACCATTAACCTAAAATTACTCACCTGAAAGTGATTTTCCTGCTCAACTTCATCTTCTCCCATTTTTAAAAGATTCTCTTCTTCTAAGCTTCTGACAAATGGCACTTTGTTTCTTATGAAATTACTATTACTAAAATTTTGTATCCAGTGACTTGCTCCTCGAGTGCCTTCAGGCTGGACTACTGATCATAGATGATCTTTGCTCTAGTTTGTTCCATTCCCCTCTGGGGTTTGCATCTTTTCTGCTTCTTTCTCAATGTGGTCATTATAATCTAGATAATACCCATTAAAGGCAACAAGCCCATTTACCTTCTGGCTTTATGATAGTGTTCTCGTCACCTGGAAAACCCCTCCTGCTCTTTACTTAGCATCTGCTAGGTATTCATTTTGTGTCTAGAGTTGTGCTGGATACTCTGATCTGTAGATGAGAAGGTGGGTCTTTCTTCCAGTGGTTTAGAATGACCAAAGAAACAAACTTCATGTGCATGGTATAACTAGAGAGCAGAGAGCTATGAAACTTTCATGACAGTTTTAAGGGAAGTTATGAAAATAAGGAGGATAATATGGTAAACACAGGCCCACCGAAGGAGGGAGAATAGACAGACATCGCTTTCTGGGAAGCAGCCATCACTACAGCTGGGAAAGGGAGGGGAGACAGTGAAGAAATACTTGTTGGCCAGATGGCTGGCTGGCAACACCACAGCTGGGGGAGTTAGTTTCCTGGCGTACTATAGCCCATTTTAACACACTGTGCACTTTCTTCTATAGAAACATTTTAAATAACATTTGTTTTCCACATCCTTTATGAAGGGTGATTTAATCCAGAGAGTAGCTGAACCACAGAGCACTAGAGTACATTAATAAGTTACATTTTGTAGGACATTGCAATGTAAAAAGAACTTTTGCTTACCTTACCTTATGTCATGCTTACAACCAACCACCCTGTGAAGAAGTTAACCATCCACCTGTATGAGGAATTTATAATTATTTTTCCCTCTCCTTCCTTCCTTCCTTCCTTCCTTCCTTCCTTTCCTCTTTTCTGAGAGAAAGAGAGAGCATGCATGAGTGAGAGGCAAGGTAGGGGAGAGGGAGAGAGAATCCTAAGCAGGCTCCATGCTCAGAACAGAGCTGGACTCGGGTCTCGATCCCATGACCCTGAGACCATGACTGGAGCCCAAATCAAGAGTCAGATGCTTAACGAATTGAGGCACCCAGGTGCCCCTGTTTTTATTTTCAAATAAATAAAACAAAAATGATAGAAATTAAGCAGTTTTTCTAAGGTCACTAATTCCTCCCATGATAACTCCTGGTAGGTTATTACCATGTCCCATTAATCAAAGCCTGTGCTGTGTCATGTTGCCTCATACTTGAAAGTGTGGATTTGTGTGTATGTGTGCCTGTGTATGTATGTATTGGGAATGTGTTGGGACAGGGGTTATTCAATGAAGTATAACCCACCATTCACAACATCATTTCTAGAGGAAAAACATTTCAAATACTAGCAAAACAACTTTGTTCAAAATTATTAGAACATAATCTAGGAGAGGAAGAAGCAGGTTCTCCACTGAGCAGGGAGCCTGGCTGGATGGCAGGACCCTGGGATGGTGTTCTTAGCCGAAGGCAGACACTTCACTGACTGAACCACCCAGGAGTCCCTGGTCTAGTTTGTCTTATCTAAGATTGAGTGTTTGGTCCTAGACAATCAAGCCATGTTTGTGTCAGTGATTTTTAAGTCTTCCAAGCCCATGGCTATCTGTCCCTAAAATACTCCATCACCTCTCTGCTGTGTTCCCTGATCCCTCGGGAAGCTAAGATACTTTCTTTGCTAAGAAATTTCATTAACCATGAGAAATAAATATTAAAAAGTGTTTTGAAAAAGATGGACTCTCTTTTGTCCAGATTTCTAAAAACCTTTCAACACGTAGTTGACAGAATGAGCCTGTACTTTTCTTCTTTTGGGAAATGAAAAAATCTAAGAGATGCAAAGTCACCAAGTCTTATTTTCACAAGGCTTTGATTTCCATCACTGCCTCTACAACTTGGCCAACATTTTAGGATGGTTTCAATGTTATATTCTAGTAGGTACTATTTTATTATTTCAAAATTGAAATATGTAAATATGTAAATATGAAAATTGTAAATATGAAAGCAGCAGCACACACACTTAGAAGATGGCATGGGCTGCAAGTTGAGCGGTATCTTCTCTCTAGTCCTTCTTCTCTAGATGAAGAATTAACTAGATGGATTGTTTCGTCTTTCCCCTTACAGTTCACACTTGGTATTGTAATGTCATCTCCCTCCTGTTAGCACTTCCTGTTGAGAAACAAAAGTCAAAATAACTTGTCCAAATATGTGAAGTCGTTGTCATGGCTGGGATTGAACCCCCAAATTTTCTGATTTCTACCTCCTAGTCCTCAGCTAAATACATGGGACTCGACTCACCTGATCTCTGTTTCTATAAGGCCAATACCAGTACTCATTGAAAGAGTGAGCTGTCATGGACAATAGAGTTCGTCTTTCATGGTCTTCTGCAGGCTCTCATTGTCATCTTTGCAATTCACAGAACACTTCTCAATCCTCTCATTAAAAAGATGAGGTTTGTTTACCAGCTGACTTGTGTTAACCTGTCTTTTGTTTACAATATGGGTTTAGCCCCAAGTGTGCAAATGAAACGTGGAGCTTATTTCCTTCATAGTGAATTTGCTAAGTGTTGACTTACAGTGTTGAGAATAGTTACAGTTCTACTTATGTCCAGGATCTTCAATTCTTCTTAGGTCGTGCCTGAGAGACATTTTGTAGATTGGAAGATTATTCCTTTCCCTCCTACCTAGAGATGATATGTTACGCAATCCCAAGTAAAAGCCTGGCTGCAAAGCCCAGCACCCAAAGGAAGTCAGGGACTTAGAAGGATGGGCAGCTGTCTTCAAATGCAAGATCTGGTGGCTCAAAAAAAGCACACAAAGTACAGAAAGCTTCCAGCCACTGGAGAAACTAGGAAAGGAATAGGTCTAGTTGAAATGGGGAAGTAGAGGCCACCTTTGAATAATATGCTGAGGCAGAGTGAATATGAAAGCATGAAAGAGAGAGACTGGGAAGACTCCAAGAAGACCTGGACATTTTAGAGTAAGTGGCATCACAGACAGAACTCTCTAGAACTTTCTGGAAAGCACTAAAGACTCCAAAGCCTGTGTTTAAGGAGTGAAATGGTTGACTTGGGAGAGAACACTGGGTAAGGGTTGCAAACACTATATCAACTTGTTAAACATATCTGTTGAAGTGAGTAGCTGGCTCCCATCTGGAAAACAACTTGTCCTCTAAATGAGAAGAAAGTTGGAATTCTTCACAGGGTAAGAGCTGCTATAGAGAAGTAAATAAGGGGTTGACAGGTAAAAAGAATAGAAACTCTCGTGAGAAGTTCTAAATAAATTTTCACTCAGTGGACTCTGGAGCTTTAAAACAAAGTCATGCCTTTGACATAGGAATTACACTTCTAGGAATATATCCCCAAAGACAGTCATAAATAATTGAATAAAAAAATTAAACACAAAGATATCAATAAAATGTTTTTATGGTTAAAAATGAGAGCTAGATGAATTCTTAAAAACAGTGAAATTATTAAATAAATAATATATACTATAGAAAATGAAGTCATAATATTCAAACAACTTAAAATACTTTAAGTTGTGCATTATGATACATCAAATGAAAAAATGAAAACTTTGCACTGGCGTAATATTTTATATGTGCACAAAAACATGAAAATATGGACAATGATTTGCTCTTAATGTAATTATAAGTGACATTTATTTCTTAATTATTCTCAAAATTTTCTAAAGACCATGGGAAGTGGTCTGACACAATACATAAAAACTCAAGATCTGCATTTAGCTGTCTGACTTCTCATTTTTACTAGCTTTACAACCTCAGATACTCTACTAGCCTTGTGATCTTGGATGTTTTACTTAAAATTCTTGGACCCTCAGTTTCCTTGTCTGTGAAAATGGGATAAGAATAATATCTACCTCATAGGGCTGCTTTAAAGATTAGTGAAATAATGTAAATTATTAAATGAAATTAGTTAAATCAAATAATGTACTGCATGAACAGTCCTAGCAAGTAGTTAACTGTTCAGTCAATTTTAGCCATTCGTTACCTTATAAAGAAAAAATACATGTGCGTGTGTATGTGTGTGTGTGTGTGAGTGTGTACACACCCACTCAAGCATACATATTCAAGTTTTAAAACAATAAAAATAAACACAGCTGATCACATAAAAAGGCAGTTGAGTATTGTTAAAATCCCACTTTAATCATGCTTGGTTTGCTGAAGAAAGACCCAGGGAGGACCCTGACACAGGGTAGGGTCCTCAGGGCAGCGAGTGTAGGCTCTGCCCCAGCAGAGTGTGCTTCTCCCCCGCAACCTTGTTCATCGCTGTTCCTCATGGATCACGTTTGTTTGGTCCTCTCTGGACTGCTCAGTGCTTTGGGATGAACGGGACATGATAGATGTTTTTCTTCTAGAAATAGAGGTCTTTGTACAAACCATTGAAAGTGGGAGGTCTAATGCTCAAATACTTTTTCTTCATTCCATGAGGGCCACAAACTCCATCTTCTCTACAGGCCTGCTGTAGAAAGGGAGAAAATATTAGAACAATTCTTTGAATTCACTTTGTATATTTTTTCCAGTACCCTGCAAGTTATACTAGATCTCTATCTCAACATAAAGACAGCAAAGGGTACATGGAAAGGGCCAGCCCTCCAGACAGTAAAACTGCTGGAGACCTGAGCAGTCATCCCAGTTCTCCATTAATGATCTTCGTCCATGGTGTGGTTTAGAAGAAAAATATAGATCAGATTTTAGCTCTGGATTTATTAGAGCTGAGTCAAGCAAATTATTGAGTTTCTGAATGCTAAATTTCTCACCTATAACTTGGGATTATAAATAGTTACTTCAGAGAGTTATGGGAAAGACTAATAAAATATTACTTGGGGTAAGATATGTGAGATAGGGGGCTCCTGGGTGGCCTAGTTGATCAAACGTCTGCCTTCAGCTCAGGTGATGATCCCGGGGTCCTGAGACTGAACCCCATTAGGGCTCCCTGTTCAGTGATGAATTTGCTTCTCCCTCTCTTCCCATCTTGTTCTCTTTCTTTTTCTCTCTCTTAAACAAACAAACAAACAAATAAACAAAAAAATCCTAAAAAGAATAAGATATGTGGTATCCAATAAGCATCCATTAAATAGCAGCTACTACTACAGCAACTAAACAAGAAAGGAAAGTGTGGAGTTTCCATGATGATAACAAGTGCTAACAGTTGCTAACATTTAATATGTGTGAAGCACTAGTGTGAACATTTTATCTACAATAATGCATTTAGTCCTCACAACAGCCTTAAGACTTGGGTAATATTATTAATCTATTCAATATTAATTTGTACAATATTATTTCTCTCTGTTTTATATATATGGAGACTACTGAGTATACTGAGTATAAAATGTGGTTATACTGAGTATAAAATGTGGTTTGTAGATACTTTGGAGCTCCTTGCAACTCTGTTAATATCCATATTATAAAACTCTCTCTCTCTAGACTCTGAACTCTCTCTTTAATGACAGATCTCTGTATTCCCACATTTGTTTGGTTTATGGAAATTATACAATAAGTGTATTTTAAAGAGAACCACTCTGCCTCCAAGGATGGAACTTAGTTCTACACTCAGTGCAGTAACTCAGTTCATTTAAGATTTCAGGGGCTACAAAGGAACAGACGAGTTGTCTTCTTCACCTACAATACATATTTTGAGATCAAAGTTTTATATTAATGATCAAGATCATTCATCAGTTGGCATTAAATAACAATTTACAGAGATCATATACTGGGTGTCAGGGATTATACTGCTACTTTGGCTCTCTGCTGCCCATTGTGTTTTGGGTACTATCTGCTATTTCCATGAGCCGACCAAATCAACCACAACGTGGTTCAGTCCATTTATCTGGTTTTGCTCAAAGCCGATGTCCACACAATTAATCAACTCACATGTGTAGAAATTTGAACCAGCCTTTAGATGATAGAAATAACCAGGGACCAGGCCACAATCTGAGGAATTTGGTTAAGTGACCACAAATAAGGCTGAAGTCAAAGACATTGGGATGGGTACATCATTGAACTGCAAGCAATCCACTAGAATGTGTGCTAGCAAAAGGTCCTGATCTGAAATTCTCCTCTGCATTAGGACATCAAAGGAAGCAAATGGCAAAGAATGTTTACTGTCATCAGAATAAATCTGTTGGAACTCTACAATGTTCTTCAGCGTTGCATTTTTTGAAATGAGTGAATTTCCTTGAGATATTTCAGGGAAGAGTGAGTGGTTAAATGACTTTTGCACAATTTATTTCTTCTCTAATTATACAAATATTTTAAAAAATAGGACTTTTACATAACTTTAAAACATTCATATGTAAGTGGTTTGTGGCTTGGGTATTTAACTTTCTGAGTCATCATTTTATTGGCTTATGGAAATGCTGTGGTTGTTCAGGAATGCGTTTTTATATTCCAACAGCGACATGAAGTAGTTAGAAAAGCCTTTAATTTCCTTTAGACTTTTGTTCTTCGGTGATACAAAACGACCCTCATTTAAAGACGCAGCTACCATGCTAACGGCTGCCAGAAAACATCTCCTTTGGAAGAAACATGCAATCTTTCTTTTAGAGAACGGTTTTGATTATTGTTTGCAAGCCCTGTTAATGTTTACATCACTTTCTTTTTGCCACTGTTTTATGGATCTTACATAACTTTGAAATAAACATTGGTCAAATGTTGATTCTGGTACCATAACAGAAAGATGGAGGGCAGGGAGAATGAGGCTCTATAAAATACGTTACACATTCTGTATCAGAATGCTCCGTAATTAATGCATCCATCTCCTGAGAACTTCAGAGGGAGATGCCATATAGGTAGGAGTATTATTCACTATAGGCCACCAATTCCACATTCTAAATTGAATGGTCAGAGATAATGGAATGTAGAAAGTCCTGCACATTTTAGCAAAAGACTGTGATATATAGGACATGATTCTAGACAAGTCAAGCTGACTGGTAAGGACATAAATATATAAATAAAGATTGCTATCCTGAATATAAACACCAGTTTCCTGGCAGTCTAAAGATATATAACCAGGGGCCCCTGGGTAGCTTAGTAGGTTAAGCATCTGACACTTGATCTCAGCTCAGGTCTTGATCTCAGGGTCATGGGTTCAAGCCTCACATTGGGCTACACACTGGGCATGGAGCCTACTTAAAAAGCAAATTATTTATTTATTTAAATAAGGTGCCTGGGTGGCTCAGTCGATTAAGCATCGGTCTTAGGCTCAGGTCATGATCTCAGGGTCCTGAGATTGAGTCCCATATTGGGTGGGGAGTCTGCTTCTCCCTCTCTCTCTACCCCTCCCCCTGCTCTCTCTCTAGCTCTCTCCCTCTCTCAAATAAATAAATAAATAATTTTTAAAAATTTTAAGGAATAGATAGATAAAGATACATACCCAACTACTAGTGAATAAAATACTGAGAGGTAAGGCAAAGGTAGGTTAATGACCTACTGTGGAAGGGGAGATGCCTGTATCTACACAATGAATAAAAAAATAGTGTAGGGTCTCAGCCAGACAGATGCATAAAGAGAAGTCATGTATTCTGCAATTTCCTTTTTTGGAAAATAAAATTTCCTTTTTTGGAAAATGTCCATCAGGTCCTTGAGGGATAAACGTGCACTTCCTAAAGCCAAGGGTGATCTGTGGCTTCCCGGGAGTTTTAATGCGCAGTCTCAACCCAACCTGGAGGTAATTGCATCACCTGCCGAGACTTCTGGGGTCAGCATGGATTTTGTAAAGACAGAGTTCACTTGGCTCCATGGTCAGATGAAATCGGGTAATAGAAGAGTCAAGGAAAATAGAATTTCCTCAAAGAAGGACTCCCACAGAACTGCTTGGGCCTCAGAGCTTCCACCCTCCATGTGTTACCTGAGGCGTGCACACCTCTCCACACAGGCAGAGAACGGCAAGACCTGGGTTCTCCGGAGCACTAACGAAGCGTGGGTAACGTTGGAGAGGATGCGCATCATTTAACCCTGGCTACGTTTTCAATTAAAATCCCAATTCAGTAACACAATTTGTAGTGAAATGGGTAAAAACTTGAGTTCATAATCGTGGGTATCTAAGAAATGAGGAATAGATCTCTATTTTTCTGTAGTTCAGCTCAATTCTTATTTTGAATCTTATCCTACCTGGGTGGTAGACACACAATTGCACTTGGCATTCGGTTCTTTCCTTTTTTGAGGATTGTTTCTAAATTAGGAGTTACACACAGAACAGAAATCATAGGATGTGCTGTAAGTCCTGGCAGGTGGTTTTTCTTTTTTGTAATTCGAGTGCCTGACTTAAACTTTGATCACCCAGCAACCTTCAGTGAGGTGTCCTCTTCAAGGATGGCTGTTTCCAATAAACACGCTGCCCGCTGCAGAACTAGATAAAGAACTGGGCACCTCCCTTTGAGGCCTTATTTTATTTCATTTTAATTTAATTTACTTTACTTTTATTTTATTTTATTTTATTTGAGAGAAAGAGAGAGAGAGCAGGGTCAGGAGCAAGGCAGAGGGAGAGAGAGAATGTTAAGCAGCCTCTGCACCCAGCAAGGAGCCTGGAGCCAGGCTCCATCTCATGACCCTGAGACCATGACCTGAGCTGGAATCAAGAGCAGGTCGTTTAACCAACTGAGCCACCCACGCGCCCCAAGTCTCCCTGTTTTAGGTTTCTTGGTTGATTTTGTTAACTGACCATTTGGGCTGCTTGTTTTTTTCTCTTCTCATGCTTTAAATTCCTGATCTTATGTTTAAAATTTACCAATACAGAGTGAGCCTACAAATCTCTAGGCTCTTACCCTTGACCTCAATAAAAATTCCAGTCCCATGTCCTCCGTGTGTGTACGTGTGTGTGTGTGTATAATAATATAATGCATCATTTTTGACAAATGTTTGCCAATTTTTGCCATCTACCTAAAGGTTGTGTAAAAGCTATTATGCATAGGAGGATTTATATGATAAATATGTTATATATAAATGTATCAAATTTATATATATATATAATTTATATATAGAGATCAAATTTCATTTATTGGATTGGAAGGCCCTGTTCAGATATAATTGAGTCACCTTATCTGCCACGTTATCTCCCAAGGGACTAGCAGTATGTTGTGTGACCCCAAGTACACCACAGAGTTTCCAGGACTTATAAGTAATAAAACGTTTATTTTTTTTCCAAAGTTTCTTGATGATTGTTACTGAGGGCATCTTGCAATCATACTAAGAACCATAGAGCTGATCCGGCCACAGCATTAGTCACTGATAGGCTGAGACCAGCACACAACATAAGGTACCCCTCTGCATGTTAATGTTGTCTACTCAGCATCCACAGTTACGCATACATAAGAATAATATAAGGATTCACTGTGTACTTGAGATTTCATTCAATATAAATACATATGATGAGAACAGGCATATACTCTTTGTGTTTCTTCCTCTTCCATCTGAGGGTAGAGCTAGCATGTCCCAGGATTTTTGTCCTATTGGTAGGAGGGAGAACTACGAGGGAGGCTTAGAAGGAGATAAAACCCTAGGTTTGTTTTCATTAGAACAGTGAACGTATCCAAGGAAAGCCCACTGAACCTCAAAAACTAAGAACGGGCAGGATCAAAGAATTGAGAAGAATGCTATGGGAGCCAGTTCTAAAGGCTTTTTAATAAGGTTGGGACTGACAGAGAGAAGAGATTCAGGGGAAGGGAGTATTAGGAGGGCTTTAAGGAGATGAATGAGTGGAATAGATAGATTTCTAGGTTTTGCTCTGACCCAGGCCCTGTGATTCTCCTCTGTGACTCTGTAAGCATATTTTGGTACAAACGAACATGATTCTCCAGCTGGAATGTGCCAGCTCGGGGCTGACACTCCAAGACTGGGGCGCTGGCCTTCAGGACCTGGTAAACACATACATGGACAGGGGAAACAGGGCAGAGGAGGAGCTCTGACCTCTCCCACCACCAGGTCCTGCTTCCCACTTGCAGATTTTGTCCTTCTGGAACTCATGAGGCTAACTGAACTCTGACGGCTCACTCTGGTCTCCGGCTCGGCAGTTCACAGATGAGCTGCCGGCATCCAAGGCCTTGTCCTGGGTTCTGATTTTAGGAGAGTGAAAATTACAACAATTCTTTCAAAGAGGGAGAATGCAAAAAATTTCTTTGTCTATACAAATACTTGTCTTTCTAAGTATTCTATAGATAATAAAACCAGTTATCTGTTATTTAGTTTCTCACTTTAAAGGTCTTCGGTTTGCATTTTTTTGTTCCTATGTTGTCTTCTTTTTTGGAAATAGCAAGTTAGCCCAAAACACTCATCTTAATTTAATCTCAGGACGGTGGTAGTGTAACCCCTGATGTTCTGCCCCCCATTTGCTCTAGTTCTCTCTTACGGTACACAAAGTTAACATAGCCCCCGAATTCTGGGATCTGTTTAACACTTGCTCAAGAGTTTACAGCATTTATACATTTTTCCCGAAGGGTCTGACTTCCTCACAGTCCCTGCGGTTGGTTTTGTTTGGAGATTTTTGGCTACAGATTTAAACATCTAAGGGTGGTCTGCCTTTAGAAAACACTGGACTGAGTCAGACACCCTTGATCCCTTTTTATGATCCTACTCAATATGTTGAGAAACCTCCCGTCCTCTCCAGGCAAGTTTTTCCATCTGTAACAGAGTCACCCAGCACTTAACTGTATTCCAGACTAAAGGGAACAGAGTTAGGGGTGCCTGGGTGGCTCAATGGGTTAAACCTCTGCCTTCGGCTCAGGTCATCTCAGGGTCCTGAGATAGAGCCCCACATTGAGCCCCACATCGGGCTCTCTGCTCAGCAGGGAGCCTGCTTCCTCCTCTCTCTACCTGCCTCTCTGCTTACTTGTGATCTCCATCTGTCAAATAAAATAAATAAAATCTTTAAAAAAATAAATAAACAAAAGTAGCAGAGTTAATTGACCTGGGAGCCTCTTGGTTACTGAAATCAGGGATGTGCCTAATTCCGCCATACTTCCTTGTGTTTGTAATCGAAAGTATTTCTATTAGTTACTTTTATTTTGATGCAGTTGGAAATATGCTTCAACTACGAAAGAAGAAAGAACAACCTTTCATACTTTCATTTAATAACTGAATTCTGATACAGGCAAATTAAACTGTAAGTGAGAGAAACAAAATCACTGGAAGTACTGAGTGATATATAAGTTCTTCACACCTCTTTCTGAACCTCATTCTGATCAAGTCAATACTATGTTGCCTTCTAATACCATTGCTTTGGATAAAGCAATGCATGAATCTACAGGACAGTTCCAAAAGAGAAGAATGGCACCTAGGAGCACTCACAAAGAGACACATAAACCCTTTCTACACTAAGGCTCTGGATATGAAAACGTAAGTTGGTAGGAAGAGGAGGAGTGTGGGAGGGTTGCATGGGACTGCAAAGCTCATTTTTTGCCATAACTTCACTTTTGGCGTGAGGAGGGGCTGGGGGGTGAGGGGGGCTCGTGTTCGTGTGTTGTTAGCGTGTTGTTAGGAGGCAGTCTGCAATGAAATATAACCATCACATATTTTCCTTTTAGAGATGGCTTTTAGTTCTGCAGATACTTTTTAAGAAAAAGAAAAATTATTTAACAATTGTGACTGCCGCTTTGCCTGGTGAATTCACAGTAATATGTCCAGGTGTGTACAAAGATGACAAAATGTCTCCCTATTGATTCATCCCGGCTTTCCCAGTCATGTGAGGTCCCCAACTGGAAAAAGAAAGGGGTTCCTTTTAAAAAATTGTGAGGAAAGTGTATATGTTTCTCTACCCTCTCACACACATGAGTGTTTGAGTCCGTTTTCCCCCTCATTTTTATTTACCAGTATATTAAAAAATTGGGATTTATATCCCCAAATATTTACTTTTATAATTATCATGCAATATGTTAAGAAATGCATGGAAGAAATTGATGGTTCAGAGCAAGAGAAATGAGAGCTAGTGCAGAGTTATCTGAAGGATGGGATTAATTACAAGGAGGTATTTTTTTTTCTCAAAGATTTTATTTATTTATTTGACAGAGCTCACAAGTAGACAGAGAAAGAGGAGGGAAGCAGGTTCCCTGCTGAGCAGAGAGCCCGATGCAGGGCTCGATCCCAGGACCCTGGGATCATGACCTGAGCTGAAAGCAGAGGTTTCAACCCACTGAGCCACCCAGGCGCCCCTACAAAGAGGTTTTTGATATAAAGTAAAAGGTTGTAAAAAAATATTTCCTACACTGAGGAGTACATACCTTTAAAGTTAAAAGGATGATTTAACCACCAGTTCTTATAAATTTTATACCTCAATAGCTTTTGGATCCATGCCAGTCACTCGAGCTGCCTTGTCCCTGCCCATGTATCTGTCACCTGGAATATTATTAAAAGCCACCTTGGAAGTTATCCTCAGCTGTTCTTTTTTCCTCACGTTCCATATCCAATACAGCAGGATGTCTTGGTTCACTTTCAAAGTTTAATCCAGTGCGCTGTCACCTTCTGGTCTGGGCCGCCGTCTTCAGCCGCCTGCATGACCGCAGTGACCTCTTCCCGGATACCCTTAAGCTCACCCACGTCTACTCTCGATGCCCTTCCAGTAAGGTCCTTTCAGAACGCACCAGACCAGGACTCTCCTCTGTTTAAATCCACCATTAGCTCCCCTCTGTCGGAGTTAACAGCCAAGTCCCTGGAGATGAGTCAGGAGGTTTTGCCTGTTGTGTCTTTTGCTCTTTCTCTGACGGCATTTTCTACCATTTTCCCCCTTGCTCGCTCACTCAGCCACGCAGGGCTCCATACTCTTCCTTTAACCTAAAGCCGCCACACTTCTGTTTTGCGAATATTTATTCTGCCTGGAATTTTCTCCCACCAGATATCTGCTTGGCTTAATCCCTCACTTCCTTGAGATCTTTGTTCACACCTTCCCTTCCCCAGGAGGAGGGCTTCCTGAGCTAGCTACTTTGTCCTTTCAACAAATCCCTCTCCGTTTCTAAGCACTTCCTCACCTTCCTATGTAAGCAGTTCCTCCAGGCTCCCTCCATACTGTTTCTTCAGCTGCTCTCAAGCTCATCAAAGTGCCACGCATCTGTGTAATTCAGGGTGTGGATCCTGTTGGCCACAAAGGATGACATGGGAGGGGAGATGCCCAACATCCACCCTTCCACTGACACCTCCTCAAGGCCGCAGCTGCCAGTCACAAAGCGTCATCATCCCGAATTTCAGATACGCACAGCACCTGCATAAACTCCTTAAGACTCCATTACTTTCTGGATTCCATTTGTTGTTGCAAATGTTTTATTAAATTAATTTAAAAGTAAGCACGTTCATTTATATCCTCTTGATATTGCGTGGGTTCCTGGCATCTTGGATCATACACCCTTGCACATTTGAAGCCCCAGATTTGGGTATAGTTTCCAGCACTTATTGGGTGTTTAACAAATATTTGATCAAGAAAAGGAGAGAAGGGCTATCTTATCCATTCTATCAACAATTCAGATAAAAAAAATAGGGAATGCTTCACTCTGCAGATCCTGTGGCCAGTGCCTGACAAGTTGCTGGTATATTACAAGTGCAACTAAAGTAAAGTTAAAGAGTTTTTCACAATCTGCTCATTCTGAGATAGAAGCAGTAGGATTTTTTTTGTGTGGTGTATTGTCTTTTCCATATTCCCTTTGACAACACAATAAACCATTTAAAAAATTATGAGAAAGCATACTTGATGTTACTCCTGTCCAAACCCAAATTTTGGTGTTTCAAGAAAATTGTTTTATAAAGTGTAATGCTAAATTGAATTTTCCTCATTGAATCAGTACAAAGTAAGTGGTGGTCAAGAAATGATGCATAAATATGAAATGAAAACCACAAAACCAACAGATGAATTCTGAACAGGCAGTACAAAATCCGAGAATTATGCTTACCATGTTTATATGAGTCAGTGACTACCAAAACATTGATGCACTTTTATGCAAACTAAAAAAAATTTAAATAAATTAATATCTAGACTGGGCTTTAGAAATAACTCCACTTATAACTATAAGAAAAAAGCAAAGTTTAGGATTGTAATTGACTCTGGAAACAGAAACAGAAGAGTGGAGGAACATAGATATATTTGATTATACTGATAAAGCTCTAGATCCAATACCCATGAGGTGTAATCATGAAAATCTGTTTTTTTTTTTTTTTAAGATTTTTTTTAATTTATTTATCCGAGAGAGAGAGGGGCAGAGAGCGAGCACAGGCAGGCAGAATGGCAGGCAGAGGCAGAGGGAGAAGCAGGCTCCCTGCTGAGCAAGGAGCCCGACGTGGGACTCGATCCCAGGACGCTGGGATCATGACCTGAGCCGAAGGCAGCCGCTTAACCAACTGAGCCACCCAGGCGTCCCGATGAAAATCTGTTTTGATTATGCTTTTTATTGTGCTTTAAACCTTATATCTTTAGTAAATGGTTTTGTTTTGCATGTATTGATTATTACATAATAAAATAGTACATAGTCAATATTTTGAAAACTAGTGGTCTAGTATATTAAGTCTTTGGTTTTCTCATATGTTAAATGGGGACAATAATCCTCATTAGATTGTCTTTAAAATTATATGAAATAATATATAAAAAATCTGCAATGTGGTACCTGGCACATATGTATATATTATTAACCCTGCATGTATGTATATAAGTGATTTATGCTAATCTTTGTTCCAATTTTTAGCTTTTAAAAGTGTAACTTAGGGGAGGCCTGGGTGGCTCAGTTAGTTAAACCTCTGCCTTTGGCTCAGATCATGATCCCAGGGCCCTGAGATCAAGTCACGCATCGGGTTCCCTGCTCAGCGGGGAGCTTGCTTCTCCCTCTGCCTGCCTCTCTCCCGCTTGTGTTCTCTCTCTCTTGTTAATAAACAAATAAAATCTTTTTTAAAAAGTGAAGTTTAGTTTTTGGTAAGTTTCAAAACATCATATAAAATAAACATTGCATTTGAATCCATCTTGAAATGTTTTAGACATATAACTACTTGATGAAAGTGACTACATCAGTAATATATTTATCTTAGAAAATAAAGACTAAACAGCCTTCTCTAAAATGCGGGAAAAATATCAAAATATGCTCTGCATCTAGTGTTACTGCTGTCCTGATGGCTAGCTGCAAAAGTCCTTGCCACAAATTAACTGACAATTGAATATTAACAATTCATGTAAAACATTAAGCTGGAAATTTTGGACATAAGATGAATCACGTTTGATTATGAATTGTGATGTAGTCACACAACAATTAGACTGTCTACCTTCTTACTTACAGGACATTTGCAGGAAAGACTTTCTAGAGTAAGTTCTACAATTCTGTCTTATTTCTGCATCTGTTCCTGAGATTAAAAATCAAATATGTAATAGAGTGGACACAATCAAATCCAGTCTCTCTCATTTACTTTGAAAAGTCTGTGAATTCACTCAAAATATAATTTGCTATATTTTAACCAAAATATATACTCAGATAAATAAGCTAAAAATAAAAACAAAACAAAACAAAATCAAATAAATAAACAAATAAATAAACGAGAGAAAAATATACATATACTCAGACCATCCAGTTGAGTTCTAGGCTACACTCTTTCAAACGATGCTGGGCTCTCCTCCCTTCTGAACTCTGCAAAGACAAGGAAGATATTGCTCCTTTTAGGGCTGGGTTTGAGGCTCAGTTCAGAATCCATTGAGAAAAGTCAGCATGGATATGTTTAGGTCTTTCCATTGAAGATGAAATTAAGCATTGTCATCATCCCATGATATTGTGAGTAAAAGCAGTGATGTTAATGAAAGTCATTATTATGTCCTTACCACATATCCCAGGCAAGATGTTCAGCACTTTACGTATGATCTCATTGAATTCTCACAAAAACCTTCCTTCATTAAGCAAGTATGATTATCTGGAAATGACTTATCCAAGTTACACTGCTATTACGTTAAACTAGAATTCCAGACTTCTGACTCTAGCCCTAAGACTCTTAACTGCTAATACTACAATATGGTGGTTCTTAGATGCTCTGTTCCACCATATTAATTCTTTTACCATTTATTTAAATATTATGTGTCAGTTGCAATCAATCACCAAGAATTTCTTCTAGCATTACATTACATAGCCTAGAAAGACTTTTTCATTGTCTGAAAGGAAATTTTTGAGGCTCCATCTGAAGACTTCAAGGATTCTGAATTAGTCATGATGGGACAAAACCTTTAATCTGACAGGATCTTTCGACAGGATCTTTCCTGACAGGATCTTTGAGATTGTATAATCTGCAGTTTTGCTCTGTGTTTCAGGTGGAAGAAGAGGAGGAAAAGGTTCTGAAACTGGTTTGTTAAGTGCTCAGGTAAAGCCAAAAAATGATTAATTGTTAACTAACCAATTTCTAAAAGCAAGAGAGAGTAGAGATCAGAGATTTTTCTCAGCCTAGCACGCCAGGCCATGTACTATTTGAAAAGTTCAACGTCAATAGGATGATTTATTGACCTCCTTCATTCAAACGAGTCTTGAAGAAAAATATCTTTCTTGCCCATTACAAACATATGACGCTTGCTTTTCTCTCTTCTAGCCAAAAGCACACTGATTATTAAATGGACCATCTGCACTTTGGATTATTATCACCATGGATTTTTGCTGCAGAATCTCCTTGTTGTTTGATTTATTTTCCATGAGTGCAGGGCCATGAAGGCTGTGGGTGTGGGGCCACCTGGTGACAGATGAAGAGAAGTCCTGGAAACTGAACACTGAGATTAGAATTTGGGTTTCCATTTCTAAACTGTTCATTTTCAACAAACACCTTCTGCAAAAGGGTATAACCTGTGGCAATAACTGGTTTCTGCTCATGAAGGGATGGTTACTATTATTACCATATACCCAGTTACATTGCTGGCCTGTTTCTACGTGCCAGCCACTGCCATAAGCAGTCTGCACATATTCTATCATTTAATGCTCAGAGAGATTCTAGTAAGTGCCATCATATCACGATTCTACAGATGAGTCAACGGAGACTTAGAAAAAAATAAGTAATTCATTTAATTAATGAAGAGAGTAAGCGTGATCTGAGGAAGACTCAAAATATTCTGCTTGAAAATGTGGAAAGAAATGTCGTTCTATATGAAAGTGCAAAATTACATGAAAATAATAAGAAGTAAGTCAACATATCTACCTTTTTGTAACATTTTAAAGCTTCAAATTGCAATTTTCTTTAAAGATTTTATTTATTTATTTGACACAGAAAGAAAGAGAGCCCAAGCAGGGACAGAGGGGTTAACAGACTCCCCATTGAGCAGGAGCCCAACTCGGGACTGATTCCAGGAGCCTGAGATCATGACCTGAGCTGAAAGCAGATGCTTAACTGACTGAGCCACACATGTGCCCCTCAAATTGCATCTTATTAGTGTATTTTGGATTAGAGACTGTTTTTATAAAAATACAAAGGATTAGGAAAACATTAAAAATGTTCAAATAACCATAAGAACTGATAATATGAATAAATTCAATAGTATGGAAATTTAAAAAGCATAAATATATTACATTCCCCATACCCCTAGCCCTATGATCTTATTTTTTACCTTTATCTATGTTGTGTTACAAGAGGGTGTGTGTATATGTGTGTGTGCATGTGTGTGTGTGAAAGCAAAAAACATATTTTGTGGCTAAAATAAATACTAAGTGCCCTTGGATTCTATTTTCAGTGTGCTGAAATTATTAGTGAATCATGTGCTCTGTTTCTGTATTTCTATAGAAATCCCTTCAGGGATTTCAGTCATTACTTTCCCCTTATGTCGTTATCTGTATTTCCTGTCTCCAACGATAGCAGCAGACATGGAGCTCCCCTGCCCAGATGCCACTTCAAGGAAGAACTTGCTGTTTCAGCTGCAGACACTTGCCGTGACCAAAGTCAGACCCTCGCTGGAGAACACTGCCTCCAGTGGCTCAGTGAGGGTATAAAGATGGATCATTTCAGCTCTAGGTGGGGGGACAGTATTTGCTTAGGGAGGGGATGGGGGCTTAGCATGCTGGGTTGTTTAAGTCTTAAATAGGGTCTGCATCGCAATGCACCTATTCTTTTCAGCCCCATCCTGTTGCCTTTCCCTTCTTTTCATAAGTTTTGATCCTTAACATGTCTTCAAATTCAAAATCATTTCACAATCTGCTTCCTATTTGTGTATGTGTGAGTGTGTGAGTGTGTGGTCACAAAACACATAAAATCTATTACCTTAACCATGTCTAAGTGGACAGCACAATAGTGTTAACTGTATGCACTTTGTTGTACACCAGATCTCTAGACCCTTTTCATCAGCATCTGTTTCTTGAGAAGCCAATCCGTGACACCACTTTAATGGTCTAAATCCAGATGTTTTGGCATGCGGCTCTCATTTCTGGTCATAGCCTGGAAGGTCTGCCACATGAAAATGCGGTGGTGAGAAACATGGCGGACAACATATACTGCAGAGTTCTTGCAATGATCACATCCTTTTCTGTGGCATCTGTGAGAATTCCCCATACCAATTGAAGATTGGAGTGTTTCTTTTTCTAGCCCACATGAGAAATAGATAGGAACTGGAAGGCTTTGTCCTGGGAACCTCTAAGCAGCCTGCTAAAGGTTTTTGCTTGTTTGTTTATGTTTTTTGTTTTTGTTTTTAATTAGAGAGAGGCCAAAAGCAATGTGGCAGCTACCAAAGTTTTTGACTTAAATCTTTCCTGAAGTCTTGAGCATGATATTTGGAGTTTTGGAGTAAATTATATTTATTCCAAAGTGAAGTCACATCAAAACTCCATGCTTTGGTATCTGTATCTCTAAAACGGTGAGTTTGGGCTATTATAATCATTTCAATTTCAGTGTGGTAATTTAAAGATGCAAACTGAGGGTTGCCGGGGGGAGGGGGTTTGGGAGAAGGGGGTGGGATTATGGACATTGGGGAGGGTATGTGATTTGGTGAGTGCTGTGAAGTGTGTAAACCTGGTGATTCACAGACCTGTACCCCTGGGGATAAAAATATATGTTTATAAAATAAATAAATAAATAAATAAATAAATAAATAAAGATGCTGAAAAATTTTTTGCTACTCCTTCTTGAAAAGAGGAATCTAATCCCCATCCTCTTGATTCTGAGTCGATAGTAGTGACTTGCTTAACAACTAGGATGAGACACAAGAAATGTGGCATGAATTCTGAGCTAGATCAGACAAAGCCTGAGGCTGTACCTTGATTTCTAGGACCATTCTCTGTCGGAGCCTCTGTGCAAACCAGCATTTTTGGAGGGAACAGATCAGCACTTTTCTGAGCAGCAGGGTTGGAGGGAGAAATTACAAAGGAACAGGAGGAAACTTTTGAGGGTAATGGATATATATATATATATATATATATATATATATATATTCATTATCTTGACTCTGACGATGGCTTCAGAGATGAATACATATATCAATGTTCATCAGATTATAAATGCAAAGTTCTTGTAGGGAAATTATACCTTAATAAAGATATAAAATGAGAGACATTGATGAGCTCAGAGAATTTCCCTAGGAACCAGAAAGTTGGACCCAGTAGATCCAATAGCTGGGGGAGGGGGCACCTGAATTTCACAGTAGAATTAGGCTGACAAAGGTAACGCAACTATCCCTCGTTGGACGGCAACACCACAAATTGTGTAATTGACCTCTGGACTCCTGAAAAGTGGTTACTTTTATGAGAGTGATTTTTTTGGTACTGCCTCTGACAAGGGATGCCTCTGCGCTCACCCATTGCCAGGTTAATTCAGCTCTTCCAAGTGAGTCTCACCACAGACCACCTTGTTTGTTGGTACTGAACCCTACTGGGACCTCTTAGATAAGTCCAGAAGCATCTATTTAATTTCATAAAAGCCTTATTGAGCAAGTAAAAGTGGTTTTCTCCTTATCTTCAGCTCTTAGAACCTGGCAATATCATCTCACCAGCCAACCATGATACCCTGGCTTCAAAGAAAGCTGAACCAGTCATGAGAAAGCATGGAAGTTAAATATTTATCAGCCTGAGTTGATCAATAAGAGTAGGGAAACCCACAGGCAACCACATTTTTCTTTTCAGGACTTTTTGCACTATGACAATCTGAAAGACGCTCTGATAATAAGTAGAATAACTGTACTGGCCAATGTTCTTTAATAGGTGTTCTTAGACTATCAGTTTCTAACAAAACAAGCCTCTAAGGTTATTGGCCTTGCATTACTCAGTGTTATGGTTTCTTGCTTCCTTTGTACATATCAAGTGTCCTTTTTATCCAAACAATCTGCCTTGACTCTAGCACAAAGCTTCTCCTCTAATTTGTCCTTCTATTTCTCAGGTACTTAGGTTTCCCCTAAATAAAAGCTGTTTTGAATCCTACTCATGGGGCTTTCTATAATGATGACCAGAAGAGAAAAAGAGTGTGCTTTATTTTCTTTTCTCCCTATCTCTATCTTGTATTGAGATAATGAATTCTCACTGGTCTACTGTGGCACTATATGTCAGGACTTTTTAAAAAAAAAAATAGGAATATTCTTAGCTAATGCTCTTTCTTCCTGCCCTATTAGTCACACGACCAGAGTTACCAGCTCCATCCTAGTCTTTCTGAAAACAGAGACGATTCACTTAACTCATTCATTCATTCATGCTTGGGTCCAAGATCATCGTCAAGTTGCTGGGACGAACCATGCTGACCAGGTTCAATCAGGTTATCTTTTGCTTGCGCATATGCCTGGCTTCTTTTCTACCCTTTTGCTACTCAGATAAACTTTAGCAAGTTATTAAGCTTCTTTGAGCATCAGTTTCCTTATTGACAAGATGAGGATACCAACTACTTTGTGACATTATTGTCAATAGTTAGTAAGATGTAAACTATATGAAACAAATTAGACATACAATAAAAGTGGGTAAATTTATCCTAGATCGTGTATCAGAGGATTTCCTCTGCTTCATTTAGGAAAATTTCATTTCCTTATCCAACTGATTAAATGATCAGTTGTATTTTTCTCCCTCCTTCCACTGAAAGCCTAGGAAGTCTAGTCTTGCTGTACACAACCACTTGTTGATGGGCAGTCAAAAGTCAGGCTCAGCAACAAGTACCTAAACAGTAAAGCACTAATGCTGAGGACTTGAGAAAGAAAAAATCCCAAACTAAGAGACTCAAATACATAAATCTTCCCTGAATTGGTTCTGTTCTGTATTTTGAAAACAAAGGTATAAAAGGTGTAAAAAAATTCCATAGAAAATTTTCAACTTTCTAAGTCAAAATGTGATGGGTAAAATAAAAACCTTCTAGGAAAGTTTACATCTGCGTGTTAAGAGACAAGGGAAGGCAGAGGAAAGGCAGGATAGGAGGGAGCGAGGAAGGAAAGAAGAGGAGAGAATGGAGCAAGTTTGTAGAATTCCCAACTGCCAAAATGGTAGAGATAAAAGAATCCATCCTCGGAGCATCCGAAGAAGCATCTTTTTAATTAATTTATTTTTTAAAAGATTTTGTTCATTTATTTGACAGACAGATCACAAGTAGGCAGAGAGGCAGGCAGAGAGAGAGGGGGAAGCAGGCTCTCTGTCGAGCAGAGAGCCCGATGCGGGACTCGATCCCAGGACCCGGGGACCACGA
Organism: Mustela lutreola; assembly: GCF_030435805.1. Classification (NCBI taxonomy): domain Eukaryota; kingdom Metazoa; phylum Chordata; class Mammalia; order Carnivora; family Mustelidae; genus Mustela; species Mustela lutreola. Next base: position 8,426,124 of record NC_081290.1, on the reverse strand, counting down.
CCTGAGCTGAAGGCAGAGGCTGTAACCCACTGAGCCACCCAGGCGCCCCAGAAGCATCTATTTTAAAGTTAAATAAATAAAACCTGGTGTTGACCAAACATTTCATTTAAATAAAATAATGACAGCCTATGGTACGTAATAAATAATTTTGACCAACCAACAGTGGCACTGGGTACATTGTCAAGTGAATCCTTGCATTTTGTTTTTCAGATGTAATAAAGCCACAACAGGGATGCTTCTCTAGCATAAAAGCCTCATGGTTAAGCTGTAATTGAGAAAAGGTGAAAAGCAAGCTAAGCAGAGTACCAGGAAAGATGAGAGCAGTAGCAACAGAGCTCTGTAATATAACATCAGTGAGTCTAAAACAAATAAGAACATTCTACCAGACCCTCATATTATTGTCTTAATATTTTTTTTCTTTGTAATTTGGTTATATTCAACATTTGGTTAATCTATTCATTACCAATATATGTATATTATATTATATTTGAACTAAATTACATTGGAAAGTAGTCTTTTATACGACTATTGAAAAGCTTTAAGCGTCTTACGTGGCCTCACCACTCGGTGTGATAGGAAGTGGCATATTTTTACCTCGCTTTCAAAATTCAAGACACTAAACCCACTGGTTCCTTTTCAGCCCACAGAGTACTCCCAGCTCTTGCTTTCGTTAGGGTCTTCCTAAGAGCTGTCACTCAGAGACAGATTCAAGTGTAAATAGTTTATTTTGAAAGTGATCCCTATGAGCACAGGAGGGATAGAGGGAAGGAAAGAGAAAGCACTTGGTCAAATGTTAGTTGTCAAACAAGTTATTGCTGTGAATTAACTGGAACTTCACTGGATCCATGTGAAACATGGCCATTGGGGTTATCCCACCTGAGGGGCAAGGGAGCTGGGGTATATACGCTACTCTAGCAGGTCATTAGTTAGAGACTGCAGAAAGCATCCATTTTCCAGTATTTCCAGCCCTTGCTCTGCTGGTTTACTGGGCTCCAGTGGCCAGAGAAAGCCTCCTGAAGACGAACTACAGTGCAGGATGCAATAGTGAAGAGGAGACAATGTGGGGGAGGGGTGGGGGGGACCCGTCAACATGGCCAGAGCTCTGACTTCATTTATTTGAAGTTTCATTAGCAGGATCACTAAGAAACTTGGGGAAATAATGGAGGAATTATCCTATACTTTTGGTATCTTTGATTTTTCTCATCCCTAAAATCAATTAAAAACAAACAATGGATTAAGAAAGGGTAAAGAGGGCACCTGGGTGGCTCAGTGGGTTAAGCCACTGCCTTCAGCTCAGATCATGGTCTCAGGGTCCTGGGATCAAGTCCCACATCTGGCTCTCTGCTCTGCAGGGAACTTGCTTCCTCCTCTCTCTCTGCCTGCCTCTGTGTACTTGTGATCTCTGTCTGTCAAATAAATAAATAAAACCTTAAAAAAAAGGGGGGGGTAAAGAACTTTCTGTTGTGTTTTTTTTTTTTCAGAGACATTAATACTCTTAGATTTACTGCTTTGCTCTACATTTTCAGTTATCAAAAAGGCAAAACTGTTATTGCTATTCTTTTTTTACCACTGAAGAGGCAAAGACATGAATGAAACCTTTTAAGGAGCAGGAAAAAAGGCTTAGTGCAATTCCAGCAAGTGATTGAGCTGACATCTGAAACCTCTTTTTAGTTGCATGAGAAATGAAGAATTTTAATTGAGAAAAATCAACTCACCTCCTCAAAACTATCTAGAAACTTCTGGATCCATTTCCACTGTAGAGCCAGCTAGAGGTCTCTTCAAGAATAAGCTTCACACTAAAATAATGAGATTTTTGAGATGAATTATTTCTCTGCTTTTAGATAGTCCTTTGCCATGATCCTTTGGGGTTCCCTGGTGAACCCAAATGATCCCAACAGGATTTCTTCACCATTTTCCAGAAGCCATGGGCATCTCACTTATATTGCCAAAGGCCGTTGGACCCAGTCGTCATGGTGAAAGGAACTCCCAGGTTATGTGGAGTGAGATTGCTGGGGGCCAGCCAACATGTGCCTGGGGCTGCTGCAATCACACTAGCTCTGATTCAAATTTAATTCTTATTTCAGAAACTTTCTCCTGCTTCTCTAATTATTTTAACTCTGCAAAATGGATGTTAGCCTGCTCTCCAAACTGTGTCTTGGAGTTTGCTTCTATGAAAAAATGAAACCTTCACTCTAGAATTCAGAAGCAGAGGGTCACAATAGCTAAAACAAAACTGATGTCTTTAGCATGTAACCTTTCATGGGGACAGACATTTTTTTTTTCCTTACTGTTTTGTTTACCATGAATACCCAGCACCTAGGCATTCTACATTTGCAGAAGCATAATAACAGACATTTTTAAAAGCATTTACATGATTTCCCAAAGCACATACCCTCCCCAATGTCCATAATCCCACCCCCTTCTCCCAATTTTTATAACATGAATTATTCTGAATCTTTCTTAATTCTTTGATACATTTGGGATGGAAAGAAGTAGATTGTGTCCTCATGCACTGGCTTTGAGATGTTATACTCACACTTGGTCCAATGGAAACAAGTGGAAACAGTAAGGGTATAGGGATTGGTTTCATCAAAGGACGCAGCTCTGTTAGATACCCTTTAAAATCCAATGTGATGATCTTGGGGACCATGGAAAATGTCTTAATTTTAAGAAAGAGTTTGCAGCAAATAAAGACCTAATTTTTGGCCAGCCCTTCATATCAATCTTTTTTAAGAAAAGTGACTCATTCTCACTGACTCTTTTAAATACATTTCTATATAAAAACTAATATTTGTAGTTTTTATAATAAACATGGAAGCTCCATATGGCATTTTTCCTTCTATTTGATTTTGCAGAATCTTCTGGAATACCATAACACTATTTATAGGAGGTAAGCTATATCTCATCAATAAAGAAGTCACCTTCAGAAAAAATTAATAGAAACATGCAACTATTTCACAGTGATATCATATATATATATATATATATATATACACACACACACACACACAAATATATATATATATATATATATATATATATATAAATTGATGCAAATAAAAGAAAAAGAACAAATTAGAAACCACAGGCTAAAAATACAATATTATTGGCATGCCTGGGTGGCTTGGTTGATTGAGCATCTGCCTTCAGCTCAGGTCATGATCTCAGGACCCTGAGATCTGATTGAGTCCTACATCGAGCTTCTTGATCAACAAAGAGCATGCTTCTCCCTCTTCCTGCTGCTTCCCCCCACTTGTGCACTCTCTCTCTCTCTCTTTCTGGAAAATAATTATAAATAAAATTTAAAATATATATATATAAAATATTTTTTATAGAGCAGGATTTTATAAAGCAGGATCTCAGGAGGGTCTAGGATGCATCATGGGTCTTCAAAGCCAGCAGGAGATGACAATTTTCTGAGCCTTTGTTAACAGAACCCTGAATAAAAATATATGGGTTCAATATCTGGTTCAATATTAAGAGACAATTTTTATGAACTATGGCTCTCTAATTATATGTGGATATAGATACACATAGTGAGACATGGGCCTATAAAATTCAGCTAGTATTCAGACATATAAATATATTTCTTATAGAGCAAGATCTGATTTTTAGCAACCAGATGTCTACATCAATTCAAATCTTACTTTCCTTAGAGGTCTAGAGATAGAGACTAAAAAATTCCAAAATCTAATTCATATCAGGGCCAGCTGACTTATGCATTAGGTACAGTAGACACAGTGCGTAGCCCCCACAATAAATTTGTGACCCATAAAAATGTTCAGTTTCTTTTAAGATGAAAATAAAGATGATTTAGAGTTAGACTTGCTATTTTCTCACAAAAGAGAAAGATGCCTAAAACAAAAGAAAAAGTTGAAGTACTTCAAGTTATGTCAAAGATAATTTTTACTATTGAGATGATTAGGATGGGAAAGCCCCATAAAGGTAAGAGTGTCCAGGGCCCATGCAAGTCCTTTGGCAACCCTGTCAACACTCAACGAATGCAAAGAGAGATTTGTTTGTTTGTTTGAGTACAATTAACATTTGTTATCAAAGCATCAGACAAGGGAAAACTCTGTTGATCAGAAGGTGTGCCTACCTTCACGCAGTGCAACAGAAAGCAAGAAACTGCCAAGAGAGCAATAGAGCAATGGTCAGCTTGGAAGTTATATTTACACTGGATCTCTTCCTCCAGCTCCCCACGGCCCCTAGACTCTGTATACTTAGCTGTCTCTGAGGACTTGGGCTGGCTGAAGTGGCTTTTTATATTATTGCAACACTAACCATGTGGGGGCCTTCATCCTTGTACTATGTTACTGGAAATGACACCAAACCCAATACGCCCCCCTGCCCTTTGAAACGAACCCTGAGAGAAACAAACACTCTTAGGACTCTTAACAGGTTTTCAGCATGCTTAAATATTAACCTGAGTTCGTATAAAAACTACTTGTTTAATGTGTGTGTCTTATTATGTTTGGGCTACTATAACAGAAACAGCATGGACCAGGTGGCTTGAACAATAAACATTTATTTCTCAGAGTTCTGGAGCCTGAGAAGTCCAAGAGTAAAACACTGGTAGATCGTGTCTGATGAGAAAGTCCGCCTGGTGTAGAAGGCCGCCTTCTTGCTGTGTCCTCACATGATAGAAGGTGCAAGAGGGCTCTCTGTGGTCTCTCTCTATCTCTCTCTTTTTTTTTTTAATATTTTATTTATTTGATAGAGATCACAAGTAGGCACAGAGGCAGGCAGAGAGAGAGGAGGAAGCAGGCTTCCCTCGGAGCAGAGAACCCGATGCGGGGCTTGATTCCAGGACTCTGGGATCATGACCAGAGCGGAAGGCAGAGGCTTTAACCCACTGAGCCACCCAGCTGCCCCTGGGGTCTCTTTTATAGGAAAACTTACTTTTTAAAAAATCTCATTCAGGAAAGCTCCACCGTCATGACCTCATCACCTCCCAAAAACCCCACCTCCAACTACTATCACGTCGGGGTTAGGTTCAATGTATGAATTGGAGAGGGGGCCACAAACATTCAGCTCATAAAAGTGCACATGTCTCAATTTGATTATCTGTATTTATAACTCCCAATTTTATAATATTTTATTTTGAAGTACCTTTAAAGTTACAGAAGAGTTGCAAGAAAAGAATAAAGAATTCTAGAAAATTCTTCACCCAATTTCCCAGGAACTCCTAAAAACAAGAAATTGTTCTTTTTTACCCAGAGTTACAATGATCAAAAAGAGAAAATTAATGGTGATTGAATACCATTATTTAATCAATAGACTTTATTCAGCTTATGATAATTGCCCCAATGATATTCTTTATGTAGACGGATCGCTGGATAGGTTGGTAGATGGATGGACAGCGAGAGTGATGCTGAGGTAAAACTTCAAGATTTAAATCTAAGATCACATATAGCCTTTAGTTGTCAATATCTAAGAGCTGGTCTCCTTTATTCTGGAATAGAGTCCCCTCAGTTTGGATTTGTCTGAGGTTTCTTCATGATTAGATTCATTTTGTGCAACAATATTTCAGTGTGAGATTGTGTACTTCTCAGTGCTTCTTCTAAGAGCCTTACTTCCATATGTGCAAGTAATAATTACAAGGATTTTGAACCCTAGCAAAAGTTTCAATTTATGTCTGGGGGAAAAAAAAAAACAGTTGTTGAATGAAACTGCCTTGATCGATTCCCACTGCCGTTCTTATTTTACAAGAATCATGTCAGATTCTGGGTATATATAATGAGCACTGTCCGAGAGCCCTTGCCATCGTTATAATTAATAAACACTTGATTCGGGGCGCCTGGGTGGCTCAGTGGGTTAAAGCCTCTGCTTTCGGCTCGGGTCATGATCCCAGAGTCCTGGGATCGAGCCCCGCATCGGGCTGTCTGCTCCGCGGAGAGCCTGCTTCCTCTTCTCTCTCTCTCTCTCTACCTGCCTCTCTGCCTACTTGTGGTCTCTGTCTGTCAAATAAATGGATAAAATCTTTAAAAATAAAAAATAAACACTTGATTCTAATAGTACTTCTGTCTTCCAGAGCGCAACGCAGCAGTAAGCAGTTGCTCACAGAAGGTGGACGCGTGCGTGTGTGTGTGTTTGTGTGCGCGTATGTTTGGGGGAAGGAGACGTGAAATTTATATTAAAGCACCCACTAATGAAACCAGGCAATTGTTTTAAGTATTTGTTTTTTCCTGTTTTTAACTTTTGTATTTTTTCTGAATTTAATCATTTATTAACTTGATAATGTCACTTAATAAAACCAGGGTTATTAATTATTTAGTTAAGTGCTTTTTCATCATGTTATGTGCCAGGCATTGTGGTACATTCTGTGAATACAACAGGAATAAGATCTAATCTCTTTCCCTTAGACCTTGCAGTCTAGTGAGCCACCGAACAGAGGAGTCAAGTGCAGGGGTAGACTGCTGTAATGGGGAAGTACAGTGGCCATGAGAGCAGGAGAATGGGACCTTTCAACCATCTTGAGGGAACTGATATATGAACCAAGACCTTGGTCTGAGTGTTGAGTCCATAAGGCAGTCACGTCATGGAGAAGAGATGGGAGAGGAGAGGGTTTTTGACTAACATGGTCTCTGTCCTACCAACCCTGCCTCTCCTCAGAGGCAGTTCTGACACCGGAAGTGACTACAGAAAATTGCAGCCACTAACTAACTCTCCTTAGAAAGAAACCACACCCAAAATGTGAACTTTTGAATACCCAGTGAAGCTCTTGACCCTGTCTAGCAAATATATTGTATTGCCCATTTTTATCATCACGGTCATCAGTTTTATTAATATAGTGATGGGAATTCTGGTTCCTTTTCTAAAAGCTTAGAAAAGAATAAGCAACTGCCAACACAGTTAATGAATGGCTATGTACCACAGTGTTCTGTTTTAGCACATTCAAATTCTCAACAAAGGGAAGCAACCAAGGCATCAAGTGCTCTGAGTCAGGGAGGGGCTGGACAGAGACTGGGCAGTGCTGGATGACCGGCCCCAGCTCTGACTCAGCAGGGCAGCGGCTACCCAAGAGATCAGTCTCAAAGACTGCTGCTCTCCTCAGCTCAAATCTGTGTAGCCTCCCCAGCAGTCACAGCTAAGCCAACGTTCAGTCAGGAGAACACAGCTTGGTTAGTCTCCTACCCCAGCTCTCATCCCTTGTTTACTCCCCCGTCTGCGATACATCAGCCTGGATGCCATAGTCTATAATGCTCATCTTGTAGAATCTTCTAGAATAGGTTAAGTTAAAGAAGCTCCTGTGAGAACCATAACTCTCTCTTTATGGAACCATTCTTACTTCTCGTATACCATGAAGTACATCTTCACAGCTTTGAAATGTCTCTTTTCTTCTTTCCTCCTTTTTCCTTCTTTCCTTCCTTTCTTTTCTTCTTGCCATTTGACATAGTTCTACATCACAAATACTATTCCTTCTGAGCATAGAAAAGTGTGAAAAAGAAAGTAAAAATGATCCCTCACCTCACTATCCGGAGACAAAGGCTGTTCAGATTTTGATAGATTTCATCTCAATCCGGTGTGCTCTGTATATTCTACAATTTTATGTCCTGGTTATTTCACCTTCTATTGTGTCGTCAGTATTTCTTAACATCAGTCAGTACTGAGGGGCGGCTGGGTGGCTCAGTCGGTTAAGTGTCTGCCTTCGGCTCAGGTCATGATCTCAGGGTCCTGGAATCGAGTTCCGCATTGGGCTCCCTCCTCTGGGGGGGTCTGCTTGTCTCCCTCGCGTTCTGCACCCACCCCCCGACTCGCTCAAGCACGTGTGCATGCACTCTCTAAAATAAATAAATCTTTAAAAAACATCAGTCAGCACTTCTACTGAATGATCGTCCTGTCAGCATTTCTACTTCTACTTCTACTTCTACTTGCATTTGTGACATATTCCAACACGTGACCTTTTAAAAATTCCATCGTGAATCTCTTCTCCCTTCCTAGGCCTCCCGCACTAGACCGAGTCCTCCTTCCGTTCACCCAGATTACCACAGAAATCTCTTTCATGGCCTAACCTCCAGCTTTCCCCCTCTTTACCCTCCTCGGTTTTGCCAAGTGAACTTTCTAAAATAGGATTCTGGTCGTGTCTTTTCCCAGCTTTAGTCTCCAGTGTTCACCCCTTGCTGTGGTCTTTGGGATAAGTTTATATTTTCATCCTGATGAAAGTGTTTCTCTGCTTGGCCCCTTCTGGCCACCTCTCCAGACTCCTCTTCGGATCTGTCTCTCTTCCCTGCCTCAGCGTCCATCTTTTAAATTCTCATACCTCTGAGTCTTTGCTCATACTTTTCTGTCTAGTACACCTTTTCCATTTCTTTGCATGAGAAGAAATTCTTTACATCCTTTCAAATTCAACCGAGATAGCACCACTGCTTGGAAACTTCCCGAAAGTTCTTCTTTCAACCTCCACCTCACCATATGGGCTAAGATCTCAAGGTTTTCTCTTCCCTGCCTGTAAACAGTCCTATTGCCAACTGAAGTGACTTTGGGGTATTTTTCCCCTTCACAACAGGAGCTAGATTTGAATCACAAGCACCTCACGCAGAGTGAACCCTCAAGACAACTCTCCTGAAAAGTTATCCTGTCCCAGCAGCCAAGAGTTCCTGGTCTGAGGCCAATTTCCTTCTGTTGACTCCGTTACAATGTTGCATGCCTAATGCATGACTCATGGAATCTTGGACCATGTCATTTCTCCAAATGGCTATGAGGCCTTGTCCACTTGTGGAATTTCCCAAGGATTTCAGAATCTCCCTTTAAAATCCCTTCTCTCCGACATTTCTGTCACAGATGCCTCTAGAGAAAAATAGTGATAGGGCATTGTTACCCTGAGCATAAATCAGTACTGAAAAAATTCCCCACATTAATTTTGCTTTAAGAAAAGGAAGCCAAATGAAAGTTTGTTTAGAAATACAATGATTTAAAATGTTTACATGCAAATTTTATTGTAGTAAATGTGAAAGTGGTTTGGGTGGAGATCGGAAGGACTGATAGAAATCAAAACGTCACGTTAGTGTCAAGGAAAAAAAAATCTCTTTAAACCTAAGCTGATGATACTTTTTCATAAAATCATTCTGGTGACCTAGACCTGATTCACCCGTTTTTGAACATACAACAGAATCTTCTCATATTTGTCACAGTTACCAGTTACTAGGGGCCCAGTGATTACCCCAAACCAAAAGATGAATATTGGTACAACCTTTTTAAGAAATGATGTCGCCCTCACTGGGGAAGATGAGAACTTTATGGCAACCATGGGCGAATGTATCATGAAGCTACTGAGCTCGAACTCCAGGACCCTTCACTAGGTCAGCCTTTTTTCAAGGCTTTGACAGGGGCCCTAGCACGACTTCTATATTTTTATAAAATGTCCCGTTGTATTTTAACCAAACTGTTGCGGACCGCTAATTTTCCTTGCTCCCATTTCCCTTTTTCCACCTCTTGTTTCAGAAAATGTTGATGTTTCATTTTTGATATCTGACTAAGGGGAAGTTGAGATGAGGATATTAGTTTAGATTTGGCGACATATATATATTTACTAGTTCACAGTCACGTTATAAATGCTTCTGTTTTTACTAGGCACCCCGGCACGAGCATAGCTTCTAGGAAAATCCTTCTCTTCACTGTGCCTGTTCACCCGGACTCCTGTGGTGGAGAGAGGGCTTTAAAGCACACACCACCAAAACGCTGCAGGCATGGGAGAAACAAGGTTGAAATACACAAGAGGCAGAGTGAGTCTGGGGAAAATTCTTCTGGTCATCAGAATGGAAAGTTGCACCAGAAGACTCAGTTCACAAAATAAAACCCCCACCCCATATCAGGACTATCTTAATAATGTAGGGTATATGGTCGAAAATGTTTCATATCTTTTTTTCTTTTATTTGGCTGGAATCATGTTCCATAGAATCTATCAGATTCTTGAAAACAGTACAAAAGCAGTAAGTACGTCTGACAAATAGGACGTCTGTACATGGTCACATGCTTTATGCAACTAACTCTCCATGATAAAAACAGACTTTGATCAACCCCCCAACAGAAAGAAAAAAAATCTTTCTAGTATTTGTATAGATGACTGTCTGAAATGTCCTTGTTGTAGAAGATACGACGAGTATTATAACCACAAATGTAGAGTCAAAGTGTTTTAGAGATGCTGCTGGTAGTTACTTAACAAGCATATTCTATTTCACCGGATTTTCTCTTTGTGGTATTTTTCAGCTTTATAAGTTTATAATTTGGTAGGATTACTTTTCTTATTTAGGATAAATGTTTATTCTTTTTTTTTTTAAAGATTTTATTTATTTGACAGAGTTCACAAGTAGACAGAGATGGAGGGGGAAGCAGGCTCCCCGCTGAGCAGAGAGCCCGAAGTGGGGCTTGATCCTAGGACCCTGGGATCATGACCCGAGCCGAAGGCAGAGGCTTAACCCACTGAGCCACCCAGGCGCCACGAATAAATGTTTGTTCTCACACTGTAATTTGTCTTCCCTCTTTTAGACCATCTCGATAATTGCCCGAGCTTCAGGCACTACAAAACCTGGATCTGCCTAATTCATGATTTTTTTTTTTAAGTTTCATGTATATATTGTCCTTCACTGTCTTCCACAGAGCACCCCTTGTCCCCTCACTTGGAGTCACATGGCATTAGCCAGCACTCAAGAGCAGCACACACTAAAGGCAGTTCTCCTGGGTTTGAACAACAGCTACTGCTTACTCACTGCAGGACCTCGTGGTTCTCTGTCTCCCTTTCCTTACCTGGAAAACGAGGGTGACGGAAGGAATGCAGAGGAGAGGGGTGAGGGCTAATTAAGGCAAAGTTTTGAAAACCACTTAGCCCACTGTCTAACACAAAATATGTAATCAGCTAAATGATAGATACCATTATTAAGGTGTTCCAGAAATTTGATCATACTTTTCATATGTAATATGCATCATTTTTGCAAGACTTAGATCTACTTAATCAGAATAACTAAACAATAGGGTTTTTTTTTAAGATTTTTTTATTTAGTTATTTGAATTAGAGAGACAGAGATAGAACGCACTGGAGAGAAAGAGAGAGCACAAGCTGGGGAGGAGAAGAGTAGAGAGAGAGGGAGAAACAGACTCCCTGCTGAGCAGACAGCCCAGTGCAGGGCTCAATCCCAGGTCTCTGAGATCATGACCTGAGCCGAAGGCAGACACTTAACCAATTAAGCCACCCAGACACCCCAACAATAGTTTTATACCAGATAAATATTTGAAGATGAAAAGGTCCAGAGAATCTAACACATGAGATAATGATCGAAGTTGATAAGGTTGTGCTATATAACTAAAATTTGCAAGAGACTAAAATGTACATGCTCTCAAAAAATTGAAAGAAAAAGATAAATATATGATGTAATGGATATGGTAACTAACTAGGTAGAAGAAAAAAATTTTAACAACACTTACATATATTAAATCATCATAATGAACACTTTAAAAATCTTAGTTTTGTCAATCATATCTCAACAAAGGCAAAAACAACCCCCCAAAAAAACATTATGTTCATAATCCAATAAATTTTTTAAATTGTTTTTTTTTTAAAGTAAAAGAAATAGGGACACCTGGGTGGCTCAGTTGGTTAAGCAGCTGCCTTTAGCTCAGGTCATGATCCCAGCATCCTGGGGTCAAGTCCCACATCGGGTTCCTTGCTTAGTGGGGAACCTGCTTCTCCCTCTGCCTCTGCCCACCACTCTGCCTGTGCTCTCTTGCACGCACTCTCTCTCTCTCTCTCTTTCTCTCTCTCTCTCACAAATAAATAAAATCTTAAAAAAAAGAAGTAAAAGAAATAGTTCTCATATATGTTTAAATATGCTCAAAACATCTCCTCAGGTGGGGGGGGGGAGTCATTTTCTCTAACAATCCAGTGAGAGCAAACTCTTAAAAATCTTCTGTGTCTGCAAGTTCTTTAAATAGTGAAGCCCAAGAAAAATCAAGAATGAAAAAGAAAACCAACTAAAGGAGGAAAAATGTCCAACAGATCTGAACAGAGGGCAGCTAGGTAGCAGAGGCTATAGAAAGGGGGAGGGAAGAGGGGAGAACATTTACACAGAGCAGAGAAGGATTATATGTAGTAGTGTGTTCTGAAAGCAGCTTTCAAAAACTGAAGCCCAGATTTGTAGCATTTGCTAATTTCCACTACAACCAAATTTATGTTCCCCAAAATTAACAACTGGCTAACAGAATTTTCAACAATTCAACATTCCACTCTCATAATGATTTGAGCCCAGCAATGACTGTAAGCGACAGTGGGAAACACTAGCTGACTAAGGATGAGCTCCTATGGGACCTTTGGGATGGTACCTCTCCAATTACAGGCTTTTAATAAAATTATGACTATGTTTTACTCTAGGACATCAGTGTGCATATCCTGTGCATCAAGAGGAGTTTTTTGAGTAAGCTTTTGAATAAAGCAAAGTGGTTTTACCCCTCAAATTCTGGGCACCTCTATTCTCTGGTTTCAATGACAACGGTTATCCAGTTAGTGAACTCAAACCACTCCAAAGTGGGAGGAAGAGAGGGAGAAAGAAATAGAGTATCAGGGAAAGAGCCCTGTGTTCTCTCCCTGCCCTTTTGCCTCACCTCCCCGACCCCTGACCCCTCATTCCCAGGCCTGCATGTAAAGCCTTGGCCTCTCTGAGAAATAAACACTACTTGGCCCTGTCTTAGAGGAAAATTGGAAGAGCTAGGCTCCAAAATAAGCTAATATTATTCACAGTCTAGGACAAAAAAACAAAACAAAAACAAAACAAACAGGTAATATTTGGCATGAAGAAGTTGTCTTTGAGAAATTATTTGCCATGACGTATTTGAATAAATTTGCCATAGGTCTGCCATTTCAATAGAAGGGGGAAAATGGCCTAACCTTGAGTCAGCTGGCATCCCATTGTCCTTTATAGCACCAAAGTCAGACTATTTCATTTCTTGCTTTATTTCTGCTCTTAGTGGACTCAAGCCAGGCAGATCTGACATTGCAGGCTGAATCCTACTGATTTTTTGTCCCTAATGCTGCATGCTCTAAGTAATGTCTGTTGTGCAACAAGATTTCATTTTGCTGATTCTTGTTTTGTTGAGTCATGAGTCCAACATGTCGTTCAAACCAGGAAGTAGCATTTCCTGTGGCAGTTCCAGTAGGAGAGAAGCTGTGGCCAAAGATCAAGTACCAAAGATGCACTTGGCAAGACTATCTGACTCCACATTCTTCCTCTAAAATCCAAATTCCTCACTACCCAATATTGTTCCTACAAGTTTCCCATGAGGATCAGCCAACTGACAATATATCCCAAGACATGATGACCAGTTCAGACTCCTGTCCTAACTGTGAAAGTCTTCTACCAGGAAATGACAATGGCTGTCCTGCTGTTAACGCATGAAGAATTTGAAGTCTCTTGAGTCATAAGAAGTTGAGAAATGAACTTCCTGCTGTTAAAATTCCTACACCTTGGAGTACTTCAATCAGTGGAAGGAACTAGTGTTTTTTACTTTAATAATGAAAAGAGATTTGCTGAAAACAAGACCAAATTAACTGTCTTAGAACAAATGAGCAGAATCAGGTTCTTCAACCACTGAAAAAATAGGCCTATCTCTCATTGCACAAGTTGTCAAGAATAGTTTGAGGCCCTACTGAAGACAAGATGATAATTCTTTGCTTTTCCTAATAATGCCACATTGTGTTATGTTATCAAGATTGATCATAGTTAAAATACCATTTATTCATTGGTCAAGAAGTTCTACTTGAAAGAAAAACATGCATTTCATCCCTTGGTGTGGCTTTGCCAATCTGAGGTCTCAACCATCAAATTTTATCATCTATACTCCATTTCTCTTCCTTCCCAAGAAGAACTTATTTCAACTTATTTAGCACTGTTGCATTCCAAGCACTATAAAATGAACTCTGTATATATAAAAACATAGAAAATAAATAATTTTTGTTTCCAAAAAGCACTAAATCCTCTGAGGGGTCATCAAAATAAGCACAAATTTGGGTAATTATAAAAATACTTAACTTTTATCCAAAATTCATCTCCAATGTTTTAGCATGTCTTTCTAAAATTCCTTCCCCAAATGCACACTCCCGATATCCATGAACTCAGGCCTATATTTAACAGTTGTGAGGTCTTGGGGGAGATTTCAGAGATTCACATTTTTCTGTCTAAATGTTTAAAACTTTCTAAACAAGCTAATAAAATGTTCAGAGAATAGTTCTATCCTCCTATCTTGACAAATATACCTTGATAAATAATATTTAAAAAATTTTTAAAGCTATAGATTTTATATGATTAAAGTAGGTAAAAGAGGGGTGCCTAGGTAGCTCAGTAGGTTACACATCTGCCCTCAGCTCAGATCTTAATACTGGAGTCCTAAGATTGAGCCCCATGTCTGCTTCCCTGCTCAGTGGGGATCCGCTTCTCCCTCTCCCCATGCCACACCCCCTGCTTGTGTATATTTTATCTTTCTCAAATAAATAAATAAAATCTTCGGAGAAAAAAGAAAAAAAATTTTAAAAAGAAAAATAAATGAAAAAAGTAAGAAAAACATCAAAGATTACTAAATTTAATTACTCCATGTATCTGGGTGTTTTATTATGAAGGCCATATTTGAATGTGTATAAAATAAAGACATATATCCTTTATTATTAATGCTATATTTATGGTTAAAATTCATTATTCCTGAATACAAACTTCTCAGCAAAATTAATTCTTAAGTTTTTATAATTAAAATTTGTGTTCTATAGGCAGTCAAGCAAAACTTGATGTTATCTGAATCATTAATCTTTAGATAACTTTATTATTAATTTAAATTTGGAAGTTTCACTCTGCTAAAGTAGTGACTTGAATTGTTAATAAGATTCCTAAAACATTACTTAGATTCAGAAATGAACCATGAATTTCACATCATGTTCATACACTGTAATGAGCTGCCTTTGATAAACTATCTAGACACTGAGAATAAATGAGAAAACATACAGTGGATGGATTCCTTAGGTTTTATTAACTGCTATTAACTGATCTCTGAGTGAAAGGAAAGGGAAATTATTGGTCATAAGGGTTCTTGGCCCTCTTGACTTCACTCAAGCTTCTTAGGCTGTGAATATTCTGAGTTTGTTGTTGTTGTTGTTTTAAAGGTTTTGTTTTGTTGTAAAGATTTTATTTATTTGAAAGAGAGTGAGAGAGAGAGAGAGAGAACACAGCAGGAAGGGACAGAGGGAGAGGGAAAAGCAGCCTCCCCACTGAGCCAGGAGCTAGACATGGGGCTCCAGGATCATGACCTGAGCTGAAGGCAAACGCTTAACCTACTGAGCCACCCCTTGTTTTTTTTTTTGTTTGTTTTGTTTTGTTTTTAATACACCTCCAGCTCCTCCTAGGTATTCCAGGTCAGAAGAGACTAGAAGAAAGCCTAACTGCCACGTTTATTTTTCATTAGCCTCTCCGGAGCTTGGGACACTCAGCCTTGGATCTAAACTTTGTTAGTCAAGAGGGGTTGATATTTAGGGTGTTTAAGATGTTAAAGGTCATTTGATGCCACACAGTTCTCTGGCTCCTCATGTGGCAGAGGTACTCATATGTTCTCCAGTACATTTATTTTTCTATATGCTTGTAATAAGGTCTTCTCAGACTTTGGCTAAGGAGAGAGAGTCATTCTTCCCTAAGTCTAAGGGCATATAGAATTTGCCTGATACACTTTTGTTTCTTTATCGATCCTAGCTTTTAGAATTTAAGCCCTGTAAGAATAGGGATAGTATTTTACTCCTCTTTCTATCCCTATTTCTTTATATACATAATATCTGTCAGGATTTTTATTACCTGTTGGCATCCCTATAGCTCTTGAAAATGAAGGGATAGATTATTTTGATTTCTGGATCTCAGTGTCACCCAATCCTGGAAACGTGGTCACTCTTTAATAAATGAGTCCATTAATGTGTGTGTAACCTTAGAACTGTACCCTTACTCTGGAAAAAAGGAAACAGTATAGTCCATGTCCTGCATGGTCTTATCAGTTTGAAAACATCCAGAAGAAGCACAAAGAAAATGTAGAAAAAGAAGTGCACTAGAACCAAAAGCCACGACTAGTGCCCTTCCACCATTTTGGCTACCCAGGCCAAAATTTTCTGTTTCATAGTCACCCTTCCTGAGTCTTTTATTCTCTTTTTCTTACCTTCTTTTTGAATTCATGATCAATCCTCCACCTCCACCTAGTTCCCTGCTAGATACCACAGAGACAGAAGAGTGGAAAGGGAAAGGATTGTCCCAGTATCGTTCACACACTGCCAAGATCAACAATGTTGTTCTTCTCTAGCTCTTTCTTTCCAGGAAGGTAAGAGGACTTTGGAAGAATGGCTGTAATATGTACTTGGAAGACCAGGAAGACCTGGTCCTACCAACTTTAGCAACAGTTTCTGTGCTACAGAACAGAAGAAAAGCTACTCGGTGCTGCATCTCAAATGACCATGCCAATGTTTGTCCTTTTATAGAAGATAAGCTCGAGCCGAAGTCCAGAGGAACACTCCTGGGTGTTTTGCCTTGAATAAATCCTTTGCACTACAGAGAAGTAAGAACAAGGAGACACAATAATAACCGATAAATAATTTTCTCCATGGTGGAATGAAGGCATAAAGGCCCATTTAATCAGTTTTAAAGAAAAACAATTTAAATGCTCCTGAACACCTGAGTTTATAGGGCAAAATTCAGACTTATTGTCCAGTGTTTGAAGACTCAAGAAAGCCACTTGAAGGACGGTAGAAAGTAAGGTTTTTGTATAAGAACAATTCAGAATTTAAAATATAACCACTGACTTGTTTTAATTGTTTATCATAAGCATATGAAAGAATAAATTGCCTCTTACCTCATAAAGATTTGCCCACTTTTCATTTATTTTTATGATGGATATGAATGCAAGATAGAGGAAAAAATAACTTAAAGATGTGACAGAAAGAAATTCACCCTAAATGAACATATTACTAAAGAAATTCTTCTGCAACCTAAAGATTTTCAACTTGTTTCCAATGACATTTTATGTAGAATTATATTGACTTTAATAAAGTTCCATAACAAACAGAGAATATCAACATATTTATTATTTTATGGGATTGAAATTTGTCCTGAATAATTCAAAGCACAATTTAGGCTCAAAAGTAGAATTCTTTCAAGAGTATTGCTTCAGTGCAGGGGTCAAATTTTTAGTTTTTTGGTTTTTTTGGGGGGGGTTTTTTAAAGATTTTATTTGTCAGAGAGTGAGAGAGAGCACAGAGGGGGTATGGCAGGCAGAGGCAGAGGGAGAAGCAGTCTCCAGGCCGAGCAAGGAGCCTGATATGAGACTCAATCCCAGGACCACAGGATCACAGCCCCAGCCAAAGGCAGATAGATGCCCAGCTGACTGAACCACCTAGACATCTCACTGGGGTCAAATTTTTAATCCTTGCTTAAAGTGTATTCTGGATCCATGCTAAGGAAGTCTAAAATCAAGCCTTGAAAATATCAAACTGATCCTAAGTAGCCTAATTGCATCCCAGGGCAAATTGCAAAAATATTTAAAATAATATAAAAATGTATCATTTAAAAAGATCCAGTCCTGGGCCACCTGGGTGGCTCAATGGGTTAAAGCCTCTGCCTTCGGCTCAGCTCATGATCTCAGGGTCCTGGGATCCAGGCCTGCATCGGGCTCTCTGCTCAGCAGGGAGCCTGCTTCTCCCTCTCTCTGCCTGCTGCTCTGCCTACTTGTGATCTCTGTCTGTCAAATAAATAAATAAAATCTTTTAAAAAATAAAATAATAAAATAAAATAAAAAATAAAAATCCAGTCCCAACATAAAATTCACAATATTTAACATCCAATCAAAAATTACTAAATAATCAAAGAAGCAGGAAACTATCACCCTAACTAGCAGAAGAGAAAGACATGAGAATGGCACAGATAATAGATTAGTAGACAAAGATGTTAAAAGTTATTATTAATAAAATCCATTTTTCAAGAAAATAAAAGGAAGGGTGGGCATGATGAGGAGAGAAATGGAAAAAATAAAAAACACCCAAAGCAAACACTTAGACATTAAAAATACCATAGGTGAAATTTAAAAAAAAACAAACAAACAAACACTGGATGAGTTACCAGTAGATTAGACACTGCAGAAGAAAAAAAATTGGAACTTGAAAACATAGCAAAAGAACTACAAAATGAATTACAGAAAGGAAAGACTTTTAAAAACAGACACCATCAGTGAACTGTAGGACAATATCAAGCAGTCTAAAATACTTAGAACTGGAGTCTCAGAAAATGGTGAGGAGGAATGAAAGCCAGAAAAATTATTTGAAGAAATGATAACCAAAATTTTTCCAAATCTGATAAAATTTATATCAGGAAATGTAATAACCCCCAAGAAGAAAAAACACGAAGAAAATCAAACCAAGACACAATATAATCAAACTGTACCAGAAAAAAAAAAAAAAAAAAAGTGATACAGTCAATTTTAAAGCAACCAGAGCGGGGGAGGGGAAAAGAACATTATGAACAGAAGAACAAAGGTAATATGACAGCCGACCTCTCCTCAGAAACTATCATCCTAGAAGACAATAAAATACCATCTTTATAATTCTGAAAGATAGTTATTAACCTAAAATTGTAAACTCTAAGAAGACTTTTAAAAATGATGAAATATGGGGCACATGGGTGTCTGAAGTGGTTTGGGTGTCTGCCTTCAGCTCAGGTCATGGTACGACCGTCCTGGGATTGAGGCCCCTGCTCAGCGGGGAGCCTGCCTCTCCTCTTGCCACTGCTGCCCCCCTGCTTGTGCTCTCACTCTCTCTCTCTCAAGTAAATAATTCATCAATGTCATCTATGTAGATAACATTTCAGTAAAGTTATGAAAAAAATCCACAATTCACTGATCATAGTTCTATTCACATGCAGTGTTGAATCTGTCCCATGCTCTTTCTAAAAGCTAAATAAACGTAATGTTCAGTGAAACTTACTGTGTTTCATCAGTTTTCATTCTGAGTGTTGGACTGCTCCTGCTGCTTAGGCAATGAGTGTTATACTCATCAACTCCTATAGGTCTGCCCATATAACTTTCAGATATTTATCCATTCTCTCTATTACTATCCCCAGGATAGGCCCACATCATTCATTTCAACAATAGTCTATGGAGGTCATCTCTCTCAGTGCCAGACATTGTGCTATACACGGGGATTGGAAATGAGCCTCTGGGGGGGGTAGCCTGGGTGTCTCAGTGGGTTAAAGCCTCTGCCTTTGGCTCGGGTCATGGTCTCGGGATCCTGGGATGGAGCCCCACGTAGGGCTCTCTGCTCGGCAGGGAGCCTGCTTCCTCCTCTCCCTCTGTCTGCCTCTGCCTACTCTCTGTCAAATAAATAAATAAAATCTTTAAAAGAAAGAAAAAGAAAATGAGCCTCTGCCCCTGCTCATGAGCTAATATAACTCAATCTAATGTGTCAGTTGTTTATGTAGGTTAGGAATAATATGCCATAAGAGATGGAAACGAGAATGATTCATTCTGGGTGACTTTGGAAAAGCATAATTATAAATGGTATCAGCACTGGGGTACCTGGTGGCTCAGGCTCTTAGGCTTCTGGTTATTGATTTCAGCTCATCTCATGATCTCAGGGTCATGAGATTAAGCCCTGGGTCATGCTCCATGCTTATTGCGGAGTCTGCTTAAGGTTTTTTCCCTCTCTCTCTCCTTGTCCCTCCCCTGCTCACGTTCTCTATCTTTCTTTAAAATTTATAAATAAAATCCAATAAATAAATACACAAATAAAATAGTACCATCATGTAAGTACTTCTTAGATGCCAAGGATCATAGCTAATGCCCCCAATAATTCTTCAACGTAGAGTATTATTTCCATTTTACAACTGAGGAAGCAACCACAAAAACCCTTAAGAAACTTGTTCAAGGTCACACATGTAAAAAGCAGAGGAAATCTGGCTGATTCCCAACCCACTAGATTTTTTGCCATATCATGCTATTTGTACAGGCAAATAGAACAAAGTAATTGCTTCATAGAGGAACCAACACATGAGCTTGATCTTGAACAAAGAGCTGTAATTTACTAGTGATAGGGAAGAACATAACTTCAAAAAGGGAGACAAACACACTTAAGTCTAAAAAATCATAGCATTTTTAGAGAAGAGTTTATCATTCTGTGTAGGTGGAATATGTGTGTAGGGGATGGGGTAGACACATGCCAGAGACAGTAGATAATCGTTTCTTGAAGAGTTTTGTCCTCATTTTGTGTTTCCCTCTTAGCATTTCACTTCAGTGTCATTAGAATCATCTTGCTAAATACAGATAAAATTATGTCACTCATCTTGCACAAACATTCAAGATTTCTCTTTATCCCAGTGTAAGGTCCAAATTTATAAGCCTGGAACACATGCCTTATTTTCCTAATCTTTGAAATGGGTATATTTTGAATTTCTATTTCTTGGGTTACGATTATAAGGAAATTTTACACACACACACACACACACACTCACACACAATCTCAGTCCCATGTCATATAAAAAATATACAAAATGGTGTGTTTTTACTAAGTGTTAGTGATTATTAATAATTATAATTGTTACGTTATTATTATCACTATACTTTGTGCTGTCATAGTCTGGTGGGTTGATTTACACACAAGCAGAGATGCTTCCGTGAAAATCAGCTGAGTGTCAAAATAGAAATGCAAGTCGTCCAACAAATTTTTTGAAAAGTTAGCATGGGAGGTAAGGAATTACAGTTTTACTTTTTTCCTTATTTCTCTTCTGAGGCTTGCCACCAACATCTTTAGTTGGATATCATAATCCGTAAGTATGACCTAACAGGCCAAAAGACTGAAACAAGTTCTGCTTGCTTTCCTCTTTGTTTTAGATTAACTCTGCTGAGAGCATTGTAAGGCTGTCACCTTATCGGCAAGAACATCTAAAGACGGCATTTCTGTCGAGAAAAGCACAGGTTGTATTGCAATTTACTGTAGGTCCTTGTTGTGCAAACTTTCAGGGAGTGATGAAATTAAAATGGCATTACTTCAATTTTTTTTTTTCCCTCACTGAAAATTCTTAGCAGACAGTATCTACAAACAAAGAACTTGTATAGTCACAACCTGGATTAATGAAACAATTACTGAAGGGATATTTTTGTTCGTAGAGGTCCGTTTCCTATATCTTGTGCATTGAGGATTTAGTTTTACAGTGACCCATGTATATAAGCAACAAAAGTTATACAAAATAAGACAAGCTGATCATATATGATGCATGATGGTATATTTTTTATTCTATCCTATTGTATTTAATTCCACTATATTTCCCAATACTAGTTATAACCCACAAGATTGATTTTGCAACCTACTAATGTATCATGACTTAAAACTTAAAAGCACTACTGTAGTCTCTTAATGACAGAGTCAAGCTTTGACGGTCCATAGTAGAGTCAACCTCCTTGTTGAGCATTCCAAGATGTTAGAAGTGTCACCAGAGGTAGAAACCTTAAACTGGCTAGGCCCTTTGCACACCCTGCTTATCGTCTACCTCCAGATTATATGATCTGCAGATCCTAACCTCGCGTTGGAAGTCTCTGGGACCTCCATGGGGTGAAATATTTGGAGTGGAGATGGCACAGTAAGCAGAGAATCTCTGGGCTGTTGAAACTCCAGAGGCGAGCGGCTGTCATTACCCCAACATTTCTGATTGGCTTCTAGTACAAACTTGATAGAGCATTTCAAAATGCACTGTTGAGGCACCTGGGTGGCTCAGTCAGTTAAGCGGCTACTTTCAGCCCAGGTCATGATCCCAGAGTCCTGGGATCGAACCACCTTACCTGCTTCTCCCTCTCCCTTTGCCCCTCGCCCTGCTTATGCTCCCTGTTTCTCTCTCTCTCTCTCAAATAAATAAATAAATCTTTAAAATAAATAAATAAATAAATAAATATGCACTGTTTTCCAGAGCTCCCGGCTGGCTTAGTTGGTAGAACATGCCACTCTTGATCTCAGGGTCATGAGTTCCAGCCTGTCATTGGTTGTAGAGATTACTAAAAAGTTAATAAATAAACTTACCAAAAAAGCTTATAGGTAAACTTTTAAAAAATAAATAAAAATGCAATGTTTTCAAAGAGGGTTTGTAAAATAAAATGCACTCCATAGACTTAACATTTACACGGTCTCCTTATTTCCAATCTGAGCCCATGGACTTCTAAGTCAGAGGGTCTTGAGCCCATGGACTTCTAAGTCAGAGGGTCTTGAGTTTTAGTTTTAACTCCACTTTTAAGATTTTCTATCTCAGTCTCTTTGTCTCTAAAATGAGAATAATAACATCAACCCCATAGCATTCTCAAGATGATTAAAAAGATATTATAAAGTGCTCACACACAGCATCCGACCCAGAATTGGGGCCTAAGGAGAATTACTCTCCTTCCCTTGCCGTCATGCTTAACCCCAGAGCACACATTTCCAAACAGCAGTGACCACATCCCTGAGCCACTAAGCAACCCACTAAGGGTACAGCACAGACAAGCAAGAGTTTTTTTTTTTTTTTCAACAGAACCACAACCCAAAGCCAGGGTGCTACAGTTAGTAAAGAAAAATAGAGCACAGTGAATATAAACCGCATTTCCCCAAAAATCAAACAAAAAACTCTGCAAAGTTTATCAACCACTGTGTTTAAAAAACTAAGACGTATACAGAGTATCTGGTGATTGAGATCTGGCCTTAACTTTCCCTTTGGTAAAAAATAAGAAGAAGAAATAAACATAGTATGTATTCATGTTAATTATTTGTATCTTCACTGAGTCAGACACAAAAAGGGATTGTAACAGCGCCCAGTTTTATGTGGGTGGCCATAAAGCTTGAAAGCAAAAGGAGTCCTCAAACCTAAACAGAGTTAGGTCAGTCAGGTCTTAATTATGAACAGTGTTGGGTAATTTGTCCTCTACTCAGTGATTCCAAAGCAGCATATCCCAACTTCCATCAGCTCTAACTCCAAAAACTGTTGTACTTACTCGTTTGTCCTTCTGATTTGTTCCTCTAGAGGAGCAAACTTTATCCCCTAGAGTACATCTCCATTCTAGAAAATGCCAACCGCAATAAATGCTGAAAACTATATTTTTCAAATCTGAACCACAGGGAGGAAAACAATGTGATCACTGTAAAAGTTTTGGATAAGGAGGTTTTTTTAATTGCTGGGATAAGCAACTCAAGTAACCAAGAATAACACAAAATGTGCTCACTAAATGATATTTAGCTGTGTAAGTACACGTTTAATGTAGAGTGTATCGTATGTGGTACATAACCAAGCCATTCTCCTTCCGCGTTTCCTCTAGATTTTCCACCCAGCTGTCCTAATGGGATCTCCTGTTTCTGTGACCTCCTCTATCTACTGCAGAACATTCGAACGATGCTAGCTCGTCATCCGCAAGCAGAACCATGCCTTTGACGTCACCATATTCAGAGCAATGCCACGAGATTATCAATGATGAAAGGCTCTTCTGAGACCAGAACCCTTTATCCTTTCAACACTCCTGCTCTCAAACTTAAACTGAACATACCCGGCATCCATGGGGACCAAAAAGTCCCTCGAAAACCCCACCACCATCGTTTGCTTCTGTTTCTCGTGCCTTATCCTCCCTCATTCACCTTCCAGCGCACCCTGGACTCCGTGGTTCGTCATTTCTGCACATTACTCTCTGCGCAGTTCAGACTAGGTGAATCCCCCATTCTAGCTCACTCCCGTTGTCTTTCTCTGCTTTGTCCCTGAGCTACAAAATATGGCGGAAGAAAATCAAGTCCTGTGAGTTGGGATCAGTGTCATTTAATGCTTTCCAGTTCTAGGTGAGATTCTCTGATATTTTCAATGCTTTTGTTCTTTAGCATGAACTACCTTTGGACTTTCACAAACTGTGGTCCCAGATCCGCCTCGCTTCTGTCAAATACGCAGCCCTGCCATCAGCCCTGACCCCTCAAGCAATGACCTGTCTTCCCACCTTACTATGACAAGCCCTAAACTTAGCTCCTTCATCCTCAGCCTCTCTGGATCTTTACCTTTTACTCCTTCTGCTCTTTGGTATTAAAGAACGTTAATCCCATCCTGAACCCACTTCCTAAATATAAACAGTCAACAATACTTATTACTGGAGCACCTGGGTGGCTCAGTGGGTTAAGCACCTGCCTTCAGCTCAGGTCATTATCCCGGGGTCCTAGGATTGAGCCCCACATCAATGCTCAGCAGGGATCCTGTTTCACCTTCTTCCTCTGCCTCTCCCCCTGCTTGTGCTCTCTCTCTCTCTCTGGCTCTGTTTCTCTCTCAAATAAATAAATAAAATCTTTATAAAAATAATACTGATTATTTAGCCTTAACTATGGAAGTACAAATTTTTCACAACTTACTCACTTCAATTTGTAAAAGCTATTCTTAATTTTAATTATTTCATTATTTTATTATTTTTTTCTTTATTTTATTTTCATTTCATAAATTATTTTCCTTATTTTATATAGAATTTACTTTCTGGCACATTTTACACATGCAAACCGATTTGTTTTTCATAATAATCTTATGAGGACTCTTTCCAAGACCTTAAAAGAAGTACAAATATTTAGGCTGGCTAAGCCAGTAGGACACAGAATACACAAAACATGAAGCAGACACAGAGAGAAATGCCAAAATGAGAGATTGCATGGTCCAAGAAAAACAGACAGAATAAGCTTTATTCCTGAATTTCTGCTTCTCAGTTCAGCCCCATCTAATAATTTGCTATTTCCTGCCCTGGCCTGACTTATTGGCCTGCTATTTATACCAAATAAGTCCTAAATACCACCACCGTGGCGCACAGGATTTTTTGTTTTGTTTGTTTTGTTTGGCTTATGCTGGTTTACTAAGATTTCAACTGCTTGTTAGCAATCACATGTAGGTATGCAAATCTCTGCATGTCTCTGTAAAAAATAAAAAAGAATGCACACAGTCAGGAAGAATAAAAACAAGGGCGCCTGGGTGGCTCAGTGGGTTAAAGCCTCTGCCTTCGGCTCAGGTCATGATCTCAGGGTCCTGGGATCCAGCCCCACATCAGGCTCTCTGCTGAACAGGGAGCCTGCTTCCCCCTCTCTCTATCTGTTGCTCTGCCTGCTTGTGGTCTCTCTCTGTCAAATGAATAAATATTTAAAAAACAAAAAAAAGAAGAAGAAGAAAAACAAAAAAATATATAAAAGCATTTCTGGTGAAAAAAAAATACATGAAGGTGCAGTGAAAAACATTGAAAAAGGTACTATGGACAGCATTTAAAAATCAAGTTTTTATTTTTTATTCATAATTCTCCCGGCTACAATACATAGTGTGACACTGTGTGTGACACTTTATATTAGTGGTTTATACAGTCATCTACCGACTTCCTAAATTTTGCTTCCATAATGCCAAAATCATCATGATGTTTTCATTCTCCAAAAACATCTTATAACATAAACTATTTCCGTGGGGAAGTTTCCCCTTTCTTGTGTTTACTTCTCTTTTGTAAATTGGTCATACCACCCTTTTTTCATGCTGCATGATATGATCATAGCAGTATTTATTTCATCAGGACTATCTCCATGAACATTTAAGAAACAATTCACCCATTTTAAGAAAACAAGTGAGAACTTAGATTTTTTTTTTAATTTTGAAATTCTTTAAAAATGTTGAGTGTTTCTTGGTGTGACCCAAAATGATTTTAAATAATTGCAAATTGCTCAAATCACCAGCATCTTCATCACATGGGCAGCAACAGCAGAAGTTAATTAAGGGAGTATATTGGATAGATATTAAAGAATGTCAAGTCAGGAGTCTGGCATTAACCCAATTTTGCATCTCATGTAAAACCTGCCCTAGCACCTTATATACCAGGAAGGCTTAGTAAAGGTCTACTGAATCAATCCACTATCTCCTCATTTCCTGCCACACGCTTTGACTTCTATTCACTTGCATCCCACACTACATGATGAATCTGTGCACGTACAGTCATGAAAACTGCTTCAGATGGGTGTAAGAGCATTCCAATGGCGGTAACAACTGAAAGGGATCCACACACAGCCTTCAGTGACTGGGTTCTGCCTCCCGGGCGAAACTCCAAATATATAAGCCATCGGGAGCTCCCAGTACACACAAGGCTCATTCTAGCCTCTCTGACTTTGTGTATTTGGTCATCGCATTCTAGAATGCTTTCCCCACCCTTCAATCTCCACATTCACCTGGGAAAATCCATCCTTTCCGACTTAGTTCAGGGGCACACTTGGCCTAGAGAGGTTTCTGCAAAGAACTCTGAGAATTCAGGCCATACCAATGAGAATCAAGGTGAGGGATTCCACTTCTATGCCCCTCTCATATCCTGGACATAGTCTATCATGTCATTTACCAGGTTACTTCATAATATTCTATTTATATGTCTGCTTCTCCTATGAGCCTAAAACTGTGGTGGTAGTACAACTCATCTTACGCTTTTTGGTATTCCTGGGAACTAACTCGCTTCCAAATTCATAAATCCTAACTTATGAATGAATAGATGGAGAAAGGAAGGGAGGGAGGAATCTAAATAGTGAAGAAATCACTCTGTGGTTGATAATTTTAGCAGCAATATGAAAGATGGAGGGGCATCTGGTGGCTCTGCTTTCTGCTCAGGTCATGATCCCATGGTCCTGGGATCAAACCCCACATCAAGTTCCCTGATTGGCAGGGAGCCTGCTGCCCCCCATTCCCCGTGTGCTCTTTCTCTCTCTCTCTCTCTCTCTCTCTGTCAAATAAATAAGATCTTTATATATATATGAGATGGAAGTATTTTTCAGGACTCTTTTATCTTAAGTGATGGCAATGTAACTCAGATTCGCTTCCTAAGGAAAGAAAATCAACCACTGTATCATAATGAAAGTCCGTGGGTTAGGTTGGGCAAAGCTAGATTCAGGTGCTCCAATAATGTCCCAAATAATCCGAGGTCAGTGAGGGCCCATGCCTTCCTCTGTGGCAGCTCCATGCTCCGGCAGACTCCCCCAAACAGTGGCAAGACTCCAAATTTCAATCTTACCAATTTAGCAATCCCAGCAAGAAGCAAGAGCCTCTCAATTTCCTTTCTTCCAACACAACTGGCATCTTCTCTGACTTGACCAATCTTAAATCCCTGGCTCCACTCTGAGCCCATACTGGCCTGGGCGAGCAAACAAGCAGGAAGGAGGGACCCACACTGCCAGAGGGTCACAAACTCCCGTCGGGAGCTCAAAAGCCAAGTCATCTCACCTTAATCATGTGGACTGATAAGAGCAAGGATGATTCCTGAAGGAAAACTAGGGTTCTGTTTGAAGGAAGAGTGGGTACCAGACAGGTAGAAATAGCAGCTGTAGTAGAGATGCGAAGAGGGGGTTAGCACAGATGTGCAACTGAGGACCCTTAGACAGAGTGATAGCTGATCTCATTAGTGACAAGCTCCCTTCAGCAGAACCATTACACAACAGGCTAAAGCTGTTGGGAAATGGGAGGGAGAGGGTGGCAAATCTGCCAGCACAGCTTTCAAGCAAGTCAGGATAAAGCAGAGCCACAAGACTCACTCTTTGGGGTCGATTAACAAGACCATTGCTGAGGGCGAAAGGGCGACACAAGCTTTTACAAGCATATTGCAATGTATTTGTCAGATCTGAAAGCTACAGTAACAATTATAGGGTAAAATAGAATTTAGTAAACTGAATGTATATTTTAGAGAAAACCTCATTGGGTTAGTGACAGCATGGACTTAGAGCTTGCGCATATAAAAGTAGCATTCAGCATATCTTAAAACAAGCGATTTGTTTATCGTGGCGGGCTTTATAACACTGGTGCTCTGAAAATTTTCTGAAACTTAGTAGGGGGTGAATTAAATGAATTAAATAATGGAAAGTGGTATATTATGAAAGGAAAAAAATACCTTTCTACTTACTTCCTGAATGCCAATAATTCTGATTTAAACAAGTCTTATAAGTCACACTGTAGATAATTCCACAGATAATGAGTTAATTCTTGAATGTCTCATCCTTTTGGCTGCTACCATATGCAAATTGAAATTTTACTCTTCCTGTGTATTTTCTAACGTCAATACTTTGGGTTGGGCAAGGGAATCATTACAGAGAATACTTTCTATAGTTTGGGAATCCAGCTGCTAATGCCCAAGGCATAGAGACAGTCATAACTAAAACGTTTTCCCATAAATGGATTGGGGAGAATTTTTATTCTTTTTCCCATTTTACATACGAAACTAAAATTTCAAACAATGGATTTTAAAAATCTGTTCTAAGAGCTTGAAAGAATATAGATGTACCTTCCTTTCATAATTCCTGATGCTGAAAATTTTAGAAGACAAATTGAAAGACGTTTTCCCCCTGTTTACCTAAGGATTCACCGCAGGTAAGTGCCTTCATCAGTTCATCAATACCATACACCGGCTGGCTTAAATAATAAACATTGATTTCTCATTGTTCTGGAGGCAGGAAGTCTAAAATCAAGATCGGCAGATTCAATATCTGTGGAGAACTCTCTTCTAGTCTTGCAGATCGTTTTGCTGTACCGTTACAAGACAGACAGAGGGATCTATCAAGCTCTCTGAGTGTCTCCTCTTGTAAAAGCATTTAATTCCATCCTAAGACTCCCACCCCCAGAACCCCATATAGACTTCATTATGGCCTAGGGTCCCTACTCCTAATACATCATCACAAAGTATAGGGCTTCAACACTGGAATTTGTGGATGGCATATTTAGTCCATTACAGGAAGGTTTTAAAACACAACTTCTATTTTAACAAGTATTTATAGAACGCAATAGGTGCTGATGTTTTGCAAATGTTAACACATTTAATACTCGTAACAACCCTGTAAGGCGGGCATTAATTACTTGTTCTCCTTTACAGAGGAAAACCAGGAGCCCAGAGAGAGTAGATAAATTGCTCACAATCAGAGGGTCACAGGGTAAGAAATGGTGTAGCTGAGGTTCCAGCTTCTCCCTGTTCTGGAGGCAGACCAGCTCCCTCGACCCCCAGCCCTTCCCACTGGCACTACGGGCATATCTTCCACATCTGTGAGGTCTGGGCTACCTTGGAGAGTCTACTGAAGCTATCCACTTTAATCTAAAAAGAGATATCAAAACTGATGCTGAAAAGTGCATTGCCCCCGTGAGAAGACCTCAGCTACAAAGACTGAAAAGTTTTATTGGCATTCTTAGAAAACTAAAGTAGCTGGCAGTTGTTTCCCTGGGCGATCAAATTCAGGAGCCAGATACATTCAGATGACCCCGCGGTGGAACAGCCTAGCAACCTAGTATTTACATACTCAGAAACCTGTCTGTTGGCGACTCAGAGGAGTCAAGTGGGATTCGCGAGGTCCTGGCTCTCTGGTGTCCGTAATCCTTCTGCCAGGACTAGAACAGCGGGACCTCCTAACCCAGTCCTCAGTGCTCCCGCACGCCTGCCCCGAAACACGGGCTCCTAGACGACCCGCGCGGGGCTCCGGGAGTTGCTAGAGTGCGGGAAGTCCCAGAATTCCGAGAAGAAACAGGGCAGGTTACCAAGTGCGTCCTCAAACAAACCCGGGCTCAGCTCCAGGCCAGTCTGTCTCCGTCCCCTGCAGCCGCGCCCCGCTGCGCCAAGCACAGGACTAAGTGCGATGGATCTGCACTGATAACACACCGAAGAACACGAACCTTCTTACATGTCATCTGAGATGACACTTTGAGAGCTTTTATCCCGGGGACGATACCATCTGCAAAACCCAGTTTAGAGTGAGCGGATGTGTAGCTAAGAGAGGCTGCCATTCCCGCCTCAACTGTTCCAACTGCAACAGAGTTTGTTCTCTCCCCTGAAGGATCGAACTGAAGGGTCCGACCAAACCTGCCCCAAGCCCCGGGACCGCTGGGCGCCCACGACCCCCGCAGGGACAGCAGCAGCGCGACGGCCACTCCCGCCCCTTTTGGGGATTTGGGCGGAAAGAGGGCGTCCCCGACTCGCGGGGACTCGGGGGAGGCCGGGCCGGCGGGTGGCCGGGCGGGTCCCCCTGCACCGCGGGGCGGGGCCACCACGGCCTTTCCGACCCCGGAGCGACCTGCGCTGCCGGGAATTTCCCTGGCCCCGGGCTCGCTCACCTCCCCGCGCCGACCGGGCATAAAAGCGGTTCTCGCGGCTCCGGGAGCCACAGAGCCCGCTCGGCCCGCGCCCGCTCCCGCTCCGCAGCGCCCGCACCGCCGAGCCGACTCTCCGAGCTGAGCCCCATGGCCCGCGCCGCCGCCGCCCCCCGCGCCCTCCGGCTCCTCGGCGCCGCGCTGCTGCTGCTGCTGCTGCTCCCCGCCGGCCGCCGCGCCGCAGGTGACACTCGGGGCCGCGGCCCCCGGGCGGGGCGGGGGCGGGGGGCGCCCACCCGGGACGCCGCGCTCACCCCGTGCGCTCTCCCCGCAGGGGCGCCCGTGGCCGCCGAGCTGCGCTGCCAGTGCCTGCAGACCGTGCAGGGGATTCACCTCAAGAATATCCAGAACGTCGTGCTGACGCCCCCGGGACCCCACTGCGAGCAGACGGAAGTCATGTAAGTGACCCCCCGCGCCGCTGAGCCCCGGCCGCCCCCCGCCCCGCGGCCCCCGCCCGGCCGCCCGGCCGCAGCCCCGCCGACGCGGACTCTGCCTTCTCTCCGCAGAGCCACTCTCAAGAATGGGCAGGAGGTTTGTCTCAACCCCGAAGCCCCCCTGGTCAAGAGACTCATCAACAAGATGCTGAACAAGTGAGTTGTGCCTTTTACTCACACGTGGGACGAGAGCCATAGGTCACCACTCCTGCAAGTGCCCCAGGGAGTTTTTATCAAGGGTTTAGCTGAAGGACTGAAAATCGTTATTATTTCACAATTAAATCTGCTAGTAAGATTATTCATTTGCTCTGGTGCCAGGAGGATAGTTCCTGTGCCCTCTGTCCCCATGCAGATGAGTGTTGGTAAACGTGTCTTCCTAGAAGACAAGTGGATTTGGCCAATGATGCTAAAATATTTCCTGCCCCTCCATCCCTGACGGGTTTCAGCCCTGAGAAGCGGCACCCCTGGTTTTTGGCAACATGGACCTCTGCAGCTTAGCTGTGGAGAGCAAGAACTCTGAGACCTCCCTAAATTCAAATCCAGGATTCTTATGAAAGTTTTCTAATCCCTTTGAGGTTCAGCAAAATGGTATAGGTAATAATAGCTATTTCATGGGTTGTATGAGGTTTAAGTGAGGTCTTACATGTAAAAATTTAACCCAGTGTGACAGTGAGTACTGTGTTTTAGTTCTTTCAAGGCAATAATAGAGGCCAGTCCACAGCCCTGCCCATCCACAATAAAAAGCAAGTCTCTGTTGTGCAGGGCAGTGGGTACTGTGGGTTCAGGGCTGGGCCAGGGTCTCCATACAGAAATCCCTCAGCCTCAGGCGCCAGTGTGAGAGCAGAGCAGCGTGCCTTAGCACCTGTACCAGTAACCCTCTCTCTTCATAGGGACAGTGCCAACTGACCCCAAGACAAGAAAGAAGCTTGCTGGTGGCGGTTCCTGAAAAGCCCTTACAGGAACTGAAAAGGAAGAAGAGAACAGTTGCCTTCTACAGACATCTAGAAAGGCCTTAGCATGTTTGACTATGATGAGTTCTATTTATTTATGTTTGTATTTATTTTTAAAAGCTCATATTTAATATTTTATGTTAGTATTTAAAGATGTGGATGTGTTTAATCAGACATAACTCAGTCCTGATTGTTATTTAATCTGAAGATGATGGGTTTTAAATGCGTTGTGAAACCAGTGTTTCCAGGGAAATCATCAAGTGCCATCGCATATTGATGGGGTGAGTGAGGAGGGAAGAAGAGAAAGGAAGCAATTAAACAGTGTGTATGGATCTATTTTTGTACTTGTTAGGAGAATGCCAGTTATTTATTGAAACTGTTTCACGTTATGTGGTCAACATTTTTATGTTGACGTTTCCCTTGGACATTTTATGTCTAGTTTGTAGGGCATAATGCCTTGTTTAATGTTCATTATGCAGTGTTGCTCTGTCTTGGAACAGAGAAGTTAAAACTACTGTTACATTTTTACAGATTATATGACAATAAAGTTTTGCAAAAAATAACACGCCTAAGTTTTGTTTTATTCTTCTCCATCTTTGGTTCTACTGGGTGCCCAAGGTGTTATACAGTTAGATTGTAGGTCACACCTAACTTTATGCCTGCTACTAGTTTTCATTTTCCTTACCTTTCTCTTATTTAAGTGATACTTGACATACTACTCTCCCCAAGCACCTTGAGAATTCTAGTTGCACACAAAACATTACTGCTTTTCACGCTGTTTCAATATTCAAGGTTAGTTCTTTATAAACGTCTGGATTTTTACAAATATTGTAATAAGAGCTCCTATTAAAGGCTTTGAGTGAGTAGATTTTCAAACAGTTATGCGATTCTTTCCCTTTTGATGAGGCTGGGACCAAAAGGTGGAAAAATGGACTGTTCCTAAGAACTTGAAAAATTTATATTATTTAATAAGGACAGTGATCTGTGCTAATACTTACTAAAGCAAGAAGAAGAAGAAGGGGAGGGGAAGAAGGAGGAGGAGGATCTATGGAAATAAGTACATGCTGTAAACTAAAACACATAACAAAAATAGCAAAGGATAAGTAGGAAGAGAAATGGACTTAGAATATAATACATGATGTGTTATGGTGAGTGCTATGAAGTGTGTAAACCTGGCGATTCCCAGACCTGTGCCCCTGGGGCTAATAATACATTATATGTTAATAAAAAATTTTTTAAAAATTTAAAAAATATAATACACGTCTTCAATTGTTGGAGAACGTATTAATTGAAAGAAAATTGTAATGTGACAGGAATATAGATTGTAATGTTTAGGCAATCACTAAAATGGAAATGAAAATTTTGGACTTATAAATCTGAAAAGGAGATA
Source organism: Mustela lutreola (assembly GCF_030435805.1). Lineage (NCBI taxonomy): Eukaryota > Metazoa > Chordata > Mammalia > Carnivora > Mustelidae > Mustela > Mustela lutreola. The sequence continues at coordinate 8,393,207 of NC_081290.1, read as the reverse complement.
AAATGGAATAAAAGAAAATATCTGAGTAATACAAAAGAAATTAAGGAATAAAGAAGAGAAATGGCAGATGGGGTCGGGGGAAGAAGGGAAAAATCTTTCTTACAGAAGAATACCTAATAAAACAAATCTTTCTCCTGAAGCTGAGTTTTAATTTACCTCCCCACATGGGTATGGGCTGGGCTTTTTGCTTTCTTCCAAAGAAGAGATGAAAAAAAGAGGAAAATATCATTATAATGGAGAATCTGGCAGATCCTACTTTAACCAAGTGATGAAGGTTATTATGACCGTTGTGTCGTGTAAATATTAGGAATGCCCCCAACATGAGATGGTAAGAAGAATACTTCGTCTCCATCGTATTCTTCCCCAAGACACATAAGCTCAGTATGGTCATGAGAAAATGATCATGAAAATTCAATCAGAAACATTCTACAGAATACTTAACAAGTATTCCTCAGATCTGGCCAAGTCATGAAAATCAAAGCAATAATGAAATTCTGTCACAGATTAGAGGAGACAGAGAAGACGTGCTGACTAAATCCAACGTGGGGCTTGAACTTATGACCTTGAGATCAAGACCTGAGATCAAGAGTCAGATGCTTAACCAACTGACCCACCCAGATGCCCCAAAGATTGACTTTTTTATGCAAAGATTGTATAAAGAAGGCCAAAAAAACCTATGCTTCTTCAAAGAGACACATTTTAAATATTGGGACCCAGGTAGCTTGAAATTAAAAGATCTGAAAGTGTTCTATCATGCTGAAACTAACTGAAAGAAACCTAGTGTGGATATCCTGACGCATTACTTGTTAGCGTTACTGTATTATTAATATAAATTTTTAGTACATAGGTTAATAATTGTTACATTAATTAAGGCATACTTATATTAAGACTTAAGGAAAGAAGTAGACTAGAAATTAATAAAAAGACTGATTCAAAATAAAAAGGAGGTACTTTGGGGCGCCTGGGTGGCTCAGTGGGTTAAGCCGCTGCCTTCGGCTCGGGTCATGATCTCAGGGTCCTGGGATCGAGTCCCGCATCGGGCTCTCTGCCCAGCAGGGAGCCTGCTTCCTCCTCTCTCTCTCTGCCTGCCTCTCAGTGTACTTGTAATTTCTCTCTGTCAAATAAATAAAATCTTAAAAAAAAAATTTAAAAAAAGGAGGTACTTTTACAAGAGTCAAACAATTCTAAAATTCCGTGAACCGAATATTTATGAAAATATATTAAGAGAGGGGCTCCGGGGTGGCTCAGTGGGTTAAAGTCTCTGCCTTTGGTTCAGGTCATGATCCCAGGGTCCTGGGATCAAGCCTCACATTGGGCTTTCTGCTCACCCCTCTGCCTGCCTCTTTGTCTATTTGTGATCTCTGTGAAATAAATAAATAAAATATTTAAATATATATATATTATATATATATATATATATAATATATATATATAAAGAGAGAAACTAGAAGGAGCAATGCACGAAACCATAACCACAGTTAAAGAGTCTAATAAGCCTCTTTCAGTACTTAATAGGCACAGCAGGAAAGAAGCAGTAACAGTATAGATGGGCAAAGCAGCAGGATCCACCAATCTGACCAGAGTGTTAGTAATACAGATTCCTCACACAACAACTGCGTAAATCATACATATTTTTCAACACACGAGGAACATCTTACAAAAGAGACCATGTGTGTGCCATAAAAAATGTATTAACGCATTTCAAAGCGTTGAAATGTCCCAGACGATATTCTTTGATCTTCAAGTTTTTTGATGATTTGTCACATTCCCTGCTGACTGTGTATCCACGCATATGCATGATGTGTTTGCTGTGGTTTCTAGTTCATCTCTTAACTTCTCAAATTTCACTTCCATAATACAGGAAGCATCAAAACACTGTCATCATGCTGTTTTCATGCCTGTCATAGCCAAATATGATAAACAATATTTCCATGAAGACATTTCCTCATTTTCTGTATTTTCTTGACCTATCCTTCTGTAACCTTGGAACTTCTATATTTCTTTGATTTGTGTCATATGGAATGTAATTTGATAACTCATTACTACTGTCACAAATTTTTTTTTTTTTTTTAAATCTTAAGAAAATGGATTACTTGGGTGGCTCAGTAGATTGTGTCCAACTCTTGTTTTCAGCTCAGGTCATGGTCTCAGGTTGTGAGATTGAGCCCTGCATCAGGCTCTGCGCTCAGTAGGGAGTCTTCTTGAGATTCTTTCCCTCTCCCTCTGCCCCTCCTCTCTCTCTCTTTAGAATTAACCAAAAACTTAAGAAAATGGAAATACAAAATTTATGTTGAAATCTATTTCATAATAGATTGAATAATGCCCAAATATAATATACTGGATGTTTCTCAGAGGTAACTGAAATGAACCAAGTATTTCTAGATGGTTAAAATCATCAGAATGGCCTTACCACGGGAACAGAAGGAAAGACTAGCTGTGTTGCAGAAGAAAGTATACATGTTAGTATTGAAGAAGAACTTCACATTTGGAGTTCCAGTTTTATCCACTATATGTCTTTTGCGAAACTGATCACAGTGCCTTGTATCTTGCATGTACCTAGTAAATGTCTTTTAATTCAATATCTACCACCGCCTCATTTTTGTGTACATATCCTGAATCTTGGGTTATATCCCACCCACCCTATGGTAGATAGCCAATAAAGGTCATAGTGTCTGCGCAGGAGGGCCATGGAAACACCTTGAGATGCCTACAGAGGTCTCCCAGTTAAAATACCATTCATACTGGATCCTGACCGACAAACAGGGTCCTACCAGCACATGGGTCTCCAGTGTCAGAGGCCTGCCACCTACTTCTGCCTCAGTCTCTGCTCACAGAGTGAGTTCCAGCTTGCTGCTCCTAGGACTCACCATGTTCGACCCCACTGCTATGCCTCTGCTCCTTTGGCCCTCTCCTCAATGTTTTCTGCCCATCAGTGTTGCATGTTTACCTGGAGATCTCCTCATCTTTAAGAGTCACGTGAATGACCACCTTTATCAGGAAAACTTCTCTGACAAATTTCATAACCCCCCTCTGTAAGAGTTGGGTTACGTGCTCCTCCTCACTTCTAACACCTTGGGAATAGTCTACTATGGTAATTACAGGCCTTTCTAAAATCTTCTATTTGTACATTCATTTTCCCTATTGCATGGAGAGTCAGAGGACAGCCGAGTCTTATTCCTCTGGATATTCCTGGCCAAACTTTATTCTCACCTTATACATACTCAGTAAATGATCAATGACAATGTTGAAACAAAGAGAGAGAGGAATTCAATTGGAGTTGAACTGCCTTTCTGATTAGAAAGGTAATTAACAGTAAGTGGAATCGGTAGCAAAACCCAACTCAGTATGGCTTTGCGAAAAGGCAAATCATTCCACTTATAAAAGTAAAAGACTGATAAGTACATGAGGTAACACTGGATTTTGCAGTTCAAAATTTCTTTAGTCATTAGTCTCACTCCAGATCAGGATTCTTTTCTCTGTGCTTACTTTACAAAGCTCTCCTCAAGCCCTAGCGAGGTTCCAAGTTTCTGTTCTTGTGGTTATAATCCTTCAAGGAAACAAAGGCTTGTTTTTCCAACCATTTCCTGATAAAAAAAGATTCCAGGAAATTTTTCTGACCTGGTCAGTCTTAGGTCACTTGCCTATCCCTGTACTTATCAGAGCTCGGCTGGGGGTTAGACCCAGACCAGTACTAGTTTGGGTCATCAGCCCACTCCTGGAGCTTTGGAGCGGGGTCATTCTACCTGAACTATCCAGACTGGGAGGAAGAAAGAAAGGATGGTCTCCAAAAGAAAACCAAGGTTCTGCAACCAGAAGAGGGGGAAGCTCAAGCCAGGTAGAAATGACCAATGTGCTAGAGACTGGACCAGGTTTAGGCCATTAACACTGGACGAAATGCTCTGGACTGAAGAAGTGGGTGGATTGAGGGACTGAATGTCACATCCAGACATCTCCATTCTTCTTCCCTCAGAGTCATTCTACCTGAAGCAGCCATAGCAAACCAATGGGCGTGGCAGTTGTAATGTCATGACTTCCGAGGCCCCTGTGGAGATAGCCACTCCCCAGAGCGCCATCCTGTGGCTCCATCATCTCAGCAGGCGGCACCAAACCTGGACTGTAAAGGCAGATGCTTTGGATTGGATCTGGAAAGCATTTGAACAATATGTTTTTGGGTTTTTTTGTGTGTTTTTTGGTTTTTGATTTTTTTTTTTTTGCCCAGAACTTTATTCTCTTTATAAAGAGAATAAAGAAATTTGTTATTTATAATATATTTATTTATTATATACTATATACTATATAATATTTATAATATAACTTTATTATTCTCTTATAAAGAGAATAAAGTTCTGGGTAACTCCTGTTAATGCTGAAGGCAAAATATTTCCATTATTAAAATATGATAGAGTGAATAGAGTGTTCATCCCACTGACCTGATTTTGGAGGCCTAAGTCCATTGATGTGGAAAATCAGAGAGATAGATAAATGTAGGTTTTATTGAATCTCAGAATATCATATTCATTCCACAAAAGAAGCTTCTTGTGGTTTGTGAAATAAGACACTGGAGACTTTTGAATAGTTTGTTATTTTTAATAGTTTGTTATTTTAAGCTTTATTTATTTTAACCAACTAAAACAAAACAAACCTGCTCTCCTGAAGCTATTACTTGTTTTAGGACAAAAAAAAAAAATTTTTTTTTAACATGCAGTGGCTAGAGCAGCACTGGCTAGAGCTCAAACTGTGAATTATATTAAATGCAAGACCTTGGCAAATTACCTAAATTCCCTGCCCCTTTGTTTTTTTGTGAAGAAAAGCTGTGGAGACAAAGTTCAGAAGATTAAGTGGGTTTTATATATACAACAGGTTTAGAACATTGATTATTAGATTAAAGTGCTATATTATAATATTTTATGTTTGCTAATCATCTTGTGAGCACATAAACATATAGAAATAACTAAGGATGATGAAAAATAATGGGAAGATCTGTTATAGATTGTTTCTTGGACAAACGTCAGAAAGTCTTCATAACAATCTGTGTCTTTTTTTGTCCTTCATAATTTTTCTATAATAAGAAGATACACAACTAAAATCAGAAAAATAAAACCATATTTTAACATTTAAAGAACATTTAGTATAATTCTCAGTATCTTAAAAAAAAAACCCACAGTATTTTTGAGAATCCCAGAAAAACAAGGATAATAACAGTAATATCTATACAAATTCTAAATTATTGTTGTTACTAATATTTTATAAATTCTAGGTCATCTTCCACTTTCTACTTCTTTTTAAAAAAATTTTAGACTTCTGGGGTGCCTGGGTGGCTCAGTGGGTTAAGCCTCTGCCTTTGGCTCCCCCATGATCTCAGGGTCCTGGGATTGAGGCCCACATCAAGTCCCACATTGAGCCCCACATGGAGCCCCATATCAGGCTCTCTGCTCAGCAGGGAGCCTGCTTCCCCTCTGTCTCTGCCTGCATCTCTGCCTACTTGTGATCTCTCTCTCTCTGTCAAATAAATAAATAAAATCTTTAGAAAAAAAATTTAGACTTCTTGGGTTTTTTTTTTTTTCAGGATTATACTGAAGATTACTGAAAAAATGTAAAGACAAATCTATATTTATAATTTAGTCACTCATAATCTTTTCTAATAAGATGGATCGTCTTTAGTTTTAGTCTCATTTTATAGTTGAAATTCCTGAAATTAGAATTATAAAATCACTGAACAATTAAACTAACCAACAAAATATTCATTTTGAGTTTTCTCTTAAGAAAAAAACAAATATAGTACAAAAATTTTATATTGTTTGAATGAGGTGTTTTCCTTTTTAAAAATTTTTTTCCTAGGTGAGTTTCAGTTTGGTAATGTAGAAAAAGCAATTTCTATTTTAACTATTTAAGAATGATTTAAAGCATATTGTATGTACTGGTGTTTTATAAACGTTAACACATTTATTCACCATTCCAACCTGTTGAGGTAGATACTACCTTTAATCTTCATTTGACAGGCAAGAAACAAGGCAAAGACAGGTTAGTGTCTGTTATCTGTCATGGGGAGAACCCAAATTCCTTACCCGGGGAGTGTGGAGCCCAATGTCACTCTGAGCCTCTGGGCATCTCTATAGAATCTTTTTCCCCCACCTGCTACACACCGATGCACTGGGTAACCCCACTCTACTCACAGGCCTGCGTCCAAACTCACACCCTAGTCATCTGAAACCTACATGTAATCCAACAACAACAAAAACCCATTAAGACTAAGGGTGAAAAATGAGATCCTGAAGGACAAAAACTAGTGTAAACAGCTTGACATGTCTTACTAGAGATCAGTAAAATACAAAATATGATGGCAGTTATTTCTCTAGAGAGGATATCAAATCACCAGAGACAGGAAAGTCCACCTAACATGGAAATGAAATGAGATTTGGGAACATAAAACCAGGAAGTGCGATTAGAATCTTGATCTAGCACTTAAATATTTCACAGAAACACGTCTTCTAGCTGTTTCTGGGAGCAAAGGGTGCTACTCACACTAGGCATCAGCTCCTGGTTCCTCTGACCCTTTTGTGCTTGGAGAAAACTAGAAATTGTGGACCCCATAAGCCCCATGCATCTTTCCCTCCCCACAACAGCTGTGCGTGACCACCAGTCCCTTACTTCACGGATTAATCCACGCCCGCTAGACCGAAAAGATGATGTTCATGGAATTACTCCAGCTCTGGAAGTTCCAAAATTGCATAGAGGAAGGGAGGTATGCGGGGTTAAGACGCTTTATCCTAAAGTAAACACTGAATTAAATGCTCCACACTCTTCCTCCCCTCACCCCCTCAGGATATGACACAAAGTATGATTTGTTTGTGATTGTAAAATACCAGGAACAAGGAGAACATTCTCGTGTCTAGTGTGAGATGACAAATGTATTTTAACAGAGTCTACTTATGCAGGCTTCAGCAAAACCATCAAACCAGACGACACTGACGCGTTAAGCATGTCGCCCCTCCCCCGGCCTTGCTCCCCCAATCCGGACAACTAACGTGCAAGAGGCAAGTCCCCAGTGGCACAGACTCAAGCAAGGCCACTCCCGCCCCCTTTGGGGATTCCGGAGGGAGGAGAAGGTCCCCGACTCGCGGGGACACGCGGGAGGCCGGGCCGGCGGGTGGCCGGGCGGGTCCCCCTGCACCGCGGGGCGGGGCCGCCACGGCCTTTCCGACCCCGGAGCGACCTGCGCTGCCGGGAATTTCCCCGGCCCCGGGCTCGCTCACCTCCCCGCGCCGACCGGGCATAAAAGCGGTTCTCGCGGCTCCGGGAGCCACAGAGCCCGCTCGGCCCGCGCCCGCTCCCGCTCCGCAGCGCCCGCACCGCCGCGCCGACTCTCCGAGCTGAGCCCCATGGCCCGCGCCGCCGCCGCCCCCCGCGCCCTCCGGCTCCTCGGCGCCGCGCTGCTGCTGCTGCTGCTGCTCCCCGCCGGCCGCCGCGCCGCAGGTGACACTCGGGGCCGCGGCCCCCGGGCGGGGCGGGGGCGGGGGGCGGGGGGCGCCCACCCGGGACGCCGCGCTCACCCCGTGCGCTCTCCCCGCAGGGGCGCCCGTGGCCGCCGAGCTGCGCTGCCAGTGCCTGCAGACCGTGCAGGGGATTCACCTCAAGAATATCCAGAACGTCGTGCTGACGCCCCCGGGACCCCACTGCGAGCAGACGGAAGTCATGTAAGTGACCCCCCGCGCCGCTGAGCCCCGGCCGCCCCCCTGCCCCGCTGCCCCCGCCCGGCCGCCCGGCCGCAGCCCCGCCGACGCGGACTCTGCCTTCTCTCCGCAGAGCCACTCTCAAGAATGGGCAGGAGGTTTGTCTCAACCCCGAAGCCCCCCTGGTCAAGAGACTCATCAACAAGATGCTGAACAAGTGAGTTGTCACCACTCCTGCAAGTGCCCCCGGCAGTTTTTATCAAGGGTTTAGCTGAAGGACTGAAAATCAGGGATTCTGCAAGGATTCCCTGCCCTAAGGGTAACGTAGGCTCCACTTTGGATTTTTCCTGTAACCCCAGGGAGAGTACTGAATCTCTTTAAGTCTCAATAATGTGGAAAAATAAAAACAGCTACTATAAGTGTTTGCTATGAGGTTTAAGTGACATCCCGAATGGAATTTTTTAGTCCACTGTGACATCACATTCCAGCTTTTTGAAGCTAATAATACCATTGGGATCACAGGCTGCTTATTCCTAATTAGGATCCAGGAGCCTGGAATTTTCTGTCTCTTGGGGCGGTGATGTAGGTGGTGGTTACATGGCAGGGGGTTTTGCAGTCAATTTATCGAATCCTATTAATGGCAACAATTTTCTCCTCACAGGGCCAGCACCAACTGAGACAGAGAGAAGGCAGAAGCCTCTGGCTCACTGTTGCGGACTTAGTGAAATGGGGCCAGAAGACGAAAACCTCCTGAGACTCCCTGGGCTGTGTTTTAATGTATTTGACTATTGCCGAAGAGTAATCTTCTATTTTTTTTTTTAAACATATGTATTTATTTATTTATTTATTTTATTTTCTCAAACCTAGCATATTAATGTCCTAGCTAATATTTAAAGACATGAATTGGGTAATTTGCTGTACTCTTATTTTAAAATTTAAAAAATGACCTTTTAAGAGGTTATTTTCATGTTCCATCAAAGTTGGTTCAGCTCTATTATTTAATTTGTAGATGACAAATCTTAAATATTCTTCATTCATTTAAGTTATTATTTCTGGGGGGAACCATGGGGGGAAACCATGCCATATCATTCACCGTGGTAAAGCCTGGAGATAAGTGGTGTGGAATCCAAGCAAATACATCCCTGTTAAGGTCGTGGGATGTGGGCGCACATCTGCTTTTGTACTGTTGAGTAGAATGCCGGTTGTTATTTATTGAGAGAGTTTCACAGTGTGTGGTCAACATTTCTGATGTTGAAGTTTTAAAAACTCCAATGTTTTAAATATCCCTTGGACATTTTATGTCTTCCCTTGTAAGGCATAATGCCTTGTTTAGTGTTAATTATGTGGTGTTTCTCTATGTCTTGAAATAGAGAAATCTAAATATTTATTGATGTGTTTTTACAACTAGCATGAAAATAAAGTTATTTACAAAAGTTTCTTGTTTAGTTTATGTTTTTTTTTTCTTTTTTCCTTCTTGATTTGTTGTTCCTTCTGAATACCCAAGCACTGGAAGTTTGTAACTGTAGGTCATACCCACCTAGAGACTGCTGTGAGCGCGGGCACTCCTTAGTTCTGTTCACAAAGGTGTATTTGATGCTTTTTCCAAGTCCTTGCAGTCCCCCACCTTGAGAATCTCCGTTTTACAGAAAATACTCATTTCGTTTCCGTATAAACAGCGGTTATTCAGTCAGAGCTCTTTAAAATTTTGCAAATGTTAATACATGTTTTTTAAAAAAGAGCTCTCATTTAAATTATCTTGTGAAATGGTTTTTCAATTATACATTCTTTTCCCTCTTAATGAAGCTGGGGGCTAAACTGTACATTACATTCTTCCTTAGAACTCGAACAATTTGTGTAATGGGGGGAAAAAGCAGGAAAAGTGAGTTGGCTGAGTGTCTCAACTGCCTAGGGTCTAAGTGAGAAGGTCTTATTTCCTTATCTCAAGACGTGGACCGATAACAATCACCAAGTGTAATGCTGTGCCAGTGCTTCACGAGTATAGTGATGGTTCAAATATTTCTAAACCTGAAAGTTTGGATTTAAATGCCCCCTGGGACAGTGGGAGTGCCTCCAGCTTTCACAGCAGAAACAAAGGCTGTCATCTCATGACTTGGATAACATTTGAGCTGCCTGGAAGAGAACATATTCTCAATCTGAAAGGGAGAAGAATTTGTGCACCTATGGGGAGGGCCAGGTAGGGTGTGTGCCTGTCTCTGACTCAGGACCTATTTCCCGGGCACATTCATAGCCTTCAGCAGGAGGAAGTGTGGCACAAGCCCACACTTGTCTTAAGTTGCTGGGTAACTGCAGAAAAGAAACAATGACTTGGAGCCTCTATGCTCTACCCTGAAAATTAATTATCTTAGTCTCTTCATAACTCCTTTGGTACTTGCTCAGAATGAGGGAGATGGACAGGACAGCGATTTTTAAATATCGAGGTAAACACATGCAAACCATTCTGGAAGATCCAGAAATGCCAGCGCCAACTCCTTCCTTAACCCCAAGTCAAGGTCAATGTGTTTTAGGCTGTGGGGAAGAAAACTTCCTTGGGTTTCTCAGTGATCTTGTAAAAGTTCTTACCTCTTCACATACCATAAGTGTTAATCTGTCATTTGTCTCGTGAATTGCTCTGATCCTGAGAGATGATAAAATTTTTCTAATCCCCTAAAAGAGGACCTAATGGTTACATCCATGCATCAGGTTAAGCTTCAGGGTGGTGGGAGACTGGAAGGCTAGCCCTGCAAACATTTATAGGTCAAAAGAGATAAAGCCACAGACTTTGGAGGCACCTGTAGGTCTTATCAGTGGAGAGGAGGAGTAATCTGACTCTTGAAAAGATTTACTTATATAACACGGGGTTAGAGTTGGGTTTTAGTTTTAGCAAGTTATGGAGACCCTTCAAGGAGGACCGTGGAACAAAGTCCTCCTTCCCCTTTATAAGCAGAGAAGATTGTATCCCCCAGCTCCCCTTTTTGGAGTGAGACAACTCATCCCGTTTTTGTCACATTACCCCAGGCGTAGGGCCTGAGGCAAGCAGGAAGTGATACTTCGGCTTTATTGCCTCACTGGGAGGTAATAAGAAATCTGTCTGAGGCAGAACATCTCCATATACATTCAGGATAAAATTTTAAGATATGAATATGACAAGCTCTACATAAGCCTTGTTAACTTGAAAAGTTAACAAGGTGACTGAAAAGAAAGATGAAGAAGCTTCAGCTGGTTCATGCATTGTTTGAGAGAAGAGGTTGTGAAGAATCAGACTGGTCTGACCGTGGCTTTCCATTCCTAATGCCTTCTGTGTGACTAGAAGTCAAATTTCTCCCTTCATCGAAACCTCATTGCTCCTCTCATAAAAGGGGTACAAGAGTAGAACCTCCTGCATGTAGTTGTTACAGAATGAAGCATTATATTTTGAGTAAATTGCTAAGCAGTGCCGAAGAGATGATGGTGACCCCTGAATTTCTGGAAAAGAAGGGGAGCCATCTGACCCAAGCACCAGTGTTCTGTTGCTATTGCAACAAATTATCACAACTTTAGTAGCTTAGGACAATACAAACTTACACTCTTCTAGTTCTGGAGGTCAGAAGTCAGAAGTTAGTTCTACTGCATTAAGGTCAAGGTGGGTTCAGTGCTGGTACCTTCTGAAAACCTCAGGAGGGAGTCCATTGCCTTGATCTTTCCAGCTTCCAGAGGCCATCAGCCTTCCGCAGATCATGGCCATCTTTCTGAAACTTCCCAGCGATCAGCATGGCCTTCTCAATCTCTTTCTTCTCCTTCTGCACTGCTACCTCCCCTTCTGTCTGATTCTGACTTCTGCATCCCTTTTCTGAGAATCCTTGTGATTATATCAGGCCCACCCAGGATAATCCAGAATAATCTTCCCATTGCAAGATCCTGAATGTAATCACACCAACAATGTTTATTTTACAATGAAGGTAGAAGTTATATACGAATTGTGTAGGTTCTGGGGATGAGAATGTGGACATCTTTGGCAACTCATTATGCAACCTTCCACAAGAGACCTGAATTCCAGTGTTCGAAGCACTTTTCATTAGACTAACAAAATGTACCTGTTGCAGAAGGGCAGTTTGAGGTTGTGGGAGGAACCAAAATGGTACCAACACTGGCTAATGGTCAATAAATGCAGCTACTATTAATGTTCCTAAGTTAAACCAAAGGAGATTTAAGTCTTTTCTTCAGATTTCTATTACTGGAAAGCTTCCAAGTGAACCCGAATATATTTATCACACAACGGGAGGGAAGACATGAATGACTAGAAGAGCAAGAGGAGGGTCTGGGTCCGCATCCACCGTGGGTCCTCTGGCTTGCTCTTGTGAGAATGTGTACAATTTCTGGACACGAGCAGCTCTGTTTCAAAGCTCCATTTTCCTTTCCAATGAACTTTTGAACTGGACAAAAGTAACTTTAAAACTGAGCCAGTCAGGGTGATTATTTTGCAAGCAGTTGTTGGTAAAACCAACAGGACGGTTGGTGGCCAGAAGAAAAACTGGTGGTCTGGCTATCTGAGAGCAAAGTAGTTCATGAGTGCATACCAAGAGTGGTCTCATCAGACAACACCAATGTATCTGATCAATGTGTGAACACATTTGGCTCAATCTACCAGTCATGACTTTTTTCCCTCCTCCCTTACTCAAGTCATGTGACTGCCCCTCCCCCAACCCTTCTTCCTCTCATAAAATCTTTGCTCCCTCAGCTTGGGTGCGGCACTTTTCTGGTTACACTGGACTCTGCCTTCCCTCCTGGAATTGCCGTTCGGAAACTCCAAATAAAGGCCTTTGCTTTTCAGTTCTGCCTCCTTTTCTTGGTTGACACTCATAGATATGAAAGCTTTCCTTTAGCAAACTAAAAAGGCGAGAGAGGGTATCACATGAAATTGTCCACATGAAGTTGAGATTCGGCATACCAGACAGCCTCCGCTGGGAACATCAGGATAGCAAGTGGAAGACGGAGTATTTGAGAGGACGGCCACCGGTCGATGAGGGCAGGAACGATGTTCTTTCTTCAGATCAGTCTTAGAACAGTGAGATGTAGTGTGACCATTGACTCTGAGAAACCAGATTATTAAAATATTAATGGAAGCAGCACCTGAGGTTTCCTGGGAAAAAAGCCAGGACCGAAGAAGAGGAATGATGGGTGATCCCATTCTGTGAAGATGATTCCTTGTTTGGGAGTTCTTCTGAGATATCTCTAGAGAATTCCAGAAACTGACAAACTGTGAGCTCTATGAGAGATAGACGTCCAGCAATACCAATGTAGATTGGTGGTATCTCTGCTGGAACAGAAAAATTTTAAGATGAGAGTCCTGTTTTATCTAAACATCTCCATAAAATAGAGGCTGAGGCAGAAGTCTTCGGGGTAGCATTTTATTAAATTCACCAGCCCACATCTGGGACCTTATCTTCACCTGTGTGCATGGCGTTCCTGGGGGAACGTTTCATCCTCTGCCCTCAGAGTGATAGTGACAGGTGACTAGGACTGTACCTTTTACTTTGAGCAGTCCTCTGAAAAGAAAATGAGGCTGACCTGGGCAGTCCTGAACAGATCAAATGGACTCAGATCTGATGAAGCCAATTAGAATTCAGAGAAGTCTGCTCTTTGGACCACAAAACACACAAGCAACAAGCACACAGACCACCTAACTCAGTGCCCTCAGAGCTATCTAAGTACAAAGCAAGGAGGAGAACCAAGGTTTTTGAATATTAGTCCAATATAGAGGACCATCAAAGAGGCCTGTGGGTTGACCGTGACGCTAGCCTCATCTGTGAGCATAGGGTAGAGCCACCATTTCCCTTTGCTTCTCCAGAATCCCCTCAGACCTCTCTCCATGAGCCACTGCAGTGTGGGCTAAAGAAAAATTACGGCCACTGTGACCAAACACACTTGAAAGGAAAAAACAGTCTCTTCCTCGTCTTGTGACCTTGCCAAATTACTTACCTCATCTGAGTTTCAATGTTGTCCTCATCAGTAAAATAAAAATGATCCTTGCAGCATTGTTGTAAGGTTTCAAGATAGATACACTAAAAGCTGGGCTTTTATCAGTCTTTATAGACACAATTCAAGGACACCTCCCCTTGTGAGGATAAATGAAATATCCTGATTACTGAGGTTATGCACATAGTGGTACTGTATCAGTAACTATATTATTTAAGGGATTTGACTTATTGGTGCAGAAAATAATGTTAAATATGACATAACCAAGGCCATTTAACAAAACAATGAATAGAACTTGAGCTCATAAGCCACTGCCAGTAATTCAGTTTTGAGAACTTTTGAAGCTTAACATACTGCTCTTGACAGGACAAGAATTATTAATTTATCAGTCAGTGGCAGATTCCATTAAGACCTTAAATATGATTGGGCAAGTAGACATAAAAGACAAAGATACATGAAAGCATATTCATTTCCTACTTTATGCAAACATGGTTTTTAAAAAGAAGCACAGACTTTCTCATGACAATAGTCTCTAAATCATCATTAGCTGAAAATGACATTGGATATGCTAAAAAACAAAATTCAACTGAATAAATTTGAAGATCTACTTGGCTTCATTAAACGATTAATGAATCAGGCAGCATTCCATGTAGCAAGTAGAGGGGAGCTCCGCTGAGCAAGACAACAAGAAAGGTTCTTTAAAAAAAAGATTGTATGTATTTATTTATTTATTTATTTATTTTTGAAAAAGGAAAAAAGAAAGAGAACCTTCCATCTTACAATCCTGAGATCATGATCTGAGCCAACATAAGAGTCCAAAGCTCAACTTACTGAGCCACCCAGGTGCCCCCAACAAAAAAATTTCTTGAAGGTAGAAAGAGAGCATTAAAAAAAAAGAGAAGGAAAGTTAGAAGGGAGGGAGGGAGGAAGGAAGGAAGGAAGTTATTTGCAAGGAATGCGTTGTTTAGATAAAGCAGTCCTAGAAGACATCTATCAGTAAATTTCTGAGTATTGACCTGGAGATTCCATATTGACCTGGAGATTCCATTTTGAGTGGTTAAAGATTACAGTATTCTGGGAATGCAGTTGAAAACTGCATTTAGATAAGGTAGTAAGTCTTGGTTTACTGATTTGAGGTTTTAATCCAAGTGATGTCATGTGAGGTTTTTTTGTTTGTTTGTTTTTTATAGATCACTCTAAGTTGCACAGTTCCACTCTCAAAAAATAATAAAGCAAAAAGTTTATATCTCTGTTAATAAATTTATGACATTCTGTACTCCCCATCCCCCCCAAATAAACAAACAAGAAAAATAAATTTTACTTCCTTATTGACTTGGAAATACCCCTCTGATAATCTTTTCCTTTCAGTCTTCAACAGGGAAAGAGAAAGCCATAAAAATTCATCTCCAGATTGCAGTCCATAAAGAACAGTATTGTGCTAAATCCACCGAGGTCTGAAATCAAAGATGCCTACTGAGACCTTACAAACTTTTTTTTTTTTCCTTTTAGCCTCTGGACTGTTTCATAAAAAAGAAACTAGATCTAAAGAGATTTTTTTTTTCTTGGCTTTAAGCAAAATAACTGTGAAATATCTAAAATTAAACCAGACATACATGCAGATTGTCGAGTATCAAAGAAGTCTATGCAGAGGCAGAGCAAAATCTATTAATTACCTTGAGATACTGACTACAATGG
Source organism: Mustela lutreola (assembly GCF_030435805.1). NCBI lineage: Eukaryota > Metazoa > Chordata > Mammalia > Carnivora > Mustelidae > Mustela > Mustela lutreola. The sequence goes on along the minus strand of NC_081290.1, from coordinate 8,377,890 downwards.
TTTGTACTTCTTTTATTAAGGATGACAGTAGTAATATGACTGCAAGACAATCTCAGAAAGTTATTTTAATATCGGGTTGCTGATGAAATTATTATATTCACCTGAGATCTCACATTTCATTATCATATTAATAAATTTTCAGAATGAGACAGTTAATTTTATGCTTCTATAGGTTATCTTGATGACATTACACTGTAGGAGCTAAGGCAGGTTGCCCCAAAGTGTGCCACTTTGGCACACTGATTATTTTAAATAAAACTTATTTAGGAGCCAGCATATTTAAGGACATTCAGCTTCTCCTCTGTCCTCCTCAAAGTAGGGAATAAATTCTCCCACATGAAAGGTACCCTCCCCGCCCCAGTAAGTGAAGACACAGCCTCATCAGCAGAGATGGTTCAGGGCCTAGAAGGTTGTATATACACCTTCAACTTCATCCAACAATGCAATTTTACAAATGGTTGTACTTGACTTAGTCTGCCTACGATTTATGAATGTTCCTCTTCCTCCCCCTACTGGCCGACACTTGTTTTAGCAGAATTACAAAATTGTTGACTAATGGTATCTTACTGTAGTTTTATTTTTTTTTCTGTTCCCTCTCTTTATTTTATTATTTTTTAAAGACTTCATTTATTTATTTGACAGAGATAGCACAAGCAAGGAGGAGAAGGGGACAGGCTCCTTGGAGCCCCATGGGGGGTTTATCTCACATGACCTGAGTCGAAGGCAAACCCCTAACAACTGAGCCACCCAGGTGCCCCATTTCTCTCTCTCCTTTATTTTTTTTTAAATCTTTTTAAATTAATTTTTTAATAAACATATAATGTATTTTTATCCCCAGGGGTACAGGTCTGTGAATCGCCAGGTTTACACACTTCACAGCACTCACCATAGCACATACCCTCCCCATTGTCCATAACCCAGCCACCCTCTCCCGAACCCCTCCCCCCAGCAACCCTCAGTTTGTTTTGTAAGATTAAGAGTCACTTATGGTTTGTCTCCCTCCCAATCCCATCTTGTTTCATTTATTCTTTTTCTACCCCCAAACCCCCACATCGCATCTCCACTTCCTCATATCAGGGAGATCATATGATAATTGCCTTTCTCCAATTGACTTATTTCGCTCAGCATAATACCCTCTAGTTCCATCCACGTCATCGCAAATGGCAAGATTTCATTTATTTTTATGGCTGCATAGTATTCCATTGTGTGTGTGTGTGTGTGTGTGTGTGTGTGTGTGTTATATAACACACACATCTTCTTTATCCACTCATCTGTTGATGGACATCTAGGTTCTTTCCATAGTTTGGCTATTGTGGACGTTGCTGCTATAAACATTCTGGTGCACGTGCCCCTTCGGACGACTTCGTTTGTATCTTTACGGTAAATACCTAGTAGTGCGATTGCTGGGTCGTAGGGTAGCTCTATTTTCAACTTTTTGAGGAAACTCCAAGCTGTTTTACAGAATGGTTGCACCAACTTGCATTCCCACCGACAGTGTAGGAGGGTGCCCCTTTCTCCACGTCCTCACCAGCATCTGTCATTTCCTGACTTATTAATTTTAGCCATTCTGACTGGTGCGAGGTGGCATCTCATTGTGTTTTTGATTTGTATTTCCCTGATGCCAAGTGATGTGGAGCACTTTTTCATGTGTCTGTTGGCCATCTGGATGTCTTCTTTGCAGAAATGTCTGTTCATGTCCTCTGACAATTTCTTGATTGGATTATTTGTTCTTTGGGTGTTGAGTTTGCTAAGCGCTTTATAAATTTTGGATATTAGTCCTTTATCTGATATGTCGTTTGCAAATATCTTCTCCCATTCAGTCCGTTGTCTTTTGGTTTTGTTAACTGTTTCTTTTGACCTTGATGAAATCCCAGTAGTTCATTTTTGCCCTTGCTTCCCTTGCCTTTGGCAAAGTTCCCAGGAAGAAGTTGCTGTGGCTGAGGTCAAAGAGATTGCTGCCTGTGTTCTCTCAAGGATTTTGATGGATTCCTTTCTCACATTGAGGTCCTTCATCCATTTTGAGTCTATTTTTGTGTGTGGTGTAAGGAAGTGGTCCATTTTCATTTTTCTGCATGTGGCTGTCCAATTTTCCCAACACCATTTATTGAAGAGGCTGTCTTTTTTCCATTGGACATTCTTTCCTGCTTTGTCGAAGATTAGTTGACCATAGAGTTGAGTGTCTATTTCTGGGCTCTCTATTCTGTTCCATTGATCTATGTGTCTGTTTTTGTACAAGTACCATACTGTCTTAATGATGACAGCTTTGTAATAGAGCTTGAAGTCCAGAATTGTGATGCCACCAACTTTGGCTTTCTTTTTCAATACTCCTGTGGCTATTTGAGGTCTTTTCTGGTTCCATATAAATTTTAGGATTATTTGTTCCATTTCTTTGAAAAAAATGGTTGGGATTTTGGTAGGGATTGCTTTAAATGTGTAGATTGCTTTAAGTATCATAGACATTTTCACAATATTTGTTCTTCCAATCCAGGAGCATGGAACATTTATCCATTTCTTTGTGTCTTCCTCAATTTCTTTCATGAGTACTTTATAGTTTTCTGAGTATAGATTCTTTGCCTCTTTGGTCAGGTTTATTCCTAGGTATCTTATGGTTTTGAGTGCAACTGTAAATGGGATTGATTCCTTAATTTCTCTTTCTTCTTTCTTGCTGTTGGTGTAGAGAAAGGCAACTGATTACTGTGCATTGATTTTATATCCTGACACTTTACTGAATTCCTATACAAGTTCTAGCAGTTTTGGAGTGGAACCTTTTGGGTTTTCCACATATAGTATCATATCATCTGTAAAGAGTGATAGTTTGACTTCTTCTTTGCCAATTTGGATGCCTTTAATTTCTTTTGCTTGCTGAGGTTAGGACTTCTAGTACTATGTTGAATAGCAGTGATGATAATGGACATCCCTGCTGTGTTCCTGACCTTAGGGGAAAAGCTTTCAGTTTTTCTCCATTGAGAACGATATTTGCAGTGGGTTTTTCATGGATGGTTTTGATAATATTGAGGTATGTGCCCTCTATCCCTACACTTTGAAGAGTTTGATCAGGAAGGGATGCTGAACTTTGTCAAATGCTTTTTCAGCATCTATTGAGAGTATCATATGGTTCTTGTTCTTTCTTTTATTAATGTGTTGTATCACATTGATTGATTTGCAGATGTTGAACCAACCATGCAGTCCTGGAATAAATTCCACTTGGTATGGTGAATAATCCTTTTAATGTACTATTGGATACTATTGGCTAGTATTTTGGTGAGAATTTTTGCATCTGTGTTCATCAAGGATATTGGTCTGTAATTCTCATTTTTGATGGAATTCTTGTCTGGTTTTGGGATCAAGGTGATGCTGACCTCATAAAATGAGTTTGGAAGTTTTCCTTCCATTTCTATTTTTGGAACAGTTTCAGGAGAATAGGAATTAGTTCTTCTTTAAATGTTTGGTAGAATTCCCCTGGGAAGCCATCTGACTTGGGCTTTTGATTGTTTGGAGATTTTTAATGACTGTTTCAATTTTCTGACTGGTTATAGGTCTGTTCAGGTTTTCTATTTCTTCCTGGTTCAGTTGTGGTAGTTTATATGTCTCTAGTAATGTATCCATTTCATTAAGATTGTCAAATTTGTTGGCATAGAGTTGTTCATAATATGTTCTTATAAGTGTTTGTATTTCTTTTGTGTTGGTTGTGATCTCTCCTCTTTCATTCATGATTTTATTTATTTGGATTCTTTCTCTTTTCTTTTTGGTAAGTCTGGCCAGGGGTTTATCAATCTTATTAATTCTTTCAGAGAACAAGCTCCTAGTTTCGTTGATTTGTTCTATTGGTTTTTTGTTTTGTTTTGTTTTGTTTTGTTTTTTTGGTTTCTATTTCATTGATTTCTGCTCTGATCTTTATGATTTCTCTTCTCCTCCTGGGTTTAGGCTTTCTTTGTTGTTCTTTCTCTAGCTCCTTTAGGTGTAGGGTTAGGTTATGTATTTGAGACCTTTCCTGTTTCTTGAGAAAGGCTTGTACCACTATATATTTTCTCTCAGGACTGCCTTTGTTGTGTCCCACATATTTTGAACTGCTGCATTTTCATTATCATTTGTTTCCATGTATTTTTTCATGTATTTAATTTCCTGGTTGACCCATTCATTCTTTAGAAGGATGCTGTTTAGTCTCCATGTATTTGGGTTCTTTCCAAATTTCCTCTTGTGATTGAATTCTAGCTTCAAAGCATTGTGGTCTGAAAATATGCAGGGAATAATCCCAATCTTTTGATACCAGTTGAGACTTGATTTATGACCCAGGATGTGATCTATTCTGGAGAATGTTCCATGTGCACTAGAGAAGAATGTGTATTCTGTTGCTTTGGGATGAAATGTTCTGAATATATCTGTGATGTCCATCTGGTCCAGTGTGTCGTTTAAGGCCTTTATTTCCTTGTTGATCTTTTGCTTGGATGATCTGTCCATTTCAGTGAGGGGAGTGTTAAAGTCCCCTACTATTATTGTGTTAATGTCAATGTGTTTCTTTGATTTTGTTATTAATTGGTTTATATAATTGGCTGCTCCCATGTTAGGGGCATAGATATTTAAAATTGTTAGATCTTCTTGTATTACAGACCCTTTGAGTATGATATAGTGTCCTTCCTCATCTCTTGTTATAGTCTTTGGCTTAAAATCTAATTGATCTATTATAAGGATTGCCATCCCAGCCTTCTTCTGATGTCCATTAGCATGGTAAATTGTTTTCCACACCCTCCCTTTAAATCTGGAGGTGTCTTCGGGTCTAAAATGAGTTTCTTGTAGGCAGCATATTGATGGGTTTTGTTTTTTTATCCATTCGGATACCCCGTGTCTTTTGATTGGGGCATTTAACATGCAGGGTAACTATTGAGAGATATGAGTTTAGTGCCATTGTATTGCCTGTAAGGTGACTGTTACTGTATATTGTCTCTGTTCCTTTCTGATCTACTACTTTTAGGCTCTCTCTTTGCTTAGGGGACACTTCTCAATATTTCCTGTAGGGCTGGTTTGGTGTTTGCAAATTCTTTCAGTTTTTGTTTGTCCTGGAAGCTTTTTATCTGTCCTTCTATTTCCAATGATAACCTAGCTGGATAGAGTATTCTTGGCTGCATGTTTTTCTTGTTTAGTGCTCTGAATATATCATGCCAGTTCTTTCTGGCCTGCCAGGGCTCTGTGGATAATTCTGTTGCCAATCTAATATTCTTACCATTGTATGTTACAGACTTCTTTTCCCAGGTTGCTTTCAGGATTTTCTCTTTGTCACTAAGTCTTGTAAATTTTACTATTAGGTGACGAGGTGTGGACCTATTCTTATTGATTTTGAGGGGGGTTTTCTGCACCTCCTGGATTTTGATGCTTGTTCCCTTTGCCATATTAGGAAAATTCTCTACAATAATTCTCTCCAATATACCTTCTGCTTCCCTCTCTCTTTCTTCTTCTTCTGGAATCCCAATTATTCTAATGGTGTTTCGTCTTATGGTGTTACTTATCTCTTGAATTCTCCCCTCGTGGTCCAGTATTTGTCCCTCTTTTGCTCAGCTTCTTTATTCTCTGTCATTTGGTCTTCTATATCACTAATTCTTTCTTCTGCCTCATTTAGCCTAGCAGTCAGAGCCTCCATTTTTTATTGCACCTTATTAATAGCTTTTTTTATTTCAACTTGGTTAGATTTTAGTTCTTTTATTTCTCCAGAAAGGGTTTTTATCTCTCCGGAGAGGGTTTCTCTAATATCTTCCATGCCTTTTTCGAGCCCGGCTAGAACCTTGAGAAGTCATTCTGAACTCTAGATCTGACATATTACCAATGTCTGTATTGATTAGGTCCCTAGCCTTCAATACTGCCTCTTGTTCTTTTTTTTTCTTTATGTGTGGTGATTTTTTCCACCTTGTCATTTTGTCCAGATAAGAATATATGAAGGAGCAAATAAAATACTAAAAGGGTGGCAAAGACCCCAGGAAAATGTGCTTTAACCAAATCAGAAGAGACCCCAAATAATGGGGGGAAGAAAAAGGATAAAAAGAAGTTCAGAAAAAAAAAAAATTTAAAAAAAAAAAGAGAAAACAAATAAAGAAAAAATACAAAAAATAAAAATATGTATATATTAGACTGGTGACTAGAACAGAGTCATCCATTTAATTTTGGGAGCATTTTGATCCCTTAGAAGAAACTACCTCCCAAAACTTTAAAGAATGAAAAACATATATAAGGGTAAACACAATGAAGGGATGGAATATGCCTATAAAGATAATTTTTTTTTTAAATTCCTAAAAACGGAGTGATAAAGTAAGTTGTTGGGAGAATAAAGAAAAAGTAAGTGGAGAGATTTTGCTCAGGCTGGAGACTAGAACAAGTCCGGAGCTATTTTTAGGGTATATTTTGATCTATTAGAAGAAGCTGTACCCCAAATTTTTTAGAAGAAAAAACTCTATGTGTATACAAAAAATAAAGTTAGATACAATGAAGGATAAAATATGACTATAATAATGAGGGTTCAAAAAAGATTATTATTTTTTTAATGAAAGGTATTGTTAAGATAAACTAGTTAAAAATGTTAAAAGAGAAGAGGGTAAAAGTTAAAAAATATTAGAAGAACAACAAAAAATTTTTTTTAATTAAATTAACTGCAAGACTAAAGAATCATGGGGAAAAGCCTGATTACAGGTTTTGTTTTCTCCTCCTCTGGAGTTCTGCTGCTCTCCTTGGTATTGAAACCGCACTCCTTGGTAGGTGAACTTGGTCTAGGCTGGATTTCTTGTTGATCTTCTGGGGGAGGGGCCTGGTGTAGTGATTCTCAAGTGTCTTTGCCCCAGGCGGAATTACACCGCCCTTACCCGGGGCCGGGGTGAGTAATCCGCTCGGGTTTGCTTTCAGGAGCTTTCGTTCCCTGAGCGCTTTCCGTAGAGTTCCGGAGGACGGGAATACAAATGGCGGCCTCCTGGTCTCCGGCCCGGAGGAGCCGAGAGCCCAGGGCCGCACTCCTCAGTGCGCCCTCAGAGAACCGCGCCCAGTTACTCCCGTCTGCCTGACCTCCGGCCGCGCTCCGAGCTCACCGAGCCTGCGACCGGTTCAAGGTAACACCGAGCTGCGAGCTTACTGTCGGCTCTGTCTCTGTAGCCGGCTTTCCCGTTCCAATACCCGCAAGCTCTGCGACACTCAGACACCCCCGATCCTTCTGTGACCCTGCGGGACCTGAGGCCACGCTGACCCCGCATGGGCTTCGCCCAGTTTAGCCTCTGGAGCGATGTCCCTCAGCGGAACAGACTTTTAAAAGTCCTGATTTTGTGTGCCGTTGCTCCGCCACTTGCCAGGCGGAGCATGGCCATGTGAAGTTTGTTTTTGCCCATTTTTTTCTGTTTTGCTATTTGTTATTTCATAAAAGCTTTTAAAACATGTTTTGTATACTAACTGCTGTCATTGTGGCATGTATGTGGCAAAAAGTTGTATCTGTGGTGTTTTTTTAAATAAATTTTTTACACTATAACTTTTTTTTATGTGTAGTCTTCTCAAAATAAAAAAAAAAAAACTTTGTATTTCCTTCTAAAAATTGGGTAGTTTGTCTTTTATCTTTAGAACTCAGAATTGATTTTTCTCTACAATGTGAGGGAGAAATTCACTTTTTATTTCTCACATATGGATAACGAATTGTGCGAGCACCATTTATAGGGAAGTCCATCATCTTGCAGTCTCTGAAATAAATCAAGATAACATACATTTAATGGGTTTTTTTCTAGACTCTTTTTCTCATTGTTTCTTTAATATGTTTATATCTACACTAGTGCTGTATGGGCTTAACTACAACAGCACCGTAAATGTTCTTGATAAGTGGAAAGACAAGCTCCCCAGCATACTGTTCTTCCTCAGAAGTGTACTTAGCTCTTCTTAGTTCCTTCAAATATACCTTACAACCAGCTTGTCATTATGGGAGTTTTAGTGCAAGTGCACTGAATTTATAAATCATTTAGGGTAGAGATCATTGATGCACATTTAAAATAATTTTAATTAGTTTTCACCTTTCATATAGGCCATTATATCATCTGCTTCTAATGGCAGGGTTATTTTCCCCCCCTTTATTGTAATTTTTTTTTCCCTAGGCTTACTACAACTGGTTAAAATCTTCAGTGCAAGCTTCAAGAGATAGCAGACAGTCTTGTTTTGCTCTCAACAAGCTCTTAAACATTTTGCCACTAAGTATAATACTTGTCAGAGATGCTTTATAGATTTTTGTGGTCAAGGAAGTCACCTGCTATTTATAATTTCTGAAGAGTTTCTTTTTTAAACCAGAAGTGGATATTGAATACATTAGTTTTAAATCCTGGAATTTCCACTCTGAGTTGAAACTATGGTGAGATGGTCATGCCTGGACTTAAGAAACTTCCAGACCCTGGAGAAGCAGGTGAAGTCCTGTGGTCTGTGACCAGCCATGGAGACTTCAGAATTAATTTAAATGGGAACCTAAATAGCAACACAGACCACGTTCCTTTTGATTTCAACAACACAGCCTCTCCCTACTCAATCATAAGCAAGATTTTAGTGAGATTCTGAAAGTAGGACAAAAAAGCAAACAAAAAAAGGCTGAAAAAGACTGTTAACCAATATATGCAGGATAGTCTATGGTGGCAACTTGGAAGATCCACTTCCAGATTAGCGAAGACAGAACCTGTGCATAGAGCTACACGTATTATGTACCTATTACGTGCACAGTCATAAGTGCTTTCTGATTGGTTATTGCTGAAAGGATTCTATCTCACATCTTAACCAGCATCACTCATAGTCAATGGTAGAAAATTGTGGTAGTACCTGTGGAATGTTGTATCCTAAATATATGGTTGCTATAATGTTTGGGACACATTTATTTTGATGTGTATTTGTAGTTTGTTTAAACCCATAAATACCATTAAATCACTCTAGAATTTTAAATAAACCATTTTCTAAAAGACAGTACTCTCATTTTTAGTAATCCAAATGGTCTCCTTTCAGAGTTGCATTGAAAGGTGGAAAATTAATTTGCTTGGCTCCTGAGGATGAATTATTAAAAAGACTGAAGACAAGAACCCTACATGTCAAAGGTCCTGAGGTGAAAGTTTTTCTTCTGCAGTAGAGGGATATTTAAATAAAAGTTCTGCTATAGATGGGAATGAATCATGACTATGCCTTTCATGTAATAACTATCCCTACTAAACGTGGAAGTGATCAAATTGGCGTAAGTTATCTTAGGCAGATCAAAGCACAGGTATTTCAGCTATGAGGAATTTTGAGCAAAGTTTCTTTTTTTTTTCCTTCCCCCATGGGTAGAAATCCTTCAACTACAAGAAGTGTTGCTGGAAGTCCTACTTCAAGCACAGGTGACAAATCCTTGGAGAGATCTGGGAAAATGAGGACAGTCTCGGGCTTGAGGTGGGAGTATGCATTCGAGAGGTGCGGGAAGCCCAAAGAGAAACCCAAGAAATGTAGGAAATGTAGGAAAGCAACACTGAGAGGTGACCACTGCCAGGGAGAGGTGCACTGTGAAGCCAGCCTCCTCCCTGAGACATTGACGGAGCTCCTCTGGCCGGCGCTGTCAGAGGAAGATCTGAGCCACACACCTCCACGGTCATCAGACAACAAACATCAGATTCGGGAATCCCGGCAAATCACATGGAGGACAAACAAAAATAATTCTTCAGCTTACCGTGTTGTAGCGGAACATGAGAACAGGGAGGACGAAGAGAAGATCTTAGAGCCAATGTGTGTGATCTTCTGTGGACTGGTGCTCCGGGGAAGAGGCACAGACGGCCCAGCTCGTCCAGTCTCCGGATCATATGTAACACAACCACCCAACTGCTAGTCCATTATAAAACTGGAGGGATCTGGATCTGGGGTTGGTTTTGTTTGTAAAATAAAGGCAATTATTGTGGCTTTTTCGAGCTCATTTTCTATTTAGTGAGTGGTAAGTAAGTTTACAATAAAAAACTAATCACTGAGATCTTGTGTTAGTCACAAAATCCGTTTCGAGATGGTTTCTTTCTTTTCTGGAGGACTAGAGTGAAAGCAAGGGTTAGTAGGCTGTTAGTTGAATTATTTAAGTTTAGCTTACTTGCGTTGGAGGTCTGATTCTAATACCTAATGACCCTTGCTCTAACATTCTCTCCTGGATTTTTCTACTTAAGCTCAAGTGAATATTCACTGTGTGACTTTCTAAACACATTGAGAAATATTAAGCCTTTACCACCCTTGGCAAAGGTTTTTTGTTTTTTTTTTTGTTTTTTGTTTTTTGTTTGTTTTTATAGTGCTGTAGGGAGGCTGTATGGGATTAATAGTTTAAAGACTTTATTTGAGGGAGAGAAAGAGCCCGAGCGGAGGGAGGGCCAGAAAGAGAGAGACAGAGAGAGACAGAGAGTCCTCAAGCCGATTCCCCACTGAGCATGGAGACTGACTCAGGGCTTCATGTGGGGCTCGATCCCAGGACCCTGAGATCATGACCTGAGCTGAAGTCCAGTCAGACACTTAACCAACTGAGCCAACCAGGTGCCCCTAGAACTAATAATTTAATGCAAGTCCTGGTACAGGCACATTGAATTCACAGATCAGACCCTATTGCTATGTGACCTTGAATAAATTACTTAACTGCTTGCAATTTCTGTTTTCTCATTTCATCCCAATGGAACTCTATGCTCTAGTTGTATCAAATCACTTCTTAGTTCTCTGAAAACAGCATTTTCTGTTTGGGCTCAGGGGCTTACAGATGCTGTTCCCTGTTGCAGGGAACACCTTTCACCTCCACACCTCCTTGACCTTTCTTCCGGTTCCCTTTTTATGCATTCTTCAGCTCTTACTTTATAAATCACCTCCAGGGGGCTTTTTCTGAGCCCTCTAAGTATTAATTAGCTAATAAAGTGTCGTAATAACAATCACCTCATGTTTACCCTGATTTGCTAGTGAAAGGAAAGAGAAGTCATCTGACTTGCCAAAGGTTATAAAGCCTGTTAAGGGCAGAGCCAAGGCATAATGCCAGGATCGGTCCATCCCTTTCCTGTCCTTGCTGCTCTTTCCGATGCCACGGCCAGCTCCACCCGACTGCACCCAGTCTGTGGCATGCCGGGCCTTCCCTCCACAAAGAGACCCTCTGTGTGTTCCTGGGTGAGGTGCATTTCTTCTCCGTGACATGGTATTTTATCGGGTGCCGCAAACATCCTGACTGTAACCCCTTGCCAGCTCTGAGCCTTCCCTTGCTGGGTCATCAAATGCTTTGATCTTAATCTGGATTGATGCCTATCTCCTGGATCTTCTCCTTGCCCTTTGCTGTTGGTGTTAACACATCATCACTGTGATTTGGTTAGCTCTTCCCAGAGGCCACATGGGGAGCCCACCCACCGCTCCTGTGTTTTCCCACTTTATAAACAATTCACTTAGAGCTGCTTGGGTGGCTCAGGTTAAGCATCTGCCTTCTGCTCAGGTGATGATCCCAGGACCCTGGGATCAAGCCTGCTTTGGGCTCCCTGCTCAACAGGGTGTCTGCTTTTCCCTCTACCACTCCCCCTGCTCATGATCTCATCAGCTTTCACTACACCATTGTTGTAACTTCCTAACTAGTCCCCCAGACCCCCCAGCTATCCCTTCCCAACAATCTCATGTATCGCATAGTCATTGTTCTAAAGAGCAAATTGGTTTTTTATTTTCTTATAGATTTTATTTATTCATTTGAGAGGGAGAGAGAGAGAGAAAGCCTGAGAGGGGGAAGGTTCAGAGCAAGAAGCAGAATCCCCACTGAGTAGGGAGCTGGAAGTGAGACTCGATCCTGGGATGATGACCTGAGCTGAAGGTAGTCGCTTAAACAACTGAGCCACCCAGGGCGCCCCTGAAGAGCAGATCTTAAAAGGTCCTTCTTCTACTCGAGATTCTTCACTGCCCGCCTATCACCGAGCTTAGGTTGAGTGTTAACTTTGCGCCGGCTGCCATAGCCAAGTAGCTCAGACCTCAGACCGAGTGGCTTGAGCCACAGAAATGTGTTCTTCTCATAGTTCAGGAGGCTAGAAGCCCCAGCTCAAGGTGTCCTCAGGCTTTCTTCTGAAGCCTCTCTCCTTGGCTTGCTGATGGTCATCTTTTCCAAGTATGTTTGTACGGTCTTCCCTCTGCCTTGTCCCTGACCTTAGTCTCCGATGTCGAGTTTGACTCCTGTTATATGTGTGAGTTGTTAGTGTTGTTCTTTTTCATATTTTAGAATACCTATGGGAAAAACACTCTGCCAGCCCCATGGTTCTTTTTAAACTGAACTAGCTCGATTTGCATAACATTCCTGATCTTTACTTTCCCTATTTTATGACTCTCCTGGGAGGAGAAATCACTTATTTGGAAAGAATGAGTCAAGCATGCTAAGTTCAGTACCTCCTGTTCTCCCATGGAAGCGAGTGCTCCACGTGGATGAAACCCCTCTGGTTCAAAAGGTGCAGCTGACTCAGCGCTTGCTGATTTATAGCATTCAGGTGGCATCCTATTTGACTCATACACCACACTGCATCTTTCAATGAGTTTGTAGTCGATATTGTATTAAATATTGGTTTCTGATTCTATACACCATTAATTTCCCATTTTACTTTTTTCTTTCATTTTCTTTTTAAGTGTTGTTTTGAAGATTCTTGTTACCATGCTGCTGAGGGATCTTGGTCTGTAGTTGGTCTTTCTTGTAATGTTTTGATATCAGGTCAATGGTGGCCTTATAAAGTGAGTTGAGAAGTGTTCCTTCTTCTATTGTCTGAGAGATTTGCATAGGGTTGTTATTACTGCTCTCTTAAATGTTTGAAGGAATTCATCAGTGAAGCCCACTGCCTGAAGATTCTTTGTCAGATGGTTAGTAATTACTAATTTTTTAATTTAAACTTACATAGATTTAAAAAATCTACATACAGTTATTAAATTTTAAAAAATGGGGGAGTCAGTTTTAGATGATTTGTGTTTTTAAATAAAGTTGTTTATTTCAATAGTCAATATACTGCATTAAAGCTGCTTATATTATTACTTTATTAATATTTTAATGCCTTCAGCATCTGTAGTAATAACCCTTCTTTCATTCCTTATCATGACAATCTGTGAGTTTATGAGGAAGTTAATTTTGCCCTACCTACATTTACTAAGTTAGCCTGCCACAGTTGCATGAGCACTTGCAGGAAACATGAGACTCCTGGACAGAGACAAAGAAACTTGTTACGGCAAAAGTTGTTGCTAAAAATGACCAGTCCAGAAGGGAAATTAAGAAAATAATTCCATTTATAATAGCACCAAAAAGTTCACATGAAAAAACATAGTAATAGACCTAACCAAGGAGCACTTGTACACTGAAAACTACAAAATGTTGCTGGAAGAAATTAAAGACACAAATAAACACAAAGACATCCTGTGTTCATGGAAAGGAGAACTTAATATTGTTAAGAGGCCAATATACCCAAAGCAGTTTACATTACTAGATTTAACGAAATGCCTATCAAAGTCCTAAAGGCTTTCCCCCCCCCCCCCAGAAATAGAAAAACCTATCCCCAAATGCATACGGAATCTCAAGGAACCTTGAAAAGCTAAATAATCTTGGAGGCAGAAAAAAGAACAGAGTCGGAGGTCTCACACTTCCTGATTTTAAAACTTATTACAGGACATGTTGCTAACTTGGATTTGCATATATTATTTTATATCCTACTACTGTGCTAAATTGTTGAGAAACTTGCTGTTCTTACCCACACTCCTCTGTACTTAAAGTGTTTTTTCTCCTCCTGGCTGCTTTAAACATATTTTTTTTTCACTTTACCATTGGTTTTGAGTAATTCAATTATGATATGATTTGGTGTAGGTTTCTTCAGCTTTGGGTTCATGGAGCTACTTAGAGTTTATAATATTCACCAAATTTGGAAAGTATTTTCCTGTTATTTCTTTAAAAAGATTTTTGTTCTCCATCTCTTTTCTTTTGGGAACTCCAGTTATATTTGGTGTCTTGAATTTGTCCCAAGGCTCATTGATGCCCTATTATATTTTTAGCCTTTTTAAAAAAATACATTTCAACTTTGATAGTTTCTATTGTTTTCAAGTTCACTCATCTTTATTTCTGCCACATCATTCTGCCAGTTTGAGGAAGGGACAGACCTATGGCCATATAGACAGATCATACAAGAAGGAAGAGGGGGGCGCCTGGGTGGCTCAGTGGGTTAAGCCTCTGCCTTTGGCTCGGGTCATGATCTCAGGGTCCTGGGATCGAGCCCCGCATCTGGCTCTCTTCTCAGCAGGGAGCCTGTTTACTCCTCTCTCTCTCTGCTGGCCTCTCTGCCTACTTGTGGTCTCTGTCACATGAATAAATAAAATCTTTGAAAAAAAAAAGAACCAGAATTGCAGATAAGGACGAATGAATGGTAAGTGCTTTTGGTGCAACTAGTTGTACATTTTTTAAAAAGATTTATTTATTTGAATGAGAGAAAGAGAGAGAGAGTGAGAGAGCATGTGCAAGATCACGAGTGGGGGAGGGGCAGAAGGAGGAGGCCACTGCTCACGGAGCAGGGAGCTGGATGTGGAGCTCAATCCCAGGACTCTGAGGTCATGACCTGAATCAAAATCAAAAGTCAGACACTTAACGTACTGAGCCACCCTGGTGCCTCGACTGCACATGTTTTAAAGAAATTTTATCTCTACTCCACACTGTACATTGTAATAATTAGAGATTTAAACATGAAAGTCAAAACTTCAAAAGCTCTAGAATAAACTAATAGGACTACATCTCTAGACTCTTGAAATACGGAAGGGAATTGCTTGAGTATTACAGTGAACTCTGACCACAAAAGAATAGACTGATCAATCTGACTGCTTGTCACACATGCAAGAGGCAAAATTGTACTGATATTAAAAACATAAACAACTCTTATGTCAGTAAAAAATAAACAAACCCTTTGAAAAAGAGAAAATTAAAACAGCTAATATTAACAGATGTCTCACACATTAGTGGTCAAGAAAATATAAATTAATACCTCAGTGAATATTTTTTGTTAAAAGTAAACTGACTAAAATTTAAAAGACTGATAATATAAAACCTCATGGGGCACCTGGGTGGCTCAGTGGGTTAAAGCCTCTGCCTTCGGCTCAGGTTATGATCTCAGGGTCCTGGGATGGAGCCCCACATCAGGGTCTCTACTCAGGGAGCCTGCTTTCCCCTCTCTCTCTGCCTGCCTCTCTGCCTACTTGTGATCTCTGTCTGTCAAATAAATAATAAAATGTTTAAAAAAAAAATACAAAACCTCGCTAAGGTTGTGGCTCAATAACTTTTATTCACTGCCATTGGGCGTGAAAATTACTAAATTAACAATAAAATATTTGTCACTACTTTTTATGTTTAAAAACATTTTAAATTATCATAAAATATACATAACTTAAAATTTACTGTCTTAATCATTTTTAAGTATATAGTATTGTAGTGTTAATCACAAACACATTGTTATATAACCAGTCTCTACAACTGTTTTCTAGAGTTTCTACTTTTCTTTTCTACTATTTTCCTACTCCCCTTTCCCCCACTACCTGGCAACCACTGTTCTACTTTCTATCTTTGCATCTGACTACTCTGGGCATCTCATATAAGCAGAATCATACATTATTTACCTTTTTTTTGACCGGCTTCTTTCATTTAGGATAGTGTTCTTAATTTTCACCCAGTTATAGAACGTGTCAGAATTTCCTTCCATTTAAAAGATGAATGACATTCCACTGTAAGTATATACTACATTTTCTCTATTATTTTGGGTTTATACCTGGAAGTGGGACTGCTGGACGATACTGTAGTTGTATTTTTAATTATTTTTTTAGAGTGTATGCACATGTGTGCATACACACAAGCAGGTGGGAAAGGGCAGAGGGAGAGGGAAACAGAGAGTCTTAAGCAGCCTCTACACCCAGCATGGAGCCCAACATGAGGCTTGATCTCATGACCTGTGCTGAAATCAAGGGTCGATGCTTAACTAAGTCACACACGTATCCCCGCATTTTTCATTTTTAAAGGAATATCCATATTGTTTTCTACAGTGGTTTTACCGTTTTACGTTTCCACTAGCAGAACTCCAAAAGGGTTCCAATTTCTTCACATTCTCACCAACACTTGTTTTTTGGTTTTGTTTTTGTTCTTTGATGGCAGCCATCTTAGTGGATGTGAGATGCTGTGTCATTACGGTTTTGATTTGCATTTCCCTAATGATTAGTGTTATTGAGGTAATGGTCAGAATTAAGCTTGTGTTTGCAGCTAAATTTAGTTTAGGAAAGAAAAATATAAGAAAGTCTGACTTAGCATTTAAAAACCAAATCCAATTTTTTTTGATTATAGGGTCATAATTTTTCATATTCAGTGCTTTTGGGGAAAGTCTCTTCTTCAAACAATTCTTCTAATCAAAGGTAAAAACCATTTCACATCCTCTGCGGTGCTGCAGATTCATAAAAATCAACTTTACTATACATATTTCTCAGTTAAGCAGCTAAAAATGGTGATATCACTCTTGTCCCGTGATGAGCCTAGATCAGCTTTCAAGTGAGTTACATTTCTGATGACCAGGGCACCATCCAGAAACCTGGGGAAAATTTCTCATGGTACAACCCAGCTGACTGATACAAACTTCTCCATTTGTAAGAACAGTAGACATAATGCTATGCAGGGGTGTTTCATTAATTGAAAAGAAAAGAAAACC
Organism: Mustela lutreola; assembly: GCF_030435805.1. Lineage (NCBI taxonomy): Eukaryota > Metazoa > Chordata > Mammalia > Carnivora > Mustelidae > Mustela > Mustela lutreola. The sequence goes on along the minus strand of NC_081290.1, from coordinate 8,361,205 downwards.
AACATGTGTCAGAAAACTTATAGTCACCCAAAACCTGGCAATAACTTACCATATACATTTTCTGGTATACTCAAAATTTGGGGGAAAAGTTCAGTTATGTACTCCACACCTCTGGCAGGAGTAGTACCTCTAACCAAATCTCCTCAGAAGTGGCTCTGTGGGAGTTCATTGGGCATTTCATTCCATTCCTGTTGAGTTGAGGCCCAATTCATTCATTCATTCATTTATCCATTCATTCATTCAGATATTCTATGAGCACTTAGTATGCCAACCATTGGGCTAGGCTCTGGGGATAATGCCATGGAGGACACATTGAGATGAGAGAGTAGGTAGCCTTGTTAGTGGGGCTACCTTTAGATGACAGGGGAGTGTCTTCCTTTGCTTGATGCAGGCTTTTCCCTCAAGATGACCTTAATGAGTTACTCAGAAACAGCCATAGGGCCCACTTAGATACATTGGTTATTTTTTTTAAGACTTTATTTATTTGTTTTACAGAGAAAGAGAGAGAGAGGGAACACAAGCCAGGGGAGTGGCAAGAAGAGGGAGAGAGAGAAACAGGCTCCCCGCCAAGCAGAGAGCCCAATGCAGGGCTTGAACCCAGGACCCTGGGATCAGGACCTGAGCTGGAGGCAGATGCCCAACTGACTGAGCCATCCAGGTGCCCCAGCCTATTGATTATTTTAAATAAAAATTACTTAAGAAACAACCAGTACAAAGACACTCAACCCCTCCTCTGTCTCCTTGGATGCAGAAAACAAACCTTTCATTTGAAAGATAACCTCCCTACATTAAGTAGTAAAAAGACATCCTTATCACCAGAGATACTGATTTTAAAGTTAAAAAAAACTGCAAAAATAAATCTTATTACTTACTGGTCTACTACTTCAGCCCAAACATCTGTTTCCTTATCCTGTGAATTCCTCAACAATTTATCATCTCTGTCTAAGATTTATACAAACTCCCCGCTTTGGTCACTTCTTTGTGTCTCAATTTTATAAGCAGGTCTCTGTGCACACATAATAAAACTTGGTGGTTGTAGCTGTTGTTCCTCCTGCTAACTCGTCTCATGTAAATTTAATTTTTAGTTCAGCTGGAAGACCTTGAGGGTAGAGAAAATGTTTTCCTTCTCTTCACAATGATAGTTTCTTCTGAGTGGAATGTAATTTCGGTTGCTCGTTAGTAGGAAGTACATACTATTTATGCGTGAGGAGAGAGGAAGAGTTGCTGTCTGGGTTCAGCCTGTGGTAGAGGATAGGGAAGAGCATTGATCAATGTATCTCTGTAGGAGACAGTCATATATTCGTCACAAGGCCAGATGATTAAAGAAAGATTTGAATTGATGTGGCTATGTTTTGAAATGTGGTGGTGTAGGGGCACCTGGGTGGCTCAGTGAGTGGGGCCTCTGCCTTTGGCTTGGGTCATGATCCCAGGGTCCTGGGATCCAGCCCCATCTGGCTCTCTGCTCAGGGAAGGATGGCGTTGAGCCTGCTTCCTCCTCTCTCTCTGCCTGCTTCTCAGTCCACTTGTGATCTCTGTCTGTCAAATAAATAAATAAAATCTCAAAAAAAAAAAAAAAAAGAAATGTGGTGGTATAAATGCATTCCTTATAAGCCTTCATAAATTAGTTTTCAAGAAATTACTGAACACCTACTCTTTGCTCAGTGCTATGCTAGTATAATGGGGATGTAAAATAAATGGGCTATGGTACATGACTTCATGAAGGGCATGCCTTCTTCCATCCCACGTAGAGCACAGAACACTGCCTATGTTGCTAGACTCATAACTACTGGGCTGGAATCCCTGGAATCCCTTCTGTGGGATAATCACTCCTGGCTGTTATCCTAGCCTAATCAGACTACAACTGCCGGGGACAAAGCTACAGCAAGATGAAATTTAGGATAACTGACTGCTTGTCATGAGGAAGACTACATACCAGAGGAACCCAGAAATGTCTCATCAGTTAGAGAGATGGAAGGTTATTGTAAGATTTGGGGAAGGGTGGAGGTGAAATTTACATAAAATGGTATTTTGGTAGGCTCAATGGCAGGAAAGAGCTGTGTGTAAAGAGGTCAACATCAGGTTGGACTGCAAAGTGGACCCAGGGGCTTATTCCTTGGAATTGATAAAGTCAAGATAGATATGGAATGTATTCAGAAATCCCTCATCTGAAGTTTTTTTAGGTAGGTTGGAAATAATGGCTGCTTCTTTGTTTGAAATTGACTTAGATCATGCCCAATAGGAAGAACAGGATGTCTCTTTCTTATGGATATGATTTTAAACAGCAGATTTTCTGACAGTTACGATTTTAGAGAAAAAGGATTTTAAGTAAGAAAGCAGTGGTCAAAGAGATTGTGATACTTCACAGCTGCGGCCTGACCATGAGAGAAATACTCTTTCCTTCACCTTTGCAGCTGGTTTGTATCTGTCTCTTATCTGGGTCTGTTATTTGTTAAAGCAAAACAAAACAAAAGGCAACAGGTCCAAAATGGAGTTGCTTATGTGAAGCCCCATGTCATCAAACTGAGACTTAGTGTAGAGGCCAAGGACAGGCCACCCCAAGATGGGCCACTTTGGTATGAAAATTATTTTGACTTGAAAACAGTCCACACCCAGCAAATTGAGAAAAAGCTTTTCACTTCCCCCTCAACTGCCAGCTTTACCAGCAAGAGAGCTATTAATAGTGATTCCTCTTTAAGAAACTTATCTGCATAATATGGCACTTTGTTTTCCGAAACATCTCCTTTCACCTTCCTACTAGTGGTCTCTCCCTTTGTATCCTCAGACCCCCTACCCCTGTCCTTAGCTCATATAAGCATCATGTTGCCTGATTTTGGAATTTCCATGTCTGTGTGGATTCTCCATATGCATGCGATTAAATTTGATTTTGGTTCCCTGTACATATGGTCTTAAATCTGATTTTCTCCTATTAATCTGTCTCATATCAATTTGATTTTAAGTTTGTCTAGAAGGACCTCCCTAATTCTTCTTCCCCATTAGTTTCTTTTGTCCTAGATATGGCATCTTAAACCAGAAACCAGGAATCACCCGGTCAGCACTAGTCAGGTATTGTACCATCCCTGAAAGGAAAGTGATTTTGCAATAACAAACCCACTTTTTTGCTACTCTAACTTTCTTCTTCCTGCTCCCTTCTACCCTGAAAAGTCTATCATTTTGCATAGCTCCTCAGCGCCTTTCAATCTGCTAGATTGGATGCTGCCTGATTCAAATTGATTTTTGCTCAAAGAAACTCTTCATTTTTAAAAATGTGCTTTAATTTGTTTTTTGACCTATCCCGGCATAGTCTGATTTTTACTTTTTCAAAGGGAGTTGAGTTTGCTTTCTCCTTAGTTGTCAATTCACCACACAATGCAGGCTCCTAAGCTGTGTTAACTTGGTCATCAACTCTGGAAAATGGCAAACATTGGTCAATGCATATCCTCCCATAAAGGGAGAGCCACCTAAATCCCGAAGCTCAGGCCTTCTTCAGCTAGGTCCCCCTCCTACCTCCACACACTCACACCTTTGTTTCCCTCTCCAGCTCCCAGGTATCCCAAGGGCAGCAAAGGAGCAAGAAGCCGAGAAGCGGTTAACGTGCTTCTGGCTTTAAATCAATTCCACAGAGCGTCGGGGGTGCTAGGACAGCTCTGGCTCGGGTGACAGGGGTACGCTGCGTGGGCTGATCAGTTCAGACGCCGTACCTGCGCCCTCACTATGAGAAGACCAGAGGTGTCTGGGGTGGGTGAGAAGTCACACCGCTAACCGGAGTCTCAGGGACGCCTTCCCCGCCCCCGCCAGCCGCCCGCGTCCTGCCGGGCCAGTCCCACCCCTCTTACATCGCTCAGGTCCTGGCCCCGCCCCCAACAGACCCGGAGTCTCTTCGGCCCCGCCCCCGACCGGTTCCGAGCCCCGTTCCCGGCCCCGCCTCCCGGCGTCCTCTCGTCTCCGCCCCCAAGTCCTGAGGTTGGCTCCCGGCCCCGCCCGGGCATGGCGCCCGAAGCCCGCTGCTGGAGCGACCGGCTCTCCGGCCCGGCCGGCTGGGGGCGGAGCCCGGTGTGCAGCGGCGAGGGCGGCCGCGGCGGGAGGTGGAGCCTCTGCCCGGAAGCCGGCGACCTGCGGCCATGGCTGTGCCGGCGCGCGGCTCCTTGCTGCTCGGCGGCCGACTCGGCCGCGTGCGGGCGCAGGGCGGGAGCGTGTTCCGGGGCTTTCGGAGCAGCGGCGTGAGGTACGGGCGCCCGGGACGTTCAGTGCCGTCGTGTGTGGGTGCGAGCGCGTGCGGGGCCGCCGGCCGCGGGCGGGTTGGCGGGGCGTGGGCCGCGGGCGCCGGCTGAGCTCTCCCGCGTCCCGCCCGAGGCTAGGGCGGCCGCGCCGACCGGGGGGCGCGGGGCGAGGCCTGCGTAGGTTCCGGACTTGGCCTTGAGGGCCTTGCGGGCGGGTCGCGTCGGCCTCAGTCGGCAGCTGGGACGCGGTCGGCTTCGAGCCGAGGCGCCAGAATAGTCCCACCTCGCGGGAGGCCAGTGAGTGCTTCAGGGGGACGGTCGCGGCCCGGGAGAGGCGCCGTGGAAACAGGTGTCCGGTTTCGGGCAGCTGCCGCCGTGTGCGTTACGGTTTGTTTCCCAAACAAAGGAGCGAGCGTGGTCCCGATGGTTCACGAGTGTTCGAGTTCCGGAGTTCCTTGGTTGGTTCTGGGGTCTTTTCGAACTCTGAAATTCGTGATGGTTTCACAAATTCAGATGCTGATCTTTTTAGGGTTTTTTCTGTATGGCGTTTCCAAAACCTCTTCAGTCTAAGATTGAAATAGTCAGTCCTAGAGTCAGTGCACGTCTTTGGACCGGTTGCTGGCCAGTGCACTGCGCGGACGGAACGGGGTGTGGTTTCACTCTTCGGCACGGCGGTGCCCTCGAGCTCTTCGCCTTTCCGCCTTCTGCTCGTTGGAGTTGCGACTCAGGCCGGAGCATCTAAAAATACAGTCCCTTGACCCAGAGTCAGTGAGTCCAGAAGAGATGCTGTGTTCAGACTCTCCGGGCTCCCAGTAACCCGTGTTCACTGCAGTTCGGCGCGCTCAGAGATGGTGTCTCTTTCATCTTTTTGTATCTGCAGTGACCCGCGCAGTTCCTGGAAGAAAGTAATAATCAGTAATGTGGAAGCGTGGCTGCTGCTTATTTAATTTAAATTGATTAACTCCCATTTTATACACGTTTAGTTCTCAGACTTGAGTGACTAAAATAAGAAAATATATTATTTCCAGTAGGGTTTACTTGAGATGTAGTTTCTGTTGATTTGGTCTTCCACGAGGATATGAGAGGGTAACTGATTCTGAGTTCTGCTGAATGACTCTCTCTGGTGCGCCAAAGAATTTGCCGGTTGGTTTGGAACTGTACTACCTAGGAAAAGCAGATTCTGTAGAATTATGTTTGAATTGCAGAATTAAAGGTATTATAGTATATAATAGTATATTGTATTATAGTATATACTATATAATATATAATAGTATATTATATAATAGTATATAATAATAATAGTATATAATAGGGACTATAGTATAGTCACTTTTTTTTTTTTTTTTTAAAGATTTTATTTATTTATTTGACAGAGAGAGATCACATGTAGGCAGAGAGGCAGGCAGAGAGAGAGAGAGGAGGAAGCAGGCTCCCTGCTGAGCAGAGAGCCCGATGCGGGACTCGATCCCAGAACTCTGGGATCATGACCTGAGCTGAAGGCAGCGGCTTAACCCACTGAGCCACCCAGGCGCCCCCTATAGTCACTTTTTTTAAGGAAGAATTTCTTTCTTTCTTTCTTTCTTTAAAGAGTTTATTTATTTTTTTCTTTTTTTTCTTTTTTTTTTTTTTTAAAGATTTTATTTATTTATTTGACAGACAGAGATCACAAGTAGGCAGAGAGGCAGGCAGAGAGAGAGAGAGGAGGAAGCAGGCTCTCACTAAGCAGAGAGCCGGATGCGGGGCTTGATCCCAGGACCCTGAGATCATGACCTGCGCTGAAGGCAGAGGCTTAACCCTCTGAGCCACCCAGGCACCCCAAGAGTTTACTTATTTGATAGAGAATACAGTTAGGCAGAGCACCAGGCAGAAGGGGAGGGAGAGGCAGGCTTCCTGCTGAGCAGAGAATCACTCTATTTTTTCAATTTCAGTTGTTTTAAGGCTTCTTTTCAGAATGAGGATAGCCTTTTCCAGGTTGTATACATTGATGAATTTCCCTTTGTCATCTTGATCTAAAGAACCCATCACCCCATCCTCTCCATGTACATTGAATGGGGAGTCCAACAGTTATAACCCAAACATTTCCTGGAAGCCACTTGCTTCATACACATGTGCAGGAGAAAAGGGATAATTCAAATCTTTTAAATTGTATTAATGTTCTTTTTATAATTTAAAATAGTTGAATGCAACAATTGGAAAGCTGTTTTTTTTTTTTAAAGATTTTGTTTATTTATTTGTCAGAGAAAGAAGGAAGAAGGAGGAGAGATAGGGGAAGGGTAAGCACGCTCCCCACGGAGCTGGGAGCTGGGCAAGGGACTCCATCCAGGACCCTGGGGTCATGACCTGAGCCAAAGTGAGCCACTTAGGGCTCCCTGGAAAGCTAGGCTTACTATAAAGAAGTATTACTTCGAATTCAGCTGCTTTGACCCCCATTTGATATAGGTTATGACTGTAAAAATAAATAATACTTTTTGGTAGTTTTTATTTTCTTAAGGCAGTGCTAATCAAGTTTGGATAGGGTGGTGGTTTTGACATCCTCTTGGCACTGAATACCATATATGAAAGTGAGGTTGGCTGTCAGGTAGAGAAACACCTGTGGACTGTTGGGTCTCGGGTGGGGAGGAATTCGGACAGTGTGTTGATGCTTATTGGTGTCTCTTTTCTCTTCTAGGGCCAGCAGAGAGAAGAGATTCCATCTTCCAGAGGTCGCCACTGTCTGCCTCCCCACTTGTCCCCATCCTCAGTCATCTTTTTTAATATGTAGTTACATGTTAGTTGTCTAGTTCTTCATAGTGAATGTGGTTTAATCTGACATCAATCCTATTGACTTGAAATTTGAGCCTTAGTGTTATTTTTATTGAAAATTATCTTTGAGTTTGATAAACTCTTTCCCCAGTATTGACTGTTCTACATTAACAGATTTATTGCCAGTTTCTGAGCTACCTAGAGCCTTAAATGAAAAATAAAAAAGCACTTTTTATTATTTTTCATATTTTTGTTTAGATACCTATACTGAGAGAACATACAAGTACTTTTTTTAGTGAAGTTTTTTCTTTAATTGGAATTTCAAGAAATAATCTTTGACAAAATTTGAAAATTATAAAATGTTGAAGTGTTTAAGTTTTCTCTCATTTTTTTAAGATTTACAGTGAATTTCTTATTTCCTCATGAGAAATTAGATCTTATTAATTGGAAGAACATATATTTACTGTCAAAGAAATAAATAAGCCCTTATATTTGTTGCAGCTTATTGTTTCTTAAAATAAATTATCTAAACAGCTAAAACATTAAAAATAAAAAAAAATTAGTGATTAAAGTTTTACTATTTTTGCCTTTTTATGTGAGTTTACAAATCAAAATATCACTAGATTATAAACATCAATGCATCTTTGGCCCAGTGCTTTCAGTGTACACAGCTAGGCAGCATCCTTTCCCATTTGAAAGGGAGGTTACTCACCTTGTACATTAATGCCATGGTCAAAGTAGATTTGCAGGTATCCTACAACAGGAACTTTCCAAATGCTGCTTTAGGTCATCCTGCCTGAACTCATTTTCAGTAATTAAATGGCTATCCTAAGCATTGGTTCCATGTTTATCCTGTTGGAAAGTGATTGCTAAAGTCATTAATTTGGCAGATCTCTTTTGTCCCCTTCTCCTGCTATGATGCCTTTTTAGTATTTGCAAAATTTTGTGTCCAACCTATAGCTTTTTTTTTTTAAGATTTTATTTATTTGACAGATCACAAGTAGGCAGAGAGGCAGGCAGCTAGAGGGGGAAGCAGACTCCCCACTGAGCAGAGAGCCTGATGCAGGGCTCCATCCCAGGACCCTGGGATCATGACCCAAGCTTAAAGTAGAGGCTTTAACCCCCTGAGCCACCCAGGCGCCCCTCTAAGCAATTCTTAATGTCACTTTAAATTTAGAACCTACATGATTTAGCATTTAGTATCTATATCTGAGTTTTATGTCTATGTCCCAGCCGTTCAGCGATAATGTATTCTAATGTAATGTCTTCAAAATAAATTTTCTGATTAAAATGGGTCAGTAGATGAAAAAGGACTAGTAGTAATCTCAAATCTTGTTACTCAGTCATGATGTTTGGAAAAATTAAGCAGTTTCTTTAATGACCTGAATCTTTGTTTTTCAGATGTTATCTTTTCATTTTAAAACCTTGATTGGATGATTAGAAGCAGGAAAAAACAAAAACACTAATAATTTTCCATTGTAACATACTCTCCTAGGATTCTGTGGAGTCCAGTGGTAGGTTTTAAAATAGTTTGGCTTGGAAATGATTAAATTACAGAGGGAGGCTTAAGAGCTTGGCACTTTGGAGAAATTTGAACTGTCATTGAGTGGGATAAATTAATGATTAGTGATAAATGAGATTTGCTCTTAGGTGCCATTTGGACCAGATTAAATACTTAAAAGATAGAAAACTTTGTGGTCAGAATGGAACATAATCTAAACCTAAATTAGTGTCAAAGAACTCAGGTTGGGCGTTATCCAAGAACACTTACCCAAGCTGCGCCACTTAACATTACATCATGTCTATTTTCTATGTTGTTTTTACTAACATTTTGTTGGCTGCGTTATATTACATTAAGTCAGTTGGTTACGTAACCATCTTGGTATCATTCAGGTCTAGTTCTTAGAACATATGAAATATTTTACTCTCAGATATTTTATTCTCAGATTCAGGTCATGCTTTGTCAATATATCAGCAAGGTTTGTTCACTTAATGGTCTGAAAATGATCAATGATCTATGTTGGTTTCTGTAATTACTCACAATAAAAAGTGTACCTAGAACCAAAAGACTATCCAGAGATTTATAATTCTAAAGTTAGGGCATATATAGTTTGAAATAGATGTCCGTCTCTTCTGTATCTCTTTTGTTTCTTAAATTCCACATATGAGTGAGATCATATTAAACAAGACGAAATCAGAGAGACAAAACAAGAGACTCTTGGGGCACCTGGGTGGCTCAGTGGGTTCAAACCTCTGCCTTCGGCTCAGATCATGATCCCAGGGTGCTGGGATTGGGCCCCACATCGGGCTCTCTGCTCCGCGGGAAGCCTGCTTCCTCCTCTCTTTCTCTGCCTGCCTCTGCCTACTTGTGATCTCTGTCTGTCAAATAAATTAAAAAAAAAAAAATAAGAGACTCTTAATTATAAGAAACAAACAGGATTGCTGGAGGGAGGGGGTATAGCGGGATTGGGTAACTGGGTGATGGACATTAAGAAGGGCACATGAGGGCACTAGGTATTGTACAATGTTGATGAATCACCTCTGCTTCTGAAATTAATAATACATTATGCATTAGTTAATTGAATTAAAAAAAAAAAGATGTGCCCGCCCTGCTTTGATTGTTTATGAGTAATTGCAACAAATATTAATTGCCTTTAATCCAGTTGTGTTGTTGAAAAATAAAATCTTACTAGTATTCAGTGAACCTTTATTCTGCTAAATTCTTTCCTGAGATTTTTTGCATTAGTATATCATTTTACCTTCAAAACAGCTGAAGTGGACTATTACTGTTCCTAATAGATTGGGTGATTGAGGCTTAGAGAAACCAAATAACTTGCCCAGGTTAACAGTAAATAAATGGTGACAGGGTTTGGGAACTTTAATGATACACACAGTACGTTGCTCTATAAGCAATTTTTAATTATTGATGTATCTCACTGTTGTTCCTCTTTTTGAAAACATTAAATCTCGTAGTACTTCTCTGAATCAGGAAAGCTAATTTCACATATAAATCTTAAAAATTATCTTGTCAGAGTCCCTTAATGAAAGGTACTTTTTCTTTTGTCTTTTTTTTTTTTTTAAGATTTAATTTATTTATTTGTCAGAACAGGGGTGCACAAGCAGGGGGTGCAGCAGGCAGAGGGGGAGTCAGGCTCCCTGACCTTGAGATCATGACCTGACCCGAAGGCAGATGCTTAACCCACTTAAATACCCAGGCATCCCGTGAAGGTTATTTCTTAACCTGAGACTTCATGAAATGTTTTAGGGGATCCTTAAACTCAGATAGGAGATCACTAATCTCTACAACATTTAGCATTTTCTTCAGCTGTAAATGTTGGCAACAAATCACAGTAATATTAGCAAGTATTTGAGATACTGCCAGTAAAAACCACAGGTATTTAAATATGAGTGTTTAGGTAGCTTCTGATGTTCTAATTTACAGGTTAGGGACCTGAAAGAGATAAATTGCAAAATTGAATAACAGAATTATGCAAAATGAGAACTGGGCTTTAGGTTTTGTTTATATTGGTTTACAGAAGTATAATTTCTGATAAAATAACTTTTAAGGTGTTAAAGTGTAGTATTTAGGATGGGAAATGAAATGTTTTTAAAATTACATAAACTTGGTATTCCTAAGCATTCGCTCACTTTCAAAAAATTTATTTCAAAAGGTTCCCTAGTGATAGTGATTGGTTTTATTCAATATATAATTTTGCCCTGGTTCCCTTGCGTTTCATTTCTATTGTACTAATCAGACTGAAAATTTCTAGGTGAGACTGAGATACATAGTGATTAGGCTATGGTATGACCTGCAGAGAAATTTGAATTGCTAATGATTGTATTACACTTTTTAAAAAATCTTTATAGATCATAAAACAATCCATTGCAGCTCTAAAGTTGTGGTTGCAAATAATAGTAAAACCTAGATGCAGAAAAAAGAGCCATGTATACATATTAAATGTACTGCAGAAATTGAGTAGATTTTATTTGTGGTTATTTTACTCTTTTATGAAGGAGTATTTTAATACCCAAGAAAAGTAGTGTTTTTTTTCCTTCTGTTTGCTACTTTGCTTTAGTTAATTAAATACTACATTTTGTTCTAGTACCCATAGACTAGGATGGTTATGGTTTATTTCCTGGAAAATACAGAGGAAAAAAGCAGTCTCATGCAAACAACACGAAATGATGGCTCCTTGGTGGTTTGTGTATGTCACCATCTGTCACTTAGAGTGATTTTTACAAATCAGCCAGTGAACATTTAGCCAAATCCCTTTCTGTAAGTTAAACAGGGAACATTCCCATTACATAGATAATGAAAATTGCATTCCTTTCAGAGCAGTTAAGTGACGGATCCAACCTCATTATATATAGCTCCTGATGACCAAGAAAGAATTCACTGGATATGTAAGCAAAGGCATTTTTTTTTTTTTTTTTTTTGGCAATTAAAATTGCAGTTTTGGAGATCCAGATTCAGGTAGAAATCTGACTGAGGGAGACAAAGAGGGGACAGAATTTTAAAGGTTAAAGGTCACAAGTGCAGTTCTCATTTAGGTCCTCAATGCAAAACCGATTGAAAGTAGGTTAACTGGGATTGGTTGGGGTAATATACAAATAAGGGATTTGAAGTGAGGAGGTTAAGTCTAGGCTGAGGGCACGTAGCTGGCAAAAAGTTAAATGAGTTCTCCAGTGAGGACCTGCATAAATTCCTCCTATAGCCTTTCCACACAATTTTAAAGAGACTTTCTTAGGCTTGCTTGCTCCATTTTGAAATCTCCTTTTACACTATTAATGGTGAACTGGTTGATTTCTGGCTGGAGGTAAGTAATTTGTAGTGCATTATCCTGCTCTACTACTCATCCCCCCGCCACCCCCTACTGTGATTTAATTGCTTTTTGATGATGCCACATTAGTGCCAGCCCAGCAATGGGAGGAGAGTACTGAAAGGGAGAACTCTTTGTTCTGCCTTTTTTGGCAGTCACTTGCAACATTACCTATTCAGGAAATGTCACCTGAGTTAGTAATGACAGGGTGCATTGTGTGACTCTTAGGGTCAAATTGACTGCCCTTGTATTAATGGCAATGTGACTATATAAGTTTTAGACCAAACCACATTTTCAAGAGTAAAAAGAGATGTTAAAATAATGAAAATTTCATAGGGCGCCTGGGTGACTCAGTCAGTTAAGTGTCTGCCCTCTGCTCAGGTTGTGATTTCAAGGTCCTGGGATCCCACCCCACTGTTGGGTTTCCTGTTCAGCATGGAATCTGCTTGTGCTTCTCCTGCCCCTCCCCCTGCTTGAGTTCCTTCTTTCCCTCTCTCTCTCTCAAATATTAAAAAAAAAAAATTTGAAAAGTAATGAAAATTGCATATTTGGAATATTTTACTGATTTACAAATATTTTAGGACCTATAAAAGCATACTGTTCAAAGCTGTTTTCAAAATTAACATTTTAAAAGGTAATTTATATCCTTATACATTAAAACAATTGAGAAGTTTTTATCTTTCTATTATATTCAATTTTTTATGTTAATTATGTGACCATTAACTTTCAACACACCCTGAATTCTTGCTGCATATTCTTAGCTATATCTTTAACACCTTGACACTGATCATTTTTTGGAAAAAAAAAATCTTAAGCTTAATGTAAAAATTAAATTTGCTGTTGTAGGTTTTTTTAGGAGTTTTAAATTGTTCTTTTCTTGAGACAATGTTCTTTTAGTTTTCAAAGTACTTTCTCTATAGATGCCAGACACTCAGAGCAAGCTGCTAAATGCAACATAATCTCAATTCTAGTTTTTTGATGCTGGAATGTGAAGATATTTTAGCCTAAATATTTTCACAATTGCTGTCTTTGTGTCTCCTTTCAGTCTTCTTTCTTTGGCAAATACGTTAAATGTCATCACAGAAGTTGTTTCTTTTTAGGACTTTTAAAACATTTTGTCATGTTTGTTTATTTTTAAATTTTCCCATGTTTAGATGCAGTAAAATTACACATCTTTTCAGTTTTATGTTATTACATTCCAAAATATAAATGTATTCCATGAAAAATTGCTCCATCAGAAGATTCTTTCCACAAATTAGAATATTTTAAATTAGGATTATAGACGTATTTGTTTACTAAGGCTGCCGTAAACACAGTACCACAAAGTAGATGGTTTAAAGCAACAGAAATTGAGCCTCACACTTCTGGAGGCCAGCAGATAGAAATCAGGGTACTCAGAGAACCTTGCTGTCCTCTCCTCTCCCTACTGGCAGTCCTTAGTTTTCCTTGGTCTGTAGCTGCAAGGCTCCAGTCTTGGCCTCTGTGGTCACGTGACCATCTTCTTGCGTGTCTTCACATGAAGTCCTCTGTGTTGGTGTCTCTGTGTCTTTTCTAATAGGGGTGACAGGCATGTTGGATTAAGGGCCCACTCTACTCCACGAGGTCACTCTATGACCTTGCCCTCATGCTACATCTTCATTATATTCGCAAATACCTTATTTTCAAATAAGGTCACAATCATAGGTGCAAAGAATGAGGATTTGGGAGACCCAGTTCAACCCACAGCAATAGACTTTCAGAATTGCTTTTGTATCATTTAAGCCATTATTGTTCAATTAGTTTTCATATTGCTTCTCATGCTTTTAAAGGGATAAATTTCTTCCATTGCTTTTGAAGGGATATGATTTCTGTTTGTAAGCTTTGTTTTCAGTGCCTGCAGTTCAATTCTCTAAAAGTTACAGATCTCAATCCCCTTTTTTGGTGTATTTTTTGAATGTGTTTATTAGCAGTTTCCAACAGATTTTGAACAAAAACAATCTTAGGCCTTTTAGGCTAATTCACAAAATAAATTTTCAAACATTTGTTTTTAAAATCTGACACAGGCAGTGAGGAGAGTACATTCTGCCATGCTGAGGGTTTTTGTTTTTGTTTTTGTTTTCTTCTGTTTTTGTTTTTTAGAATAAACCTAATAAGGCTTGCAATTGAGTTACAGTATCTGGGCTTATGTGGGCATTTTTGGTTAATTTTGTTTTTGATTCACACTTTAGTTAGTACTGGGTTATAGCTTGTTTGCACATAGCTCTAAGGGTTTCGGGCACATATGCTTCACAGGTTTCTTCATATTGAAAGGAACTGGACCCCCTGTCAGAATATTAGAGTGGGCATTCCTGCTCTCAGAGTGATGGGGTCCTAAAGAAGTGGCTCTTCACTGAGACTGCAGAATCACTTTACCCTTGAATACAACACTGTGGGATTTTACTGTGCTTAAATACAACACTGTGGGATTTTAAGTAGTAGTCTATAGGGAGTGTGCCTGGCAGTTTCTTAGCTGGTTTGTTTCACCAGCTGAGGGTCCTGTCATAGAATCATGATGGGAATTTGTCAGAGTTTGCACTTTTTGTGCAGACCAGAGGCAAAAATGGTTGAGTTTTTCATTAGAATTAAGAACTTTTCATCCCATGTAATCATAAACTAAATGAAAAGACAAGCCGCATAATGGTGATACCTGATACAAAGACCTGATATAAGATTAGTGTTCAGAATGTGTAATTACCTCCTACAAATTAGACTCAGATTAATAATTCATTAGAAAAATGGTCAAAAGTAATAAAAGTCATTCCAAAGAAGAGGAGCCCAAAATGGCCCATTAGCCTGTAAGACGTTCAACCTCTAGTAATTAGGGATATGGATATTATGAGCCCAATTAAATGCCATTTAACTAATTAGTTAAAAATTTTGACAATATCAAGAAAGCAGAACAGAAACTTTTATACCCCACTGGCGGACCGGTGGGACCGGCGAACTAGTGCAGCAGCTTTAGAAAACAAGTTGGCATAAATTGAACACACATATATATCCTATAATCAGCGATTCCATTCTGGTGTGTATACCTTTATGGAACATACGTATATATTTTACTTTATGTATCATGTATGTTAGTGTATCTTTAATGTTTAGAGTTACACACATTGGGTGATAAAGGAAAGCAGTGGAATCATCAACCCACATTTCAGGATTGTGCTTAACTCTGGGAGAGGCTAGGGTTTGGGTAGGAGAGGGTTACAGAACGATTTTGGTGGTTATGGTGATACTGTAAACTGGGTGGTAAGGTTGTTAGTTGTATTATTATTTTTCCTTTTTATATGTTTTATAGATATTTTCTATCTGTTCTTAATATAGTTCAAGAAGATCTCTTTGGATAACATCTAAAAAACATTTTAAGATGGCTAAATATCCAGAGTACTCCCTCCCACCATTTTATGTTACATATTCCTTCTTCATCTTTAGCCGTATGTGGCACATTTTGAATTAAAATTATGTACCTACAATTTTTAATCTCGTTTTTTCTCTATGCAGAATATTTTTCACTGCTGTAAACAACAATACTGCTGTTTTTAGAGTTACTCTTTTCAGTGGCAGCATAAGAATTCCAACAAATTATGATACAACGAACAATTCAACTCTGATAATTCCATAAATATTTAGTAAACACATACTAAGAGCATTGTAGTTAATGTCAACTTCCTGCCCCACACAGCTTTGAGTATAGTGTGTACGCATAGGGGCCTGGGCCTGGTTTCAACAAGGATTTGCCACAGGACAGAAGGGTCAGAGTTGGGTGCTGTGGGGCCTTATAGCAGAGGCAGTTCCCCGGGGAGAAGGGGTCAGAGAACATTTCCCAGGGGTCCTTCTAAGCTGTGACTTGAGGAATATATGGGAGTAAAGGAACAGACGCGCTAGGACGTTGGGGAGGTCAGAAGGAGAAAGAAGGGTGTTTCGGGAAGAGGGAGTAGCGCACGTGAAGGTCCAGAAACAGCAACCTGGCCCGGTGGGTAGGTTGAAAGGCAGCTGTGTGTCATGTAGGACTTGGCGAGTGTAGTGTTCTCTAGAAGTGAGGCAAAAGAAAACTCATGCAGGGGCATGTAAGCTACAGGAAATTTGGATTTTAGTTAAAACTGCCTTTTCTGGGGGCACCTGGGTGGCTCAGTGGGTTAAGCCGCTGCCTTCGGCTCGGGTCATGATCTCAGGGTCCTGGGGTCGAGTCCCGCATCGGGCTCTCTGCTCAGCAGGGGGCCTGCTTCCCCTCTCTCTCTCTGTCTGCCTCTCCATCTACTTGTGATTTCTCTCTATCAAATAAATAAAATCTTTAAAAAAAAAAAAAAAACTGCCTTTTCTGGGGTGCCTGGGTGGCTCAGTGGGTTAAGCCTCTGCCTTCAGCTCAGGTCATGATCCCAGGGTCCTGGGATCAAATACCACATTGTGGTTCTCTGCTAAGCAGGGAGCCTGTTCCCCTCTCTCTGCCTGCCTCTCTGTCTACTCGTGATCTCTGTCAAATAAATAAAAATTTAAAAAAAAAATTGCCTTTTCTTAGTTTTTCTGGTCAAAAATTTTGAAATCATATTTGACTTCTTTTCCTTATCCTCTGCACCTACTTTTGGTAAATCCAGTGGCTCCATGCTCCGAATTAACTCAGATTCAGACTACTTTGCACCTACACTCCTACCCTCATTGTCCAAAGCCCCCTCCTCTCTTGCCGGGGATACCGCACTCGCCTCTTACTGGTGCCCCCGTTCCCCTCTTGCTCCCAAGGTCTGTCTTCCACATTTTCACCAGTGATTGAATAATGAAAATCGGATCATAGCACTACGCAAAATCACCAAATGGCTTCCTACCTCACGGTGGAAGCTGACATCCTTTTGAAGGTCTGCGGGACCTCATGTGATCTGATATTCCATGACTTCTTTGACTTGTGTCCTGTCCTGGTACATTTGCTTCTACAGCAGCCACTAACCTTCTTGCCATTCATCAACTGCCAGGCACACTCCTGCCTAAAGTACTGCTCTGTACTTCCTTTGGCCTAGAATTATTTTGTCCAGATAGCCACATGACATATTCTCTCATTTCCTTCATTTATGATAAAATATCACCTGGTTCATTGGAGAAGAGACACCTAACCCATCCATATAAAATGACAATTAAGCCCTGTGCCTGGTTAAATGTCCAACTCTTGGTTTTGGCTCAGGTCATGGTCTCAGAGTCTTGAGGTTGAGTCCTGAGTCAGCTTGTGCTTGGCAGAGTCTGCTGGAGCTTCTCTCTCTCTGTCTCCCTTTGCCTCTCCCCCTGCTCACACTTATGCCCACATTCTCTTTGAATGAATGAATGAATGGAGTCCTTAAAATGACAACTCTGGCTTCCAGATATGCCCTTTCCCTCTGTTTTTCACACATGAAATGTTAACTATTTGCCTTTTAATAATTTGTCTTCTTTTAAAAAAAAAACAACTGTCTTCATCTAGATTATAGTTCCCATGAAAGTGGGCAGTTTGTTTTGTGTATTGCTATTTATATTTCCTAGAATAGTGCCTGGTAGATAGGACGTTTTCAGTTGGTATTAATTAAATTAATAAACAAGGAGCTTGAAGTAAGGAGTTTTAACAGAGAACTGGCATGATTACATTGGAAAACCACTCTGGCTGCAGTATGGAAAGTGGATTGGCAGAGATTGACTTGAGCCAGGGAGAACTCTTAGGAGCTGTGTGCTTCTGTGCCTGAATATTTGCACTGTTATTGATAGTCAATATTTTTCAACAATCCTCATGTTGACAAATCTCATTTTCTTATACACTGAAGACTATGTGAGCCAGAGAATATGTGTGTTTACTGGTCTTCCAGCATGTGGACTGGTACGGGCATCCACACTTTAGGCCTCCGCTAATACCAGGTTGCTTCGTTTATCCTTATGTCTCATCTCCCCCCGAACCAGGCTTGCTGAGGCTCTGCAGGGACTGAGGGAATTGATGGGCTGAACCAGCTGCTACGAAAAATCCTCAAAGATCCTATTTTAAATTGGGTGGCAGTCTCCTGGGTGTTTGCCCATAAACACCAACTCAGCCAGGCTATAACATGTCAGCTATAATTAGCAAGCTCACTTAGCACATCAGTGCTATAAAGTAAGCCCTGTCACTCTCTCAGATCCCAACATACAGGGTACAGTCACATTTAATCTGTATGTAGATTGTCTCTATGGAAACGAGGAATGAGTTTATGCCATTACCAACTCTGACATTCTCAGGGTCACACAGCTTTTTAATATTCTAAGGCATAATCATCCTGGATTTTGTTTGGTGATTGCCAGTTTCACAGCAGCCTTTGAACCAATTATTGTGTGTAACAGAGAATCAGCTAATAAAAGACGTCAGCAGCAGCATTTCTATGCATGTGCTATAAAATGTAACATAGAGCTCAGGTGATTTTGTAATTTAAAACACAAATGCATGTTTTTAATGATAAAAGTGAATTCTAGTATATTAGCAGATAAACCACTTCTATATAGTATTTCACCCCAACTGAATATTGCTGACACAATTTAATTTATGGAAAGTATGTATGTTTGTATGTATGTATGTATGTATGTATGTATGTATGTATGTATTTGACACAGAGAGAGAGAGAACACAAGTAGACAGAGAGACAGGCAAAGAGAGAGAGGAAAGCAGGTTCCCCACTGAGCAGAGAGCCCGATGTGGGGCTCGATCCCAGGACCCTGAGATCATGACCTGAGCCTAAGGCAGAGGCTTTAACCCACTGAGCCACCCAGGCGCCCCAGAAAGTATTTATTTTTTTACCATCTCTTAGAAATGAGTCATGCTGGAATAAGTTGCCATATCTGCAGCCTTTAGTATTTTCTAATGTAACAGGACCTAGTTCTCTTAGAATTAAAAGGTGACTTAAATAAATTAGTAAAATATGGGTACTAGAAATTCATAGTAAATAGTAAAAAAAGTTTGTTATCTAATCTTGAAGATAAAAATTTAAACTCAGAAATAAGTATTGTATCTTGATTTAGTCTATAATATAATGGTGTACTAATATTAGAATGTACAAAGACATAAATTATAAAAGCTCACTCAAGAAATAATAAATAACCATAAATAGCCCTCTATATTAAAGAACTTAAATTTGCAGTTTTAAAACTTTCCACAGTGAAAGCTCCAGGACTAAATGGCTTCATGGGTTAATTCTACCAAACATTTAAGGAAGAGATAATACCAATTCTGGACAAACTCTTGTGGAAATTTGAAGAAGATGGGATATTTCCTAACTCATTCGATGAAGGGAGCATCACACTGATACCAACACCGTACCAAAGACATCACAAGAAAAATAGACAAACACCTCTCATGCACAGAGATACAAAAAATTTTACAAAATTTTAGGTGAAATCCCCAATATCTAGAAAGGATAGGTACATTATGGCCAAGTGAGGTTTATCCCAGGAATGCCACACTGATTTAACATTTGAAAATCAATCAATGTAATTCATCATATTAACAGACTAAAACTGAAAAAACATGTGATCTTATAATTATCTCTATAGACACATAAAAAAAAGCATTTGACAATATCCTGATATAAAGTCCCAACAGACTAGTGATAGAAATAAGTCATAGAACTAAATGTGTAACCTGAACCCATAATACTTCCAGGAGGAAACATTGAAGAAAACCTTTGTGACCTTGATTTAGGCAAAGCTTTTTTATACACATCACCAAAGGCATGCCCCATGAAAGGAAAACTGAATGAAGAACATCAAAATTGAGAACCGATCTCCCAAAGATACAATTAAGAGAATGAAAAGGCAAAGCACAGACTAGGAGAAAATATTTCAAATCATATATTGGTAAAGGACTTGAGCCTAGTAGTTATGAATAACTCTCAAAACTCAGTAATAAGGAAACAACCTATAGAACGATAGGCAAAACATGTAATTATACAGTTCACCAAAGAGTAGAGGTAGATGATAAGTAAGTACCTGAATAGGTGTGTAGCATTATTATTCATTATGAGAATGCAAATTAGCAGCACAATGAGATACCACCACATAGCCCACTGAATGTCTAAAATTGGAACGACCAGCCTTGCCAAGTTATGGCAAGTATGTGGAGCAACTGGAACTCTTATGTACTGCCTGTACAAATGTAAAATGGTACAACCACTATGGAAAACAGATTGAGAGATTCTTACAAATGTAAAGATACCGGGACGCCTGGGTGGCTCAGTTGGTTGAGCAGCTGCCTTCGGCTCAGGTCATGATCCCAGCGTCCTGGGATAGAGTCCCACATCGGGCTCCTTGCTCAGCAGGGAGCCTGCTTCTCCCTCTGCCTCTGCCTGCCATTCTGTCTGCCTGTGCTCGCTCTTTCCCCCTCTCTCTCTCTGATAAATAAATAAAATCTTTAAATAAAACAAAACAAAACAAAAAAACAAATGTAAACATACCTATCATACGAACCAGCCATTCTGCTCCTAGACATTTGCTCAAGAGAAAATATGTGCATACAGTGGCTTGTGCATGAGTGTTTATTATAGCTTTATTTGCCATGACTAAATACTGGCAACAACCCAGATATCCATCAGCAATTGAGCAGATAAACAAATTTTGATATATCCATACAACGGAAAACTACTCCGCAATAAGAAGAAATGAGCAGCAACATGAATGACTCTTAATTATGCTGAGTGAAAGTAGCTGGATAAAATGGAGCATGTAGTGCATGATTCCATTTTTGTAAAATTAATGATAATTCAAACTAAAGTATAGTGACAGAAAGCAGATCAGGGGTTGCCTGGGGATAGGGAAGGGAGTGTGGCAAGAATGGCGGAATGGTGAGATTACAATGGAGCACCAGGATTCTTTTGAGGGTTTCATTTGCTTGATTGTGATGACAGTTTCCCAAGTATACACGTATAGTAAAACACCAAATAGCACACTTTAATATGTGCCGTATATGTCAGATACTTCAATAAAGCTATACTTCAATAAAGCTATTATAAAATTAGGACAGTGGAGCAAGATTGATACACTGAATTTGTCATAATTTTCCTTGACTTGAAAGCTATGGGATTTTTAGTGAAAAGTAGATATATTAGAAACAAAATTCAGTTTACCTACAGTTATAAAGTTGTATTATTTCATCAGTTTATTTCCTCAATTGTTTACCTATGGGAATGATTATTTCAAAACTATACTTTTGTGTTGAAATGAAGAAGTGGTTTTCAAACACGGTCATGCCCAAGAATGTCTGGGGATTTGTTAGACTTGAAGATTTCCAGACTGTTCCGAATCATGGGGTAGGAATCTGCAAGTTCACCAAGCTTCTCAGGCAATTTTAGTGTTTGGTATCTATAGACCACATTTCAGAATCACTTCTTGGTAGAACAATGTTCTTGTCAAAATTGTCGGAACTTGGATGGACACTGTGGATCACTGGTGTCAGACTGAAATGGAACATTCTTGAATATTCTTGAGACTGAAATGGAATATTCTTGAATATTCTTGAGACTTAAATGGAATATTCTTGGTATACACACACACACACATATACATATACATATGTATATATATATATATATATATATATATATACACACACATACCAACCTCTTAGAAAGGACAGTTGACTTATTTGAAAGGTGTAGCAAATTTGCATTTTGTTTGTGCTGGTTGACACTCATGATGCCTGCCCCTATTAGAAAATAAAAAGTGTACACGTGCTGGAAAGAATTCAGGTGCTATAAGGTTTCCTTTTCTCCTTTTCCTCTTCTGCTTCTTCCCCTTCTTCCTTTTCCTTTATTCTTGATATTTGTTGATCTGCCTTTGGTGTTTGTGAAATAATCATGTGCTACATACAGATGTTGCTTTCACCAGGCCTTTCAATAGTAAAAGGACAGGGGCAGGAGGAAGAAAGAACCATCGTACACTTTATCAGGTACCTTAAGAAAAATGAATACACAGTAAGAGTAACCTGAATTCACCACTTTTAACTTTGAGATCACAAAGAGCAAGAAAGCCCTTTCAGTATACACATTTCTTTTTGCCTTTCTGGGACTGATTGATGGCTGCTTACTTGAACAGTTGTAGATGGTTAGTTCACACTTGTACCTCTTACCTTGATGTGACTGACTGTTCCTTATTGAATTTTGTACTGCACTTATTCTTTTGTTTTCCACAGACACGATGCCGTTATTATCTCAGGAACTGAAATGGCCAAACAAATCCAGAAAGAAATACAGAGAGGTGTGGAGTCATGGATTTCCCTTGGGAACAGAAGACCTCACCTCAGTATCATTTTGGTGGGGGATAACCCAGCAAGTCATACGTACGTCAGGAAGAAGATCAGAGCCGCCTCTGCTGTAGGTGGGGATGCATTTTTGTTGTTCTTGTTACTAAATCATGTGTTCTGGAAGTATCACACTTCAAATGTGATAATTATCAATGATAATTGTCAAATAAGTGCTATTTGAATAACATTTACTGTTTTTAACTATTATTGTTAGAGATTCATTACCAAAGTTTATGTTCATTTCTTAATCTTTTTCTTCAACTTTGCTCCTGCATTCACTCAGCGTGACTTCAGATGCTGTGGTGACATGTCAGGGGAACACTGCACATCTAAAGGTCCCATTTTTAGGCACAGCATAGGGAATTTGGTCAATGGTATTGTAATAGGATTGTCTGGTGACAGGTGGTATCTGCACTTGTGATGACACAGCAAAATGAATAGACTTGTCAAATCACCAGGTTGTACCAGGTTGTAATATTTGTATGTCAACTATATTGCGATTATTTTTAAAAGGCCTAATTTTATTATATCTAGTTGAATCAGATAATAAATCTGGCCAGTTCACTCTGCTATATTGGTATCTTTACTGTATTCAAATCCACTAACACTAGCTTATCATCAATAAATGCAATGGGCTATTGGGCCAAAAGAACCCATGTGCATCATAAGAAGACATCTGCACTATGTGAGAAATCCCTTTTAATGGTGCTTTGAATATCATTTTGTAGAAGGGCCTTTCCTTCCAGTTGGACGGGAGCAGAAGAAACTAATTGCATACCGTGTAAGATACCAGGAATAGAAAACCACATCTTCGTTAGTCAAGTGACTTTCTGTATTTGTTTTTCTTCCAGGAATCTGTAGTGAGATCATTCTAAAACCTAAGGATGTTTCTCAGGAAGAACTTTTGGATATAACTGATCAACTGAATCTGGACCCAAGAGTCAGTGGTATATTAGTTCAGTTGCCACTACCAGGTACCTAAGGCTCTTCTACATGACTGCTTTGGTTTTAGATTAAAAGGCATCTTTTGACATTGTATTGTGACACCACAAGTAATTTAGTAAATACATTCATGAAGGGACTAGCTATTAGCATGTAATTGTTGACAAATGTCAACACGTAATTGTTGACAAATCCCAAATGACTTATGCTTACAATGACTGAAACTTGTGAAAGAAAAATGTACGCAAAAATTGCATGCAGTCCTCACTTTACAAAGTAGTGCAAGACCATAAAAATGAGTGTGTAAGCTGAAACCAGGTGAACCGATCTTAAAAATCAATAGGAAAAATAACAGCTGTTCTGTGACCTTTGAAATGTTCTCCCAAAACATTAACTCACTGTGGTTCATAAATGTATAGGGAGATGAAAAAAAAAGTAAGACAAATATTTGTTTAGTATACTATAATTTAAAACATTAATAACATTGAGGGGCTGGGCTCCTGGGTGGCTCATTTGGTTGAGCAACTACTTTCATCTCAAGTCATGATCCTGGGGTCCTTGGATCAACTCCTGCATCAGCCTCCCTGCTCAGTGTGGGGGGCTGCTTCTCCCTCTGACCTTCCCTCTCTCATGCTTGCTCACTTTCATACTCTCTCTCTCTCATTCAAATAAATAAATAAATAAAATCTTTAAAAAGCAAAGCCAAACGAAACCAAAAACTTTGAGGGGCATCTGGGTGGCTCAGTCAGTTGCATGTCTGACTGTTGATTTTGGCTCAGGTCATGTTCTCAGGTTTGTGAGATTGAGCCCCACATAGGGCTCCACACTGGGCATGGAGTCTGCTTAAGATTCTCTCTCCCCCTCTTCCTCTGCCCCTCTCCACTTCCTCTCTAAAAAACAAATAAACTTAGAAACATTAAGAATTAAAGTTTTTTCTTTGCAAAAAACTTGATCAGTGGAGTTGATCAAGTGCCTTCTTCTCATCATGTAACTTAAAATACAGTATAGGGCAGGTGTCTTTCCTGTGCCTTGATGGACTGGACTGTATATCCCTTTCTAAGTTTGGGTCAGCTTCCATTTTGTCCTTTGTAATCATTTGCCTAGCGATCTTCCTGGGGTTTGTAGTTTTTTTCAGAGTTGTGAAGTATCCCTGAGAGTTTCTTTAATGTGATGCTTTATGCTGGTCCCACTTACTCTGGGATATTGTCATCCTTTTTGTCACAAGAACCTTCTTCATTTGTGGGAAACAGTTGGCCTTCACTAAGCTCCCGTGGCTCACAGCCGCATTTCTCCAAAGGGCACCGTGTCAACATTCTAGCATCACCTAGTTCTTGGACAATCCATTTACGCTCAACTAGAATCCTCCCAAAGTGGCTTCATCTTGTCTTCTGCATTCATGGTCCTTACCTGCCAGTGGGCCCAGGCCTCTGCTGTCTTTGCTTTGTTGTCCCTATTTCCAGACCTTCTGTCCACATCTCACTTCACTTCCAGTGTCGCCGCATTTTCTTTGCTGCCCTGTGACCTTTATAGGTTACTCCCCTTTGTCAGTGATCTATTTTTGTGAAATGTCTCTTGAGCTGCTCGCTGCGAGACAAGGAGGGATGATTTGTCACTTATGTTTGAGCTGAATAACGAATGAGCAGTGACCGGTCACCAACAGATTGGAAGGCAGTGACATGTTCTCACCGACGCTCATCTTTATTTACATAGTGATTGGAGGACCAGAGGGCTGACCGCTCTTACATAATCACTACTCAGTTAATTTACCGCAGTATCTGACATCTGCACTGTGTTATTGATGACTGGTGTTCTTTAACTAAATGGTGGCTCTGAAATTCAGACCTATTTCAACTGAGTACAGTCAGGACTGCCAGTAGAGCACAGAAGACAGTAATTTTGAATTCTGTATATTTTGCAGAAAGCAAAAGCTCAATAGTGCTATTGCATGAGATCTTTGTATGGTATTAACAGGATACTTTATCCCGCAGTAGAACTTACTGCCTTAGTATGTAAGTTTTGTGCTGTCCAAATTGTACCAGAAATTAACATTTCTAATTCCGAGTGGTTTATTAACATGACAGATTGGTCCCAAAAGATTCGGCAGTGGGCTTAAACCCAGTTGTTTGGTTTATATTAAAAAAGAGTCTTTTTTTTTTTTTTTTTCTGTATATGCCAAGCAATCTTCTTGTGGTTTGGTTTTTTAAATTTCTCCCACCTGGGGCACCTGGGTTCCTTGGTGGGTTAAGCCTCTGCCTTCAGCTCGGGTCATGATCTCGGGGTCCTGGGATCGAGTCCCACATCGGATTCTCTGCTCAGCGGGGAGCCTCCCTCCCCCTTTCTTTCTCTGCCTGCCTCTCTGCCTGCTTGTGATCTCTCTGTCAAATAAATAAATAAAATATTTTAAAAAAAATTCTCCCACCTGTCTTTGTATTGAATTAAAATAGTTATAAAAATGTCACAAATTTATAAATTTACAAATTTAAAACATTGGATTGAGTTTGTCTTAAAAATTAAGTTTCTGTCTGTAGAAATTTTACCATTTTGGGACAACATTTTACATTTGGCGAATTGCCACTAGATGGCACTGTTGATCTGTCTGTAGTAAATTGCTTTGTTCTGTGTTCAGTTTAGATGGTAAGAAGCACAGAGGCAAAGGGACCAAAGGTAATAACAAATATCTGGGTGCTCCAAGAAAGGACAATTCTCTCTCTTTTTTTCTTTACTTATTAGAGAGAAAGATAGACCAGAGAGCTAGAGGGAGAGAGCACAACCAGGGCCACAGGCAGAGGGAGAAGCAGATTCCCCACCAAGCAGGGAGCCCGATGCGGGCTCAGTCCCAGGACTCTGAGAACATTACCTGGGCAGAAGGCGGGGGCTTAACCCCTGAGCCACCCAGGCGATGCAAGAAAGGACAATTCTCTATCTTGCTGAAAAGTCGCTAATATGCAAAATAATACTGGCTGAAATGTATTACATTAAGCATTTGTTATGTCTTGGCACTTCTACATGTATTACTTCACTGAATCCTCATGATAACCCTTAGGGGTTGGAGCTATTATGGACATTTTACTAATGAAGGATTTTAAGCAAGGAGTGGCTGAGTCACTTCCCTTAAGGCCGCTGGAGCTGGTAAGTAATTGAGCTGGGATGTGAGTCCAGAAGACTGGCTCCTCATGCCATTTCTTTTAACTATTAGGTTACCCCTCACCAGCACATCAGTGTTAGCCAATGAGTAATGTGTCGTACCGTGTGACAACTATTCCTTGACAGGGAGAGTTTTATCTAATCCTCAAGGCAGCCTTATGAGAAGGGATTTTCTTCTGTATTTTATATATGAGGAGACTCGTCTATATTACTTACCCCACTTAATCTACAAGATACTGGGACATATGGTATGTTGATCCACAGAAAAAACTGGTTATCATAAAACAATGCGTATTTACCTTAAATAGTGTATTATAACATAAATCATTTAAATACTCATTCATTCATCTATCTTTT
This sequence comes from Mustela lutreola, assembly GCF_030435805.1. Lineage (NCBI taxonomy): Eukaryota > Metazoa > Chordata > Mammalia > Carnivora > Mustelidae > Mustela > Mustela lutreola. Next base: position 8,334,704 of record NC_081290.1, on the reverse strand, counting down.
GATGGGGGTCCACAGCTCTTTGGAACCTACTGATTGGAATTTTGAATCATTTTCTGGCATTAATAATACTTGCGATTCATTGCCTCTCATTTTCAGTTTGAGATGAAGCTATCTCAGTGAAAATTCATATTGAATTTTAAAATATCTCCCCATCTGGGGCTTCTGGGTGGCTCAGTCAGTTAAGCATCTGACTCCTGATTTTGACACAGGTATGATCTCATGGTTGTGAGATTGAGCCCCACTTCAGGATCTGCACTCAGTGTGGAGTCTACTTGGGATTCTCTCCCTCTCCTTCTTCCCCTCTGCCTGTTTGTGCTCTCTAAATAAATAAATAGATAGATAAATAGATAGATAAGATTTTTTTTTTAAAGATTTTATTTATTTATTTGACAGGCAGAGATCACAAGCAGACAGAGAGGGGGAAGCAGTCTCCCCACTGAGTAGAGAGCCCAGTGCGGAACTCGATCCCAGGACTCCGAGACCATGGCCCGAGCCAAAGGCAGAGGCTTTAACCCACTGAGTCACCCAGGCGCCCCAATAAAATATTTTTTAAATCTCCAAATCTTAAAAAAAGACCTCCAAATATTCATGATTGTCTTATCTGTAGCTAAATCCTTACTAATTCATTTTAGTTCTTGAGAGTTTTTCCAAAATATTCATTTTAGTTTTTATAGAAATAGCAATTGTTTTCTTCTCACACTCCATTGTTATTATTATATTTTATTGTATTTTATTTATTATATTTATTATATATTTTTTGTTTATACTATTTTTAATTAAAGTACATATTTATTGTGAAAGAACCAGCAAAAACAGTGTAAGAAATACACACAGTTGTCAGTTGAGTATCATGAAGGTCAACTGGTATGGGCAGGAGTTAAAAACACTGCTTTCTGGTTTCTTCATCAAGCCCCGAGCATCAGCTTCCAAATGTTACAGAAGAAATGGAACTCCTTTAGTCATTTTGGTAGGTTGGCTATGTGGAAGCAGGTTGAGATACCCCCTCCCATCCAGGTCTTGATAAGACGATTGCAACAAACCAGTGAAACAATGAGCAAATGAGCAAATGAGATGATTCTCGTTGATCACACCTCTAGTTTTCTATCATTTGCTTAATAATTTGTATTCTAAATTATGTCATGATTAGAAAAGGGAGGTTATTTTTCACAATTAGGGCAGTATCTTGAGTAAAAGAAATTCTAACTTAGAATTATAATTCTGATGTTGCAGGACAAGTTTGCATAAGATTAATCAGAGTATACAAACAGCTTCCATGCATCTCATTTGGATAAAAACCAAAGAAATGAGATAGAATTCTGCCTTGTTCAGTGGTAATGAGTTTGTCTCAGGACAGATCCCCTTTTATGTTCCCAAGGGGTACAGATTTGGTCAGGATTGGAAGTGGTCAGGATATAACTGTGTGTCTGCAGTCATGTAGCCTGACTATATTCCTGAAGCTGATCCACGAACTACAGAGAAATAAAAACAATCACATGAGGGGCACCTGGATGGCTCAGTGGGTTAAAGCCTCTGCCTTCGGCTCAGGTCATGGTCTTGGGATCAAGCCCCTCATCGGGCTCTCTGCTCGGCAAGGAGCTTGCTTCCTCCCCTCTCTCTCTGCCTGCCTCTCTGCCTACCTGTGACCTCTGTCTGTCAAATAAATAAATAAAATCTTTAAAAAAAAAAAACAAAAAAAACAATCACATGAGATGCTTCCCTACTCCTATCCTGACTGTGTGCGGTCTGTTAGCATCATAAGTGGTCATTTTGTCAAGGCCAAAAAGATGTCTTCTATTCATGTTCTGTATATTTTTTCTCCTAATCATGTATTATTTGTGTTTAGCTTTTATTGAGTTTTATCTATAGAAGTCATATTATGTTAAAAGTTATGTCATTTGTAGGGTATGTATCAGTATGTAATATGAAAAAAAAGGCTGAAATAATGAGCTTTAAACATTGAGAGCCATTCTCAATGGCTAAAACTAACTAAACAATGAAGAGAAATTAAAACAATGGAGAGAAATTAAAATATCTAGAAGCTTAAAGTGTGCTGGAAATTTGCCATAAATATTTGTTATAACATGGGATTTGGTACAGGAGAAGTTTGGATTAAGTGGATTTCAATTATATGAACTGTATGAAAGCATTCAGATATAACCCTATAAACAGCAAGCACTAAATGATATTTTAATGTGGTGTTTTACTATTGCTTTATGACAACAACTATTACTGGTATGTGTAATTGCAAATATTTACCATTTACTATGGTTCCAAAGTGCTTTCTATATAGTAAATCATTTAATACCCACAGCAATTCTTACCGTAGGTGCTATTTTTTTTTTTTCAATCTGTGATGTATAGTTAAGGATTTGAAGTGAACTGAGAATCTTGTGTGAGGTCAGAGGTAGTGAGTCATAAAGCAATGCCAGGAGAAGGAATGATAGTGTCCGTTCAGCCATAATCATCATCCTATAACAGAGACTGCAGGGCAGGTGCCGAGAGACAGGCTTGCTCATCTCCTTATGTTTTCTTGCTTTCTTAAGTCTACTTTTCATCTATTTCTAAAACAAAATTATTAGGTAGAATGGGAAAACTCATTCCGTCTTATCTATCTCATTCTAACATAGCTTTTCAACTGTTTCCCTTTAATTATCAAGGTTGAAGTCTTTGATATTAACATCTTCCAATTCATGTAAGAGGATTAAACAAAAATTAGAATGAAATCTAGGATTAAAGGATTAAATCTGGAGGAATTGAGTAAGAAAAGTTAAAGTTTATTGTGTTGATTTAACAAAGGTAAACTTTTCTAATAATTAGTAAGCATAAAAATGGGGATATTGACCTAATTAGTAAGGATATAGATATATGCATTGCCTAAAACTTAATTATTAATTTGGAGAAAAAAAGTCTTGGCCATATTGCTTTTCTTAAGAGATTATACAATTTATGTATAGAGAATACTTATTGCTTTATTTTTAATGTTCTTGACAAGAGTAGGAAATTTCATCACTCTGGACTTGTTCATGTTTGTAGAGCCATTTATTCTGTTTATTTCTAACTGATATCCAAATTTTGACTTGAACTTTATGACAACATTTTTGCTCTTTCTCTAGGAAGAAAGCCCAGTTCTGTGGGACAGTTCCACATGGAATATTTTATTATTTTTTTTAGTAATATGTTTCCTCCACTGGACTGCTAGTTCCACCAAAGTAGGGAGAGTTGCAGTTAATATTTTATTCTGAAATCCACTCTGTATCATGGTAGACTTTTAGTGAATGTTGCTGCTGGAATGACTGAAACCTGTAACTTCCCAGCGACTGCTTTTTTTGTTTGTTTTAATTCAAGTCTCATCCTTCTGCATATTTTCTAAGAGTGGTGTATAAGTTCTGACACTGTTCAAGATTTGATGAGGATCCTCTATCTCTGTACCCCCGAAATCTTTCTATACCTATAGTATTTATTATATAGAAGACATGCCAGGATAATGCACATTTATTACGTGAATGGGGCTTTAACCTCTGACCCCTTAACTATATCAGTTCTCTTTCAAACATACCAGAACTGACTTCTTTCTACCCTTCAGGTCTCAGCTTAAATGCCATGACCTCACAGAGCTCTTCCCAGCTCATGTCCTCTGAAATTATTTTAATTCTGTTATTCCTAGTTTCAATGCTACCTTTCTCTGTGGCAGAAAAAATTCTCCAATAGCCATATGGTCCCTCACATGTCCCAGCTTCTCAGAGCAACTAGGTTATGGCCATGTGACTACTCTCTACTGGATTGTGAGGGGAAGTGACTTGTTTGGAGCCAATTCTGGACAGAGAATGGCTAAAAGCTGTTGTGTTCCCTTGCCACTCCTCTTTTTGTTGCAGTTATCATGGAAGCAAGGTGTTATGAATGATTGCAGATTTTAAGAAGGAGGGAATGGGATTTTTTTGGAGCTTTATGAATAAGAATTAAGTATCCTTTCATAAGTGACTCAGATTTCAGATTAAAACACACATGCACACACACACACACACACACACACACAAATTTGATGACAACTATAAACCTACAGATCTAAGAAGCTCAACATATACTTCAAGCCATATACCATGAAGAAAACTATACCAGAAACATCATAATCAACTTGTTCCAAAACAGTGTGATAGAAAGAATATTAAAAGTAGTGGAGGGTGGGGGGATTGCATTAACATATAGAGGAACACAAAGAAGAAAGACAGGAGGTTTCTTGTTAGAAACAATGTAAGCTAGAAAGCAAGCAAATAGTTTGAGCTTTAAAGTATTGAAAAGGAAAAAAAAAACTGTCAATCATGAATTCTATACTCAGGGAAACTGTCTTTTAAAACAAAGGCAAGATAAAGTATTTTTTCAGAAATTTAGGGAGAGGAGAACCCAGACAGAGCTGAAAACAATCATCAGCAGGCCCATAGTACAAAAAAATGTTAAAGGAAGTCCTTTGGACAGAAGGAGGTGATAGAAGATGAAAATACATGTCTATCCAAAGGAATGAAGAGCACTGGAAATGGTAGCTATGTGAGTGAATACATATCATATTTTTCTTATCATTCAAATCATCTTAGAATTGATATTTAACTGAAAACAAAAACCATGTAATATGTGGTTTGTAGCATAAATGAAACTAAAATGTACAATAGCATAAAAGTTGGGAGAGAAGAATGGTAGGATATTAATGTTAGATTTTTATACTGTATGGAAGTTATATATCACTTGAGGATAGACTGAGATAAATTAAAAGTCGATATAAAAGAAGCACAAGTGACCACTAAAAAAAAAAACAACAATAAAGTTCTATAGCTAGTAAACCAATTAAGGAAATAAAATGAAATCACTAAAAGTACTTAATTATTCTAAAGGAAAGAAGAAAAAGGGGGGGGGGAAGACAACAGTGAAATCACATATAAAGATGATAATTTTAATCACATAAAATATAATGTTGTAAATAACCCAATAAAATGTCAGAGGTTGTCAGATTGGATAAACTGTATGCTGCATGCAAAAAACACACTTCAAGTGTAAATACACAGAGAGGTTATTATCAAGGATGGAAAAGATATACCCTGTTAACACAAATTGAAGGAAAATTAGAATGGTTATGTTAATATCAGGCAAAGTGTATTTTAGAGCAATGAATATTATCAGGGATTAAAAAGGTTATGCCACAGTAATAAAGGGATCCATTTATCAAAAAGAAATAACAATCTTTTTTCTTTTGAAGAGTTTATTTTATTTGACAGAGAGACACAGCGGGAGAGGGAACACAAGCAGGGGGAGTGTGAGAGGGAGAAGCAGGCTTCCCTCTGAGCAGTGAACCTGATGCAGGGCTCCATCCCAGGACTCTGGGTTTGTGACCTGAGCTGTAGGCAGATGCTTAATGACTGAGCCACCCAGGCACCCCAGAAATAACAATTTTAATCACTTACATACCTAAGAAGAAAGCTGCAATAATAAACTAATAGAAAAATTAAAAAACTAAAATAAAAATAGACAAATCCAAAATTATAATCATAGATTTCAATACCTGTTTCTCAATAATTGAGAAAACAGAAAATCCATAGGGATTTCAATTTGACCTAATTGACATTTGTAGATCACTATCCCAGAAAAGGACAGAATACACATTTTTTTCTTAGGTTTACATAGAACATTTACCAAGAAATAATGTATTCTATACCATAAAACAAATCTCAAATATGAAAAGATTCATGTTGCCCAAAGTGTTTTCCCTGACTGCAATGGATTAAATTAAAAATAACTAATAGAAAAATATCTGGAAATTTCCAAACACTTAGAAACTAAATAACACCCTTCTAAATAACCCATGTATTGAATTTAAAAAAGGGAAGTTAGAAATTATTTTTAACTTTTTATGAATACACAACATATCAAAATTTATGGTATGCTGCTAAAGCAGTATGTGGAGGAAATATATAGTACCTCTATACTTAATAATACCTACCTTAGAAAAGTAGATAGATCCCAAATTAACCTCAGCTTCTGCCTTAAGATACTAGAAAAAAAAAGCAAGTTAAAGACAAAGGGAAGACAAGAAAAAAAATAATAGAGATCAAAGCAGAAATTAATAAAATAGAAAACAAATAGTAAAGAAAATGAATGAAACAAAAGGTAAATTGATCAAGGAAAAAAAGATACAAATTACCAATATCAGGAATGAGAGAGGTGACATCACACAGATTCTAAGGCAATTAAAAAGATAAAAGGAATTATTTCTAACAATTTTATGCTGAGTAATTTGACAATTTTGATGAAGTAAACAGCTTTCTTGAGAGACACACACTGCCAAGGCCCATTCAAGAAGTAGGTAATGTGGGGCACCTGGGTGGCTCAAAAGTTCCTTTGGCTTGGGTGGTGATCCTGGGATCAAATGCCATATTGGGTTCCCTGCCTAGTGGGGAGCCTGCTTCTCCCTCTTCAACATCTTGCGTTCCCTCTCTTGCTATCTCTCTCTGTCATAAATAAATAAAATCTTTTAAAAGAAAGTAGATGATAACGTGATTAATTCTATTAAAAAGTTGACTTTGAGGGTATGTGCTATGGTGAGTGCTGTGAAGTTTGTAAACCTGGCGATTCACAAACCTGTACCCCTGGGGCTAATAATACATTATATGTTTATAAAAAAAAATTTTTTTAAAAGTTGACTTTGTAGTTAAAATTAATTCCACAAAGAAAGCTCCATATCCAGTTGGCTTCACTGGTGAATTCTATGAAATATTTAAGGAAAAAATAATGCTAAAACGGAAGAAATACTCCTGAACTCATTATGTGAGGCCACTATACCCTGATACCAAAAACCAGGCAAAGACATTACAAAAAAGGAAAGCCATAGACCAGTATCGTTTATGAACATAAATGTAAAAGATGTTAACCAAATCTAACAAAATCTAGCAATAATAAAGGGGATCATTCCTTATGACCAAAAGGGTTTATTCTAG